>NC_141146.1:83951405-84269083 GCF_053477565.2 Lygodium microphyllum | reverse complement strand
ATATCATTGGAGACTCTAAGGTACCAGTGCAAGGAGGTTGACGATACAATTAGAAATGAGTGGGACCCCCATTGTCTAAAGAAGCACGAGGACTTTGAGGTAGAAATCAATGGCACCAATTGGGCCTTTTTATCAAATTGCATGTTTTATGTTTGGGATGGTAACCATCGGCTCACAACATGGATGAATAAGATATGTACATGTGAGTGGCACTAGATCTTAAGACCTTAATATTTTCTAGCGTGTTTGTTGCTTATGTTGTCGTTAACATAATTGATTGCTTGCAATAACTTTTCCAAATAATGTGAGGCAACATGTGCACATTGATTGTCACCTTATGAAAGTGACAAGTGTGGCAGAGGGGGAGATTTTGTCAACTATATCTTGTACAAATAGGTATGTAGTGGACCATTTCTCATATGCTTGGAATGCATTTGTGTGCTAAAGGTTATGTGGATGATGAAATATGCATGAAACCCTGATGTACAATGTATATAGAGGTTTTGGCACAAAAGGGAGTTGTCCATACCTCATATCCAAACCTTGTTTGCGAAGCAAGGATGTTAGGGTAGGCTAACCACATAACTATCTTTTATAAGTTAGCTGATGATGCAAAGGCGTGGGTGCAAGTGCACAAAAAGCCAGTGCCCGTTCTTGCATGGTACAAGGCACCATTGATTGCACTTACTCATGTCATGTGGAAGGTAGGTAGTTTCTCAAGCTAACTTAACTATTCATTTCACCCTTAAACATTTTTCTCAAATGTAATAAAGTTGTCCATAATTACCAAGTGCAAGATGAGTATGATATGGCAATGTGGCCAATCGAATAGAAATAAACACAACTATTTGATTCTAAGTTAAGAACCAAGTGGGGCGAGGTGTACTATAGTGTTAATGAAAAGCTCATCAAGAAAACTCGGTGTTTGCTAAGAGTTACAGACCTTAGCCTCAAAGAGAAGTGGTATTAATAAGCTGCTACCTCTCTGCACTTACCAATGATATGTAGTCAAACTACATTGGTTTGAAGTAACAATGTTTTTGTCAATGCAAAACTATCTCATGCTTGGAGTGGGGCTCGAAGACTAGGGGTGTGTTGAACGAGGAGAGAGTATACACATTGGCATCCTCAAAGCTAAATGAGGAAGGTCACGCAATGATATTGAAGGTCATGGAGAGTTTTGATAGGAAAATTTAAATGTTGGTAGGCATGCTTGAATATAGGTTATTCTTGTTCGTCTATATTATTTGCATCATAAGTCTGAAGAATTAGTATTAAATGACATAACCTTGATTTGAGCAGATGAAATTGCATTGTTTCAAAGTTGAAGAGACCTTTTGGGCCATGTTGCACGACAGTAGAAGAAACTGCTCTTGAGTTAGGAGGGCTGTTATAACATTTGGGTGGAATACAATCTGTTCTTCTAATACACGTAAGAGATAAAGAGAAAACATAGAGAGCAAATGTTTTGCACTGTCTTCCATGATTTCAAGCTGGACAAAGATATATAGTCATAGAAGTCATCAAAGCTGGCAACATGGAGGCTTTTGTACAAGTAGTTTACAATATCCTTCTCTTATAGCATGTTTGCGCTATACAAACTCTACTGGGAGAATGCGAGGACTAGGTGAACTTGCAAGGTGATCAATGCATGTATGAGGTTTACCAAATAAAGCAAGAGTAGGATGAGGAGGTATATTGAAGATTCCCTATCTTTTTCGACTACCCAAAAGGTGAATACCCCTCCAACGAGAAAGGTTTATACTAGAAATATTCAAGTAAAAAACAAATGCAAGAGACACAAGGTTCAAGAGGTGTAGTAAGTAAAATAAGTTGCATCCTTAGGAGTATATTGCACTTTGTTGTCTCCTAATAAAGAGACTATGATCAGTTTAGAGAAAACTAATACTAGTAGTGCAGTTATCAAAAAAAGAAAATAGAAGAGGAGGCACACACCTAATATCATCGAAGAAAGGCCAATTGGAGATCAGCCCTCATCGCCAATTAATTTGGTTTCTCCACACCCAAAAGGTTAGATGTTTTAAAGTAATGTAGCCTAGAAATATTTTATTGAATATGAATCGTAACCACTAGACCATGCATGTCCCTTGATTGATAGCATTGTAGAGTAGATTGCAATCCCAACAATGCAATAAACACTGCACTAAAGCAATAGAGGTAAGACAACTAAAAGCTACAAGTTTGTCATTTACTACATATCCATGCATGTTATTCCAAAGGATACGTATTATTTCATCCCTTGACATGTTTCCAATGGACTTGATTTGTAGTGAAAGGCACTACTAAGGAGGTCTGTGTCATTGGCATGGATAGAAGGATAGAGTAAGTTTTTCTTGATCTTGTAGTGGAGAGGCTTACCTTATACACCACTATAGAGAGACACACGATAGTGATAGAAAGTGGTGAGGCAATAACCAAGGACACATCATCACATCCCACTCATACGTGTACTACAAAGCACCGAGATGGCAAGCTTGCTCATGTAGAAAACTCATGATGTGAAAGTATGTAAACCTTGTTCATCATCGAGAAATATATTGTTAATTGTGAGGTCATCGTGTTGAGGGCCATACTGAAAGTCAAGTGTGGAAGCCCCCTCACAAGACACTGTCTCCCATGAAGCTACAATGGTGCATGTGCTTGCCTTCCACACAAGTAAACAAATGTGTCTCAAGAATATTATCTATAGTAATATTCAATAAGAAGAACATGTTGCTAATCGTAGAGTCAATATGCATAGGTCCATATTGAAAGCCGCATGGAAGATCCCTTGCAAGTCACTAGCTCCCATGCTACTACGATGGTGAAGGTGGAGTGGCGTACTATTTTTTGCGATCCATTCAAGACAAGAAATGCATTGCAAAGTGATTAGCCAAGTGAGGCATTATCTTGATTGGCAAAGGTGTTGGAGGAGGAGGTGAATCAACACAAGATGGTCGAGATTAATGAAGAAAGCACAAACACAGCATGCGATATCATGGTGGTTCGCCTTCCTAAAGATAGTGCCATGCACGGATTAGGGGATGGAATTCCATCATGTAACTCCCATGATGAGGCAGAGTAAGTGGATGCCATACATATATCTAATTGTGTGCTTAAGGACACAAGGATATTACTTTTCCTTCCCACAACACACTTCATGGTAGAGCTTGTTGAGCAAGTTGTGGAGGATGGACACCGACAGATGGAGTCAAGGCAAAAGTATTGGGCCTTATGCATGGCACATGCTGTTCATTGTGAGACACATGTCCATATCATTTGGTGTAGAGAGGTGAGAGTTTTAAAGTCATGATGATAGTCATGCTGGATATTGTTTATGCATCACACTTGTTGGCTCTATTCAATGGTGCAATTGCTAAATTTTGTATTTTATGATTTAAATGCAAGTACATGTGATATATATTCTAGCGAACGTGCGTTCAGATGTCACTTACAATGGAATTGTCCCTCTAGAGTTCAACAAAGATGGCATTACTGTGAACGAGTAGGCACGAGAAACATCATGATCCCCAGTGAGAGGTCAGTATGAGATCCAATGTTATTAAACCATTGTAGACATATTTTGTAGACATTTAGTGGATTCCTAATGCCTTATATTAATAACACATACTATAGGTGGTATGCAATGTGGCATGGCTTTTTGGAGCTCGTTTTTGCAAACATATACAAAAGAAGGGGACACCATTTTAGATTGCAATGTGGGATGTGGTGGCCTTGCATCATTAGTGCTAAATTCCAATAGACAAATTGCATGTCTATATCACTTTGTCAAAGATGGAATATTTCTAAGAGCAAAGGTAACACATTTACATAAACTTGTACACTATTTGACTATAATGCGGTCCTCTTTTTCATCATATCAATACATGGGTACTCACCTTTCCACGGGCGCATGTACAACTACCTCCCACAACCTGAAAATTAATTGTGTTTGATGTGAATGGGGTGCTTCTACATAGGCGGCCAAAGTAGAAGGGATCATTACCGGTGAAGCCCATGGAAGCGGGCAAGTATTGGGTGATTTTGCGATTAGGCCTTGCAAAGTTTTTGAAGGAAATATCTACATTCTTTGACATTGCCATTTGGAGCTCAATGAAGGAAGATAACTTAAGCGAGCTACTCCAAGTGGTTAGAAGTAAATGTGTGAATTTGTCAAAGCAAGTACCAATCTTTGTATTTCGATATGGACAAGGCAAGTGCAGGTGACTCCCACAACTACTTCTTCCGGAAGGAGTTACACAAAGCCCCTTTTCTTGAAATGTTTTGATGACATTGATTAGCCACACTTCACCCCAACAACAATACAATTTGTGGATGATAGGATGGAGAATGTGTAGAGGAACCCACCCAATGCCTTTATATACCCACTTTCATTTGAGGGAAACCCCATGGACACAATCCACCTAGAGCACGTGCTTCCCTACTTGACTCAGCTAGCGTACTTCCATGATTCACTTGTAGAGTTTGTTAGGGATCACTGATTCCACCCTCTAGCAATGGAACTCGATTGATATTTGATGTGCATGATGAATATGTACTTTCAAAATTATTTGATTGTATTAATTTATAAGTGCAATGAAATGAAAATAAGAGAGAAGAGGAGAAAGAGAGAGGAACATGCAAGTAAAGGAGATTGTACACATGCCTTTGCTCAATTGCAATACTATAAGATGTGCAAAAAAAGCACGTACAAGATATCTAGGGAAGGGTGGAGTGTAGATACATACATGCATCTGAATGTAGATATGCATAGTGGATTGTGTAACAATGAGGTAATCTTTTGTCCCAATATTAACTATTTAAATAAATTAAAAAACAACAAATATTGCACATTATTACAAAGTAAGTGTAACAAACTGTTTGATATCATATCCTCTTGTAGTAAGTCCACACAATAATGCTCAATTGAATGTAACGAAAACATGTGCGATATAGTTTCACTTATGCATGCACAATGGAAGTAATAATATATTAGGATGAAATAGTAAATCATGCACATAAAAGATAGAGGTACTTGAATGTATATATACATGTGGGAGTAACAATGTGATATTCTTTTCGTCTTGATCTTACCTACTAAAAGTGTCCAAGGCAATGAATCTCATGCAAACCCTTGACCCTTGCAAAATTAAGAGGGTTGTGAAAACCAAATGCATGAACCTTGCAAAATTCAAAGGGGAAGAAAGAGAGAAGTTGCTAATTGAGAGAGAGAGAGAGAGAGAGAGAGAGAGAGAGAGAGAGAGAGAGAGAGAGAGAGAGAGAGAGAGAGTGTGTGTGTGTGTGTGTGTGTGTGTGTGTGTGTGTGTGTCTTTGTGAGCGACACAAGGAGAGAGAGAGGATGTGCAAGAGAGGGAGAAAGCGAGAAGTTGTTGAGAGAGAGAGAGAGAGAGAGAGAGAGAGAGAGAGAGAGAGAGAGAGAGAGAGAGAGAGAGAGAGAGAGAGAGACTTGAGGTACTTAACATGAGTGGGGATGGTGGTGGTGAAAGTGATGGAGGTGGTAGTGGCAACGATAATAGAGGTGGTGGTGGTGGTGGCAGTGGAGGGGTAGTAGTGGTGCTTGATATGTGCCCAAGAGAAGAGGAGGAATAAGTGGACTATGTGGAACAAGAAATGGAGGTTGCCCAAAAAGGCTTGCTCAAATACTCATTCAAAAAGCTTGCTTCTCACATGCACTCATTCTTATTCTTGAGTTTTTAGTAACAATAGAACAAGGGAATGTAGGATACACATTGTAACTATTGGAGTTCCCACACATGATCTCTCTCTTCTTGCTTGAATTTTCATAGCTCTTGCTCCTTCCTTGCTTCCGCTCATGCTTCTACCTTTCGCTCCACCTTTCAATTCATTCAAATCTACCTAGACATAGAGTGTTCACAAAGTTCCTTATAATAGTATCCATTAGGGCTTCTTCTCCACCAACATCCATTGTTTTAGCCCTATGAGTTCATGCTCATGTGAGATTACCCAAAAACGTACCATATTCTTAAACCAACTGAGATATTCTTGATCCCTAGGGCAATACTTAGTAGTCTTCACCATTGATAGATCCGAGCCATTATTGCCCACCATAGGAGATGCCCACCAAGATACCTTGGTCCCCTTATATTGGAGCATATATTGCAACAATTTATGAGGGGGATCTTGGGATGAGTGAAGATTGGATTATCTTTAGCTTTTTAATTTATCTAAATTTAGTTCTCACATCTAGTTTTATTTCTTTTAGTATCCGATTTTACTTTTCGATTCACTTGTTTAGAAATACTTTGATTAGACTCTTTGATGAGATATCACTATAGTTGTACTATATGGTTATGTCTCATAGGCCACATTGGCTAGGTATTCTCTCTCTCTCTCTCTCTCTCTCTCTCTCTCTCTCTCTCTCTCTCTCTCTCTCTCTCTCTCTCTCTCTCTCACATGCCAGGAGGCATATTCCACGGCGGATTTCGTGAGGTTTTGCGGTGGATTTTGTAAAATTTTATTTATTGCCAGGGCTCATACATAAGGTGGATACCTTGTGCGAAAAGTCAATGGGGACGTCTGTCCTTTTCGGGCGTCTTGTTAATTTAATGTGCAAGTGGGTGATTCCATAGCGGGTGATTTCACAAAATATATATTTAAATTAATAGACATTTATGAGTTTAGAGTGCGCACTCATAATAAATTAAGGTTAGGATTGAGTTCTAACCAATTTATTTATTTTGTAGCTAAAGATTGCTAGGTATTCACTTTAGTCGGTTTAATTTTATTATTTTCTAACAATTGTGAATGCTTCAGTTGATGTGTAGAGCAGGCAGCAGTGGCGTTGGGAAGCACTGGGCGATAGCATGTATTCAAATTATTATCATTTTTTATGGACGCGCATCTTAGGCGTGGCGCCAATAATTATTTTGGCGTGCTTGATATTTATTTATTATGTTTGTATACGCATGGGCACACGATTTAAATATTTGTATTGGATATTGTATTTGGGTACCGCCTGACTCCTTGGTGGGCGCTTAATAGCTTTAATTCTTTAGTGGGACAAAAGCAAACACAAAAGCTAAAGTGTCCTTATCATAAATTGGGCTATTTTTTGAGCTTGGAGATGAATAATATATCAAATACATGCTTTGTGGAGTGCTCACACAAGGCATGGGGGGAGATTGTACCCAATTAGTCTCTTGCTTCATGTCGTGCAAGTTTTCTCTCTTGTTTTTTGTGCAAAGTAGAGTTCTTTTGTTCTTGGGGACCTTCCGGCACTCACTACGCACGCATATAGCATCCGATCTGTGCATCAGTGGTATTAGAGCGAAGCTGAGATCAAGAGCTTCCAATCGCTTACCATCTCACGCGAAGTCAAAGCTCCTGGAACGAAGGGGCTCTACAGTCAGCCTCGCAACAATCCATCAATACCAGCGTATTCCTGGCGGTGAAGAACCCCCTGCTACGCTGTTGGATCGCAAAGGACTAGTCTCTGCTGACGAAGGACTACCCAGGAAGTTCTTTTGGAAGACGTTTTCTTCTCAAAGACATAGTAAGCAAAATCTTCATTAGTAATAGCTTTAAGCTTTACAAAGCTTAAGCTTTGCTTAAGCTATTCAAAATTTGATGATTTGCTGCGTGATGATGTAGTCGACGATGACGCCGTCAACGAAAAGCTACCGTTGTCCTGGTCATCATCAAAACGATTAGTCAAGCTTTTTAATTAAAGCTTAAGTCTCTTTTAAGTTTTACTAAGGCTTAAAATCCAATTCTTAATCTCTTCCATAGCCTGCGTTCATACGGAAGTACACCCGAACTGATTCTATAACTCCTTGCAAACCCCTATTCGTGCCTGCATTCTGCCAGAGCCAGATTCCAGCAAACAATTTACAATACGCAGTCTACACGCAAGATTATCTTCTTGGAAGACTACCGTGATATCAAATTCCGCATCCGCAAAGGAGAAATACTACAAAAAGCCATTAAAAAAAAGAAAAAATAAATCAGCCTTGTAAACTCGACTTTGAGCTATGCTCATCCCGCTAACGAGATTTCAAGTGTGTGAGGTCTTTTGGAATTTTGCAGGATGTTCGATCAAACCATGGAAGATTTTATGGCTGAAGGTGACCTACTCGAACCAACGATGGAGCAAAAACTAGATTTGATTATGATACAACTTCAAGAGGAACGAAGAGCACGTCAAACCTTGCAAGCTCAATTGGCCAATCTGAAACGATCTACCGCTGACCAAGATGGACAGCAATCTGAAGATCTTATACGATGTACGATCGATGCAACACTTGAAGCGCAATCTATTCGAAAAGAAACAAAGATAAGTAAAAGAAATTTCAAATTTCGTACTTTCAATGGGTCACGTGATGGAAAGACTGTACTTGCTTTTATCAATCAATTTGATTATTATTTCCATGAAGAACAGTATGTTGAGAAAGACAAAATTAAGTGTGTCACTAATCATCTAGTTGACGGAGCATCCCTATGGTGGACTGTTGTCTACAGGAGCATTGATTGCCCTACTATTTGGGAGACTTTTCAAAATTTTTGCAGAATTTCCTTCCACCCCAATTCCACAAAAAAGCAATCAAACAATGGGATCTTCTGCAAGGGATTGTGAGCCTATTTCACAATATACCGAGCGTTTTTGGAATGCTTTATTGCAACTACGAGTGCTTGAAGATGTACCTGAGGCAACCCATAAACGCAAGTTTATGTTTGGCTTACTTTGACATTTTTATGCGAAGGTCAACATGTTCAAGCCAATGACTCTTGAAGATGCAATTTTCTTGGCCCATGACACTAAAGACAAAATTCGAGGATGAGAGAAGCGACCACAACAATTTTAAACTAATGGTAACTTTGGTTCAGAACAATTCAATTCCACAAATCTAAACCCTAAGCCATCTCTCCAGCCAAATCCCAACATTCCTAAACTTCCTACTATTACCAATAATGTATCCAAAGCCAAACCCATAGTCTGTTACAAATGTCATCAACATGGACATCTAGCGGCCAATTGTCAATTCAAAAAGCCAACTGTTCATATCAATTATTTGGGAGCGACAAAAGATGAAGAACATGAAGAAATGTCGGATTTCACGGAAGACGATGATGATATTGGTACTACTTCAGACACTTTACCAAGTATGCCAAATACCCATTCTTTATTAACGATGAAGTGTCTTGTGCATGGTAAAGAAAATACTATTTTACATGATGATGGGAGCACACATGACTTTATTTTAGCAAAATTGGTCAAAGAATTGAATTTACATATTGTTTCTACACATTATTGCATTAAGGCTGCATTCTTAGGCACTAGATATAACGAAATACAAGAGGTGCATGACTTAGAAATTAAAATTGGTAATTATATTGATGAACGTAAAAATTTCTTAGTTGTGCCTTTTGCAGTCTAGTGACATTATCTTAGGAATGCCTTGGCGTCATTAGTACAATCTTGATATAGATTATTCCACGCATTCAATGAAAATTCATTCTAATGGAAAATAAATCACATTGCATGGTATGTACACTTTCGATAATTTTCCATTGCTTAGTCATACTTAGGCTAAACGCGCATTACGAAAAAGTAGCAAATCCTATTTAATATGGGTGAATGAAATTGAAGCTAAAGAAAATCAGATGCATCCTAGGCACTCACAATTTCTTTCACAATTTCAAGATTGTTTTGCTGCTAACTTACCACATGTACGTCCTGAAGATCATAAGATAGACCTAATTCCTAGATCACAACCACCATGTAAAGCACCATATAGACATAACCAAATTGAATAGAAAGAAATTCAAGCCCAAATTGAGGAATTGTTAACCCAAGGACTCATTAGACCTAGTAGTTCTCCATTTGGTGCACCTGTCTTATTAGTGAAGAAGAAAAACAATACCTATTGCATGTGTATTGATTATCGTGCCCTAAATAAAATCATTGTTAAGAACAGATATCCGATTCCTAGGGTAGATGATCTTATGGACAAGCTACAAGGATCTGCAATATTTAGCAAGGTAGATCTTAAATTTGGATACCATCAAGTAAGATTGGACACATATGATATATTCAAAAGTGCATTTAGAACACAATTTGGACAATATGAATTCCTGGTTATGCCTTTTGGTTTAACTAATGCACCAGCCACATTCAGTCGTATGATGAGTCACATATTTTTGAAGCATCAGCATTGTGTCATTGTTTTCTTTGATGACATATTGGTTTTCAGTAAGAATGAGAATAATCATTATGAACATTTATATTTGGTTTTTAAATTATTAAAAGAGAATCAATTATATGCCAATCCGAAAAAGAGTAAAGAGTAAATTTTTCTAAACACAAATTGAATATCTAGGACATATTGTTTCATCTGAAGGTATTAAAGTCGACCCTAAAAAGATAGAAGCAATTTTGAATTGGCCGATACCCAAAAATGTGCATGAATTATGTTCTTTCTTAGGTCTTGCTAGCTTTTACAGAAAATTTGTAAGAAATTTTTCATTGCTTGCATTACCTTTGACAAAATTATTAAAGAAATGCATTGTGTATCATTGGTCTGATAATCAACAAAAGTCCTTTGATTTATTGAAACATGCTTTAACTCATGCTCCTGTATTGCAATTACCTGACTTCAATAGACCATTTTTCCTAGTAGTTACTGATGCTAGTGGATCTGGTTTAGGAGCAGTCCTTATGCAAGATTCTCATCTCATAGCCTACTCTAGCTACAAACTTAAACCCTCTGAACTTAAGTATTCTACCTATGATAAGGAATTGCTAGCTGTAGTACAAGCTTTACATCAATGAAAACACTATTTAATGGGATTTGAATTCATGATCAAAACAAACCAACAAAGCATTAAACATCTCCTTAATCAACCACAAATATCTAACCGACACATTAAATGGGCTGCTTTTATTCAAAGTTTTCATCCACTCATACAACATCAACTCGAAAAAGAGAATGTTGTTGCCAATGAGTAGACGACCGACTATTCATAATATTTCTGTGATATCTTTTGACTCTCTTCTCCCTATGAAAGATACTTATGACCAAGATCCTACTTTTCAAGCTGATTGGAATAAACTAGTTGTAAATAATTGGATTTCCATTGATTCATTGTCTTACACTGATGGATTTATGTTTTATAAAAAAAGATTATGTGTAACTGCTCCATTTCGATCATTTGTTTTGCATGAAATTCATTGTTTCCCATACCAAGGCCATAGAGGAATTATTTTTACTTTGCGCACACTAATTGAAGATTTTTATTGGCTACACATGGAATCTGATGTATCTAACTTTGTATCTGAATGCTTAATTTGTCAAAGAGTTAAAAGACACCATGGCAAACAATATGGTTTATTAATGCCTTTACCAATTCCAGAACGACCATGGGAACAGATTTCAATGGATTTTATCATTGGTTTGCCTAACACTAAAGCTAATCATGACATGATTTGGACTCTTGTTAATAGGTTTAGTAAACAAGCATATTTCATTCCATGCAAGAAAACATTAACTGTATCTCAAGCTGCTCAATTATTCTTGAAAACTGTTTTCACTAGTCATAGTTTGCCAAAAGTTATTATTTTTTATTGTGATTCTAGCTTCTGCAATAATTTTTGGATTACTTTGTTTGCTAACTTAGGAATAAAGATTGATTTTTCATCTACATTTCATCATGAAACAAATGGCCAAACAGAAGCTAATAACAGTACCATTTTAGATCTTTTGCGTGCATACATAATTTCAAAACCACAAACATGGGATGCACATTTACATTTACTTTAGTTTGCATATAATAACACACCATATACAGCTACATAGAAAGCACAATTTGAAATTATTTATGGATATAGATTACCTACACCTGTTACATCATTGTCAAACAAAGTTCAAGCTGTTGATGATATTGCTAACATACATGCTACTATTTTTGATGAAGTTAAAGATATGATTGCCAAAGCCCAGCAATCATACACAAAATAAGCCAACAAGAAAAGAAAAGCTATGAGTTTTAAAGTTGATGATTATGTTTGGTTATGAATTGAAAAGCGAAGATCACAAAGTGTTGACAAACACCCTGTTGTAAAATTAGCCCCTAGATTTTATGGACCTTTCAAGATCATTTACAAAATCAATGACAATGCATTTAAACTAGAATTACCACAACACTGAAAAATCTACAACACTTTTTATATTAGTTTATTACGACATTTTAGAGGACAATTACCTGTACACCTTGTATATGAAAGCCCTCCTTTACTAGAAGAAGAAACCGAGCCTGAAACTATTCTAGATACTGACTTTATGACCATTAGAATGGGCATAGATATTCTAGATATTTTGTTAAGTTTAAAAATCATCTTGTTGAAGAGGCCCAATGGATGCACACTCGAGACCTAAGTGCTTACCTCTCACTGTTGGCTCCACATTGAGCTAATAGCAATTGAGGACAGTTGCTATCCCACCTCGGGCGTATGATGCCAGGAGGCATATTCCACGGTGGATTTCGTAAAATTTTATTTATTTCTGGGGCTCATACACAAGGTGGATTCCTTGTGCAAAAGTTGATGGGAACGCCTGTCCTTTTCGGGTGTCTTGTTAATTTAATGTGCAAGTGGGTGATTCCGCAAAATACATATGTAAATTAATATACGTTTATGAGTTTAGAGTGCGCACTTGTAATAAATTCATGTTAGGATTGAGTTCTAATTAATTTATTTATTTAGTAGTTGAAGACTGCTAGGTATTCACTTTTGTTGGTTTAATTTTATTATTTTCTAACAATGGTGAATGCTTCAGTTGATATGTAGAGCAGGCAACGGTGGTGTTGGGAAGCACTGGGCGATAGTGTGTATTCAAATTATTATCATTTTTTATGGGCGTGCATCTTAGGCGTGGCGCCAATATTTATTTTGATGCTTATTTATTGAAGCGCTTGACCTTTATTTATTATTTTTGTATGTGCATGGGCGCACGATTTAAATATTTGTATTGGATATTGTATTTAGGTACCGCCCGACTCCTTGGGCGCCCAATAGCTTTAATTCTTTAGTGGGACAAAAGCAAACATAAAAGCTAAAACGTGCTAATTGTAAATTAGGCTATTTTTGGAGCTTAGAGATGAATAATATATCAAATACATGCTTTGTGGAGCGCTCACAATTTCGGCGTGCAAGTTTTCTCTCTTGTTTTTTGTGCAAAAGTAGAATTCTTTTGTTCTTGGGGACCTTGCAACGCTCACTACGCGCGCATACAGCATCCGATCTGTGCACTACTCTCTCTATTTGTGAAGTTCTGTATTGTGCAAAGAATGCATTGTTTGGTATGTGTGGAGGATCACACAATTATTCTCTTTGCTCATATGGTGCAAGCTTGCGAGTTTGCAAGCTTGGGTTATGTGAGCTTGCAAATTGTCATTAGAAGGGCTAGCTTGGCCAATTAATATAGGTACTGTTCTCATGAGAGGGGGTTTCTTAGAAACTAGTTTTTTGATAGGTTATTTGCTTCGAGTAAATCTCTTTTCTTTACATGAGAGGTAGCTTGGAAAATTGACATAGTAAAATATTAAAAAAAAGGGACCTTAACCTAGAGTAAGTTTTGACTAAGGCCTTGTTTTGGGACATTTCCTAAGATAAAATGTGATTTTTTAGTGAGAGACCAGCCAAGCTGTATTCTCAAAGGGGCAAGAGGTTTCTACCAAAAACCAAAAACCAGCCTAAGTGAGGTGAAGGGGTCCCTCCCTACTAGTTTTTGCCATCGAAAATGGTTTCGAGGAAATCCTTGTGAGAATAACCCCATCGATTATGAGAACAACATAGATAATCGGGTAATTTCCAAACACCTCAGGATGAGAGAGAGAGAGAGAGAGAGAGCGTGCAAAGTAGTCGCTGGAGGATGCGAGAAGAAATGGCGACAGACACCCACATTCCATTCTGTACGATTGTAGCGATGGATGACTCGAATTTGTGGTGTGTATGTGTGTGTGTGTCTCTCTCTCTGTGGCGTGCTCGTGTGCCTGGATGATCGTGCCGACACGCGCGTCTGGATGATGGTGATGATTGCCCTCCTTTCGCAGCTACAGAGCGTGTTGCAAGTGCGAGTCTTCCGTCCCAGAGAGCGGCAAGCGTACCTCGTGCACAAGCTGCGGCAATGCCATTCTCGGTCATGGCTCCAAAATGCTCTACCGCTTGCAGGTATTTCAGGGTTTGCTTCACGCACAGTAGCACGTCTCTTGCTTTTCTGATTTCTAGTCTTCACGACATGAAATTGCAAAAGTAAGAGGTGTACATGAGAGCCCTGTCTAAGCTTTTCCTTATGATTTTTGCGTCTTGCCTAGCAATGGCTTCGGCCTGAAAGGCCAGCTTTGTCCACACACAGCATGCACACATGATGATTGGCCATTAGGGCTTCTTGTACATGAGAGCCCTGTCTAAGCTTTTTCTTGTGATTTTGGATCTTCTCTGGCAATGGCCTGCGCGTGAAAGGGCAGCTTTCAATTGCAACCGAAGAACGGGTGCTCCCGGTGGTGGCATTTGATAGGGCAACCCAAAGGCTGATGGGATGCTCTGCTGATGAATTCTTCCAGTTCGCATCTACGAATCCATTTGCAGGTATGTCTTGGTCATCTGTAGTTTCCCTCTTCTTTGCAGCACAGTAAGATGTCCATGTCAAGCCTTTGCGTTTTAACTCTATCTGTATTGTCACGCTTGTCTGGGTATGCTAACCAGCATACATCAGAAATTATCCTTCCATTGTTGCTTATTCACATTGTGTTTTAACGGCATCTATACTTTCATGCCTGTTTGAATATGCTAACCAGCACATTTCAGAACTTTTTCTCCTATTGTTGCTCATTGACTGAGGTGTTCTGTTAGCCCAAATGGTTGGTAAAGCTCTCAAGGGAGAGATGGTAGAGATTGTCTTGAGGGCTCCCAGAAGCGGACGGGCCCAACATATGAGAGTTGCATCTATAACTCCTTTGGATCCCACCTTTCAGCCACTAATGACTGTACTTAAGCATGCCGACCCAAGACATGCATAACTTTTTAGAAATAACAGTTATCATGGACGATTTTGAGTGTTTCATGCATCAATTTCTTGTCCAAAGATATCTGATAAAAAAGCATGATATCTGGTTGATGGTATCTGATGATATCAAAGACATCTTGTCAGAATCTTGAATTTAAAGGCAGCAGTGTGTGCATTGATTGTATACTTCAAATTGAGCACAAAAGCTGAGATTGTATACACGTGTGATAAGTTATGATCAGGAGAAATGCAAGGACAAATACAAATATCTGGAATAGCATGGCAGCATACATGATCTGCCGATCGATCACGGTTAGTTTTTCTCTCTCAAGAGGGAGGGACTCCAAGGACGCCATGATATGCAATGAACAGATTTTACTGGCAGTTTATACAATGCTGATTTATCATTGCTAGTGTTTTTCTCAGACAAGAGGGACTCTAGGATGCTATGATATGCATGTGAGCATATTTTAATGGTGCCATTAGTCTGAGTGGGTTGTGGTGTTTTAATGGATATACTGGACAAGGCAGTTGTGATGTTTTTGTCTTCTGTCTCAATCCAATTTTTTGTTCAATCGCTTTTGAAACTATGGAGTTTAGCTCCATAAGTTTGATTCAATCCCTGTGCTCATTATGTAAATTTCCCTTTTCTTTGCTTGATCTAAATTCAATTTTGACATGGATAAAGGTTTAATGGTTGCAAGGCTAAGCTGCCCCTTGAGAGCACCTTGCAAGATGATCATGTGTTTGCTTCCAGTTTGTTAACAATTTTTGAGTTGAGACAGATTTCTTTTTAGTAGAAAAGCAGCTTATGATACAACATTCTTTCATATAGCCAAATGGATGTGTCCAATTAGGAAGCCTAGTTGCATGCTTATAATTTGTAGCTAATTCAGCAACTCATTTATACTGGTTTACGGTGTTTGACTATGTAGAACAAGAGAGCACATGTGTGCATCGGTGTATTGCCTTATTTTGATTTTCTATACCATTTATTATTGGGATGATGATTATTATTATGGGTTGCGTTGGGTTACTTTAAGCACAAAAAATAAAAAGAGGGAAGAAACACACAAATTGGGAGGAAAAAAACCCAAATACCACTCAAAATAAGTTACCAGCTCTTCTTTATCCAAAACTCAGACTAATATGAAGTATTTCAACCAAGGACCAATGGAAGACATCAACTGTCACAATAGTATGCCTTGAATGGACTATCACAGCAGCGTGCCCTTATGAGCAAAGCTAATGGGAGTTAAAATTAATTGTTGCATATTACTATGCAATGGAAAGGAAAGCAAACACACATCAAATAGAGGAGATTGAATAAACATAGGAGAGAGAAGAAACAAATAGATTGGTTGAAAGATGCAAGGTTAAAATGGTTAGTCCCAACACATAACATCGAGCATTAGTGTGGGTATCAAATGGTAGCGAGGGGTTGAGAGGATAATATCACATGGATGAATCATGAATGAATGGAGTGAGGCGGTAGGCTCTCACTCCATTCATCCAGGCCCTAAATATGGATACCCAGAAATGCATGCACATTTGACCAAAATGGTTTTAACTTCATTTGAGGCTCAAAATAGGGATGCATAGAGATGCATGCCCAACTAATCAAAATGGTCGTAGTATCTCAACAAAATGCATTCATGTATCCTCCATCTAAGGTGTCTAAAACACATAAAATGAGAGAGAATTGTAATATCAAAGTTTCTAATGTCCTTATGTAACTGAGATTGAAGGCTGAAGCTCATGGGTGGGAGATGATTGTATGTGACACACCTGTGCTAACATCCCCTCTAAAATCTTAGATATGGTAGAAAGCCAAAAGAGATGATTGTATGTGACCCACGTGTGCTAACATCCTCTCTCAAATCTTGGATGTGGTAGAAAGCCAAAGGAGATGGAATAGATTTGAGGGTAGTAGGAAAGAGTGCTAGTGTTGATGAAGTCCATTGATCAAGAATGCTATTCAAGGAGTGAGACACTCTCTCTAGATGAAAGCTCAATTCGATGGGAGGCCACTATAGACCAATGGAAACGAAGAGGCCTTTATCAGATTAGTTGAGAAAAAACTAATGAGGATAGGTGAGTCAACTCTATCACCCAACTTTGAGATGATAGTATGGAGCTATTAAAGGCATGAAATCCACTAATAAACATCAATAGGCATTGAGGGCTAGGTGGTAAGGGATGGTGGTTTGATGACAAGGAAAAGAGGTTTGTAAGAAGAAAAGGCTAATAGATGACTACAATGGTTGAAGTGAAAGGGACGGGGAGGATATGTGGGAACCCCCAAACTAGATGGGTGATGGGAGTAAAACTTATTCGGATGGGTGGTGCATAATCAATAATGGGTGCAACAATGGAGATTTGCCTTGGAGGGCCCTTCACTTTGGAAGGGGAATGGAGCATGTATAACTTGATTTTTTGTCAATTTATCACAAGAATGGCTCTTGAAGATGAATCCTCAACAATGACGATCTCCTTGGTAAAGATAGCTTAGATATTGAGTCTTGTATGGCCATGAATAGAGAGGAGATGGAAGCCCAAGTCCAAAACATTAGGACTTTTGAGATAGAGCTTGATGGATGGCTAAGCAATAGTGGTAAGGTGCTGTTAAATAAGCACTGAAGAAATGTTACAAGTAGTGATATACTCTTTGATGAATGGAGATTGTGGAACTAGTCTTCTTGAGGAGTCATATGACTAGAAGCACTGTTGTCAATGAGCCAAGGCCTCTTAGAAGACAAGATATTTGAAAGGCTCGTCCATCTCATGGATGTGAAGAAACCTTGACTCATATGTAACAACTAGTGTAGATTGAGAATTAGAGGTAGAGGGAGGGTTCGATGATTTAGTTCCATTCTTCGCTCATGGATGAAAGTGAGGATATTTCTTTCAACACTTCTCCTTAGGTTGCCAGGTCTTTCCATAGTAAGGATACTTGGTATATTCTTAGGTTTCACTAACTAGAATGAAGTGCTCCATAATCCATTACATTTACTAGAGAATGTCTACATGTATGAAAAGAAGTTTGATGATACTTTGGCTACGAGTAGGGACAATCAATTGACAGGTGGATCTAGGTTAAGGTCCCTTTGTTTAAATATTTTACCACGTCAATTTTCCAAGCTACCACTCATGTGAAGAAAAGAGTAAGTTTTAACTAAGGCCTTGTTTTGGGATATTTCCTAAGATAAAATGTGGCTTTTTAGTGAGAGACCAGCCAAGCTGTATTCTCAAAGGGGCAAGAGGGGCCTTGTTTTGGGATATTTCCTAAGATAAAATGTGGTTTTTTAGTGAGAGACCAGCCAAGCTGTATTCTCAAAGGGGCAAGAGGTTTCTGCCAAAAACCAAAAACCAGCTTACGTGAGGTGAAGGGGTCCCTACTAGTTTTTGCCATCGAGAATGGTTTCGAGGAAATCCTTGTGAGAATAACCCCATAGATTATGAGAACAACATAGATAATCGGCTAATTTGTAAACACTGCAGGATGAGAGAGAGAGAGAGAGTCTATTAATAACACCTCGGAGAAAGTCCCCGTAAGGTAAATACAAAGTACAAGAAACTCTGTGAAGAGTAACTATGTACATCAAAGATACAATGGTTGTGTAAACAACCAATCTGGTGGGCTAAAGTGCCAGACCATCTGAGGGGTAGTGTGAAAGAAGGTGTCTAAATCCCAAATCCTCAGGAAAGCCTCTCTTTTGTTTCTCATCCTGTCGGAGTTGCCCTGCAACCTCTCCCATCTCCCACGGAGAGTATGGACTATCTTTGTCCAAATCCTCGATAAAGACTCCCCAGTGGGTATATCCTGAAGATCAATGACCTGGCTACATCTCGCAGTCTATATGTACCAAGCTATAATGTTGGAAATCAGCTCCCTTTTGTGATAGTATCCCTGAGTCCACTGTGTCTGTGAGTAGTTTGGGGTAGGGATCGTGCTCAAATGCTGTCCAATGATGAGAAAAGAAATGCTCCCCTGAGTATCCTCATAGCTGCAAGCTGGACCTCCGTCTGTGACCCAAGCTGCAGCCCCCCATGTCGCCACCATGGACTCTGTTGTACCATGGAATACTATCCTCAGAGCTCTCCTCCAAATCTCTTGGGCTCTAGGACAGTAAGTGTGTGTGTCCACTGCCCAATGGTGTGGCCTGACTCCGATCTCAAATAATGATCAAAGAGAAGAGGCCGTCTCCTCTTCTCTTCAATGGTAGTTGGGGGGAGCTTGTGGAGCCTTGGAGATACAGATCTCCAAGCTCTAATAATGGCAGCTGCAAATTTGACCTCGAAGCTCCTCCCTAAATCTCTAGTGCTGATCTCCTGAAATATCTAGTGAATGCTAGGCTGCCATGGTCCTCCATGTATAGGTGTCAGGTTTAGCCTCCCCATCAGAAGTTTCTTCCAGGGCTCCTCTCCTGGAAGCAGACCCCTAACAATGAGCTTGACCAATAAGGCTTTGCTCTGACTATCTGGGTCTATGATCCCCAATCCTCCTCTGGATCTAGGCTGTATGATGACATCCCAAGCCACCTTTCCTCTGGCTGGACTCCCATCTACTCCTGACCAAATGAAGTTCCCGATGAGGCATTTCACTTGGTCAATACTCGACCTAGAGAATGCCCAACACGAAGTGATGTACCACATGGTCGCAAGAAGAACTTGGTTGGGAACCACTACTCTTCCTGCCAACGAGAGTCTCGCTGAGCTCCAATACCAAAGCTTCTGTCTGATGCTCAAAAGGAGGGGTGCCAGTTGCTGCTTTGAGGTAATGTTAATCCCCACATGGCATCCGAGATATCTCACAGCGGTCCCGCGGGGAACCCATGTGAAATCCTCATGTGGTCGCCACTCTGGCTGTCTAGTGTCGCATATCCAAAATCCAAAGGATTTGTGCCAATTAATTAGCGCTCTTGATGCTTTGCAAAATGTCTCCATGGCTATTACAAAGGGTCTAAAGTTGCCCTCATTCCCATCCAAGTAAACTGTTGTATCATCAGCAAATTCCACATCAAGAAGCTCCTCAAATTCAAGGATGGGTTGTCTGATGCCTCTGATACCTGCAGATCTATCTCTCACGAAGGAACTCATGGCCTCTGCTGCAAATAGAAACAAGAATGGAGTAAGTGGACATCCCTGTCTAACTGATCTATGGATGCTGAATCTATCTCCTCTTGCCCCTCCAATCATGACCTGGCTATGTGCTGAAGAATAGAGAGCTGCTACACCCTTGACCCACTGCTCTAGAAAGCCCATCCTCAGCATTGTGCCCTCCAGGAACTCCCAATCCACGCGATCATATGCCTTCTCAAAGTCGAGAAGGAGCACAATAAGGTCTTGCCTCCTGGATCTAGCCAAAGCTGTGGTCTCCCAAAAGGTGAAGATGTTGTCCAAGATGCTGCGCTCTTGGACAAATCCTGTTTGAGTGGGGTGTATAATATTTGACATCAATGGTGCTAGCTTGAGACTGATTTCCTTTGCGAGGATCTTATAGGCAGTTTCAAGCAAGGTGATCGGTCTCCACTGTGTGATCTCCAATCTATCTCCACTTCCTTTCGGGATAAGATGAATCAGCCCCTCAGAGAGTCTCTCTGGCATAGTCCTTGATGCCATAATCTCCTGAAAGGCTGAGTGAAGGCCTTTTTTGATAAGATCCCAGTAGCTCACAAAGAAGGATTTATCTAATCCATCTTCCCTTGGACACTTGCTTGAGGGTAGTGCCCGAAGTGCCTCCTCCAACTTCTCCTCTGTAAAATGGGCCATCAGATTTCAGCTCATCCTGTCTGTAGCCACCCTCTGCGTGCTCTGCCAAACTGCTTCTCTCTCTCTCTCTCTCTCTCTCTCTCTCTCTCTCATATCCAGGGGGTCTAGTGGTGGATCCTAGTAGGGATGTATAGTATTGTGTGGCCACTTGTCTCGCCTCTAGAGGGCCCTGTGCAATGGATCCATCGACTCTCCTGAGTCTCTGAACACCCTATCTAGAGTGTCTAGGCCCTGTGGTGGTGCGGAAAAATCCCTATTAACCCTGTCCCCAGTCTGAGTCCAAAAAGAGGCTCTCGCATGAAATATGTACTTTGATCTAGCTTCTTCATGGAATCAATCTCTGCCTTGGCAGTATGCATTTTCTCAACTATCCATCTGCATCCTGGCCGTCTCTCCTCCTCCCTCTATAAGGCAACCAATGATGCCCTAGCAGCTCTTTCCTTCTCTAGAAGGCTGTGTCTCCTCCTTGTGGCCTCCTCTCTAAAGAGGGAACTAATCTCCTGTAGGCTCTCATCCAAGTCACTAGCTGCCCGTCCAGCTGAGAAGGGTCTAGATCTCCAGCACGGTGTGACTATTTCTCTAAGATCATCCTCATAAAACAAGTGCTCTGGAATCTTGACACTGGAATGGGGTCCCTCTACTCTCTCAAGAAGAAGTATCTGAATCGGTGAGTGGTCCGAGAGGGTCGTGCCAGGTATGATGCCTGTAAGGCTGCCTCTGTTGCAGGCCCAGTCATCCACATAAAATCGATCAATCCTGGAGAAAGTCCTGGCTCCTATCGCCCTGTCTCTCCTGGAGAACTGAAGTGAGCCTGTGGTCTTGCCAAACTCTGTTGTGAACCATGGGTCTTGTCCTCTAATCTGGAATAAGAACTCCTCCCAAGCAGCCTGCTCTACTCCCCTAATGATTTCTATGCATCTGCCTCTCCTGTCCTCAAGAGCCTTCACCATGTTAAAGTCTCCCCCCTACCATCCAGTGATCAACCTGTGGTAGAGATTGACTGAGGGTGGTCCAAAACTGTCCCCTCTCTCGTTGGCCATTCGGGGTGTAAATGGCCAACAAACCAATGAGTGCCTCCTCCACTTTCACCGAGACCCACATGGCTCTCCCTGGAATCGGAATACCCCAGCCCTGTATTGACTGAGTCCACTGCTCCCCAACACATATACATACTCCAGCCTGTATCCCAGTAGCACCAACAGCTGCTGACCAGTAAGTGTGACTCTGACATGGCAATAGCTTCCCGCAACATCGGGATATCATGTCTCCTATAACATAAGAAAATCAATCGATCCTCCTACTGGAGCTCTGTGCAGATCCTGTCGCATGAGGCTCGGCCCTGCCTAAAGTGATAACCTCCGAAGCCTCGTACATTCCATAGAGTATCCTCATGGAGTGTGTCTCAACCTCTCGGACCGGCGTGGCTGTACAGCCCATGCCTGCCTCTGCTGCCCCCTAGTATATACCCGATCATGTGTCCTCTCCGCTCTCTCTACTATGGGGTGTAATGGGGGGAAGTCCTTAGAGTAGGCATCTGAGTCCTCTACCTCCTGCTCACTGTCCTGGGCTATCATGGCCTCCCCTGCGTGCTGTTTGTCGGGTACCTGAGATGGGCTAAGCTCAGGAAGCTCAACCTGATGGAGCAATGGTCTGGGGGACTGGCGTATCTGAAGCCTGTTGTAGCTCCTGAGAAGCTACTGGTGTCGCTGCCTCCGTGGGCTTCACAACATGAAATTGCAAAAGTAAGAGGTGTACATGAGAGCCCTGTCTAAGCTTTTCCTTATGATTTTTGTGTCTTGCCTGGCAATGGCTTCGGCCTGAAAGGCCAGCTTTGTCCACACACAGCATGCACACATGATGATTGACCATTAGGGCTTCTTGTACATAAGAGCCCTGTCTGAGTTTTTTCTTGTGATTTTGGATCTTCTCTGGCAATGGCCTGTGCTTGAAAGGGCAGCTTTCAATCGCAACCGAAGATCAGGTGCTCCCGATGGTGGTGTTTGATAGGGCAACCCAAAGGCTGATGGGATGCTCTGCTGATGAATTCTTCCAGTTCTAACTCTATCTGTATTGTCACGCTTGTCTGGGTATGCTAACCAGCATACATCAGAAATTATCCTTCCATTGTTGCTTATTCACATTGTGTTTTAACTGCATCTGTACTTTCATGCCTGTTTGAGTATGCTAACCAGCACATTCAGAACTTTTCCTCCTATTGTTGCTCATTGACTGAGGTGTTCTGTTAGCCCAAATGGTTGGTAAAGCTCTCAAGGGAGAGATGGTAGAGATTGTCTTGAGGGCTCCCAGAATCGGAAGGGCCCAACATACGAGAGTTGCATCTATAACTCCTTTGGATCCCACCTTTCAGCTACTAATGACTGTACTTAAGCATGCCAACCCCACACATGCATAACTTTTTAGAAAAAACAGTTATCATGGACGATTTTGAGTGTTTCATGCATCAATTTCTTGTCCAAAGATATCTGATAAAAAAGCATGATATCTGGTTGATGGTATCTGATGGTATCAAAGACATCTTATCAGAATCTTGAATTTAAAGGCAGCAGTGTGTGCATTGATTGTATACTTCAAATTGAGCACAAAAGCTGAGATTGTATACACGTGTGATAAGTTATGATCAGGAGAAATGCAAGGACAAATACAAATATCTGGAATAGCATGGCAGCATACATGATGTGCCGATTGATCACTGTTAGTTTTTCTCTCTCAAGAGGGAGGGACTCCAAGGACGCTATGATATGCAATGAACAGATTTTACTGGCAGTTTATACAATGCTGATTTATCATTGCTAGTGTTTTTCTCAGACAAGAGGGACTCTAGGATGCTATGATATGCATGTGAGCATATTTTAATGGTGCCATTAGTCTGAGTGGGTTGTGGTGTTTTAATGGATATACTGGACAAGGCAGTTGTGATGTTTTTGTCTTCTATCTCAATCCAATTTTTTGTTCAATCGCTTTTGAAACTATGGAGTTTAGCTCCTTAAGTTTGATTCGATCCCTGTGCTCATCATGTAAATTTCCCTTTTCTTTACTTGATCTAAATTCAATTTTGACATGGATAAAGGTTTAATGGTTGCAAGGCTAAGCTGCCCCTTGAGAGCACCTTGCAAGATGATCATGTGTTTGCTTCCAATTTGTTAACAATTTTTGAGTTGAGACAGATTTCTTTTTAGTAGAAAAGCAGCTTATGATACAACATTCTTTCATATAGCCAAATGGATGTGTCCAATTAGGAAGCCTAGTTGCATGCTTATAATTTGTAGCTAATTCAGCAACTCATTTATACTGGTTTACGGTGTTTGACTATGTAGAACAAGAGAGCACATGTGTGCATCGGTGTATTGCCTTATTTTGATTTTCTATACCATTTATTATTGGGATGATGATTATTATTATGGGTTGCGTTGGGTTACTTTAAGCACAAAAAATAAAAAGAGGGAAGAAACACACAAATTGGGAGGAAAAAAACCCAAATACCACTCAAAATAAGTTACCAGCTCTTCTTTATCCAAAACTCAGACTAATATGAAGTATTTCATCCAAGGACCAATGGAAGACATCAATTGTCACAATAGTATGCCTTGAATGGACTATCACAGTAGCTTGCCCTTATGAGCAAAGCTAATGGGAGTTAAAATTAATTGTTGCATATTACTATGCAATGGAAAGGAAAGCAAACACAAATCAAATAGAGGAGATTGAATAAACATAGGAGAGAGAAGAAACAAATATATTGGTTGAAAGATGCAAGGTTAAAATGGTTAGTCCCAACACATAACATCGAGCATTAGTGTGGGTATCAAATGGTAGTGAGGGGTTGAGAGGATAATATCACACGGATGAATGATGAATGAATGGAGTGAGGGGGTAGGCTCTCACTCCATTCATCCGGGCCCTTAATATGGATACCTAGAAATGCATGCACATTTGACCAAAATGGTTTTAACTTCATTTGAGACTCAAAATAGGATGCATATAGATGCATGCCCAACTAATCAAAATGGTGGTAGTATCTAAATAAAATGCATTCATGTATCCTCCATCTAAAGTGTCTAAAACACATAAAATGAGAGAGAATTGTAATATCAAAGTTTCTAATGTCCTTATGTAACTGAGATTGAAGCTCATGGGTGGGAGATGATTGTATGTGACACACCTGTGCTAACATCCTCTAAAATCTTAGATATGGTAGAAAGCCAAAAGAGATGATTATATGTGATCCACGTGTGCTAACATTCTCTCTCAAATCTTGGATGTGGTAGAAAGCCAAAGGAGATGGAATAGATTTGAGGGTAGTAGGAAAGAGTGCTAGTGTTGATGAAGTCCATTGATCAAGAATGCTATTCAAGGAGTGAGACACTCTCTCTAGATAAAATCTCAATTTGATGGGAGGCCATTATAGATCAATGGAAACGAAGAGGCCTTTATCAAATTAGTTGAGAAAAATCTAACGAGGATAGGCGAGTCAACTCTGTCACCCAACTTTGAGATGATAGTATGGAGCTATTTTCTAAAGGCATGAAATCAACTAATAAACATCAATAGGCATTGAGGGCTAGGTGGTAAGGGATGGTGGCTTGATGACAATGAAAAGACATTCGTAAGTAGAAAAGGCTAGTAGATGACTACAATGGTTGAAGTGAAAGGGACGGGGAGGATATGTGGGAACCCCTAAAGTAGATGGGTGATGGGAGTAAAACTTATTCGGATGGGTGGTGCATAATTAATAATGGGTGCAACAATGGAGATTTGCCTTGGAGGGCCCTTCACTTTGGAAGGGGAATGGAGCATGTATAACTTGATTTTTTGTCAATTTATCACAAGAATGGCTCTTGAAGATGAATCCTCAACAATGATGATCTCCTTGGAAAGGAGAGCTTAGATATCGAGTCTTGTATGGCCATGAATAGAGAGGAGATGGAAGCCCAAGTCCAAAACATTAGAACTTTTGAGATAGAGCTTGATGGATGGTTAAACAATAGTGGTAAGGTGCTCATAAATAAGCACGGAAGAAATGTTACTAGTAGCAATATACTCTTTGATGAATGGAGATTGTGGAACTAGTCTCCTTGAGGAGTCATATGACTAGAAGCACAGTTGTCAATGAGCCAAGGCCTCTTAGAAGACAAGATAGTTGAAAGGCTTGTCCATCTCATGGATGTGAAGGAACCTTGACTCATATGTAATAGCTAGTGTAGATTGAGAAGTAGAGGTAGAGGGAGGCTTCCATGGTTTAGCTCCATTCTTCGCTCATGGATGAAAGCAAGGATATTTCTTTCAACACTTCTCCTTAGGTTGCCAGGTCTTCCCATAGTAAGGATGCTTGTTATATTCTTAGATTTCACTAACTAGAATGAAGTGCTCCATAATCCATTACATTTACTAGAGAATGTCTACGTGTATGTAAAAAAGGTTGATGATACTTTGGTTGCAAGTAGGGACAATCAATTGACAGGTGGATCTAGGTTAAGGTCCCTTTCTTTAAATATTTTACTATGTCAATTTTCCAAGCCACCTCTCATGTGAAGAAAAGAGTAAGTTTTGACTAAGGCCTTGTTTTGGGACATTTCCTTAGATAAAATGTGGTTTTTTGGTGAGAGACAAGCCAAGTTGTATTATCAAAGGGGCAAGAGTTTTCTCACTGGAATATCGAGCCATTTCTATAAGGAGATAATTTATTTGTTGATACCTAGAAAACCTCTGTGGGGGATCTTGTTAGATCAAATCTCTAAGTAAGAAATGGGTTCTATGAGGAAGGATAAGATGTCTCTTGGTGGTAAAAAGACTTCAAGCCAAGCAAGTCCCATTAGGGCATGTAAAACTTCCACAAGGTAGCTGTGGAAGCATTAGTGGCAGAACCATTGGGCCCACAAGTGTGGAGAAGCGTGCTATGAGTGGTTATAGTTGGGCTCCTAGTAAGGCTCTAAAGACTTTTCCAATTTATGAATGAATCATGCTTTCGAGTAGATGCTATTCAATTTAGTAGGAGTGTGGTAATTAGCGGCACAGAGTGGACAAAGGCAAGTAAAGATATCTCATATGAAGAAGATACATGATGCCAAAGGTCTACCTGTGCTTGATGGAAGTCATAAGGATGTGAGTCCGTTTGGTCAGAATAGTAAGTCCACATTGAGTCCATTGGACCAATGTGGCAAATCGAGAATGTATAAGCATATAAAGAGAAATGTAAGATGTGTTTGGAGGCCCAAAACCCCTAAAAATACTATTGGTACGTTTGGTGAAAGGCCAAGCACTCCATGTGGTTATGCTTTGATGAATTTCGAGGAGGAGACCAAAGGCCATATTGATACATTTGATGATATGCACCGCCCTAAGATGCATCTATGTGATGGGCCTAGGATTGAAGCTCTACCTAGTTTGGGTTGTACCATTGATGCATGTAATGATCCAAATAAGGAAGGGTTGAACGATCATGAATCTATGATTCTCCTTGTAGATGGAGTTTTTGGAAAGCTGGAACAACCAGTCTATTTGGATGATAAGATACTCCAGCCTAAGGAGGTCATTCGTTCAACTAATAGCACACAAAGAGGAATAGCCCATATTGCAGTTATATCAGTAGAAAGGCTTGGGCTAGTGGATCTACAAAAGCCCAAGATCAAGCTTTGAGTTGTGTGGCATAAGTGGCATGGGACTGGCCCTTACATCTCATGATATCTTTGGTTCACCTTATGTCTGTTTGATGCATGTATGTTTAACGGTTTTCTATTTTAGTAATTGTATCACACAGGTTGAACGAAGTGCCTGGAGGAAGTCTTTGCTATGGAGAAGCTTCTTATGGCCATTCCAGGTGGTATCATTCTCTTTTCGAGCTTTTCCCTTAAGCTAATAGTGTTATATGTGTATGTGGGGTTTACTTTCTCTTTGTTTGTTGGGGATCGGTAATCAAGGCATGAAGTCCTAGGTTCAGGTTACGTTTGTCTGAGGGAGGTTTGAGTAGTCGTCGTCTCTTGTCAAAGGCATTGTCAGGCATTAAAAGACATGTTTTAGAAGGCAATTCTAGTGACCCTGTTCTGCTAACTTGCTAGGCAGCCGTTCTAGGAGTTTCTATTAGTTATGAGGCAGTTAGAAAAGCCTGTAAAAAAAAATATACAAAGAAGGAAAAACCTTGCATATCTGAAAGATAAAAAATATACATATGTGTGTAAAAAGGGGTTTTAATCCCTACAAAAAGAAAAGGAAAGAAAGAGAAAATGTTATGAGTTGTTGCTCATCACCTTGTGGACGTCTGGTAGGTTTCCGGGAATGAGTCACACCTAGGGCCGATGCCTTGTCTTCTTAGGGCTGGTATCTAGCCGGAAAAGAAGCAAAATAAGGAAGGTTGGAATGAAAATAAAAGTGAGTGTTAGAGAAGGATTAAGTGTCACCTTGTGAGGGCTTGGTAAGCTCTTGGGTATCGAGATAGGACCTAAGGCCAATGCCCTGTTCTCCTTGGGTCACTATGCTCAACTCCCTCCTTTTTACACGCCCGAGTATGGAAACAATGAAAGCCTAAAAGGAAAAATGTGTTAAAGGAAAATATTTCTTGATTAGGCTATAGGAGTTCTCACTTAGTAGGAGCTCCTGGTTGAGTTGTCTTCGGTTAGGATGGTAGTTCAAACCACCACTTAGGACGACCTCTTTGATAGTTCTTTTTAGCTTGGCTGTGTTAGTGGAGTCGGTTAGCGACTAGCTTTAGGCTTTCTATCAGATCATGATGGGTCTACTCCTCATGGATTTCATGCCTTGGTTTTGTTAGGGGATAGGGTGAGAGTTGTGATGCGTTTTGTTGTGTATTTTTTGTATCAGCTTGATGCTCTTTATGGTTATATTTGTGTAGTTTTGTTCATGGGATTCGACGGGTTGTGTTGCCCTATCCCATGGTTGCCAATGAGATGGATTTTAGATCCCGAAAAGCGAGAAAAATATACCAAATATTTTACTCCAAGGCGAGAATTGAACCTTGTTGGGAGCAACAGACATGGATTTGGAATTTTTTAGAAGCAGTGGAAGACGGGATTTGAAAGTGGTTTCAAAGATGGACCGAGTAGCAGTTGTGGATTTTTCATAAATTTTTCAGGCGCCTGGTTAGACTAGTGCAAGTGGCTAGCAGTGCCGGACCTCGAGTCGGCAAGAAAAGATTTTTCAGATCAAAATTTGGATGACAGATAGTCGAGATTTGAAAGTCGGACTGGGTCAAAGACCAAAATGGCTAAATTTTAGGAAGTTTGAGATGCTTTGGGGGGGCTCCTTATTAAAAATCAATTTTTTGGAGGGGGGCGTTTTCTCAAATGGCGGCGGCTACAAATCGACGTCCCCTCCACACCGATTTGGGGAAATATGTCATTGTCAGGCTAGAAAGAGGCTATGGACAGGCATTGGCAATTGATACTTGCTATTTTTCACTTCTCTTCGCCGCCTTCCGTTCGTGAAATGACTGCCTAATGAGAGATCCAAACTAAGTCTCTCTCTCTCTCCTCTCCATCTCTCCTCCAAGAGGCGCTTCACACGCAAAGAATCAAGAAAAAAAGGGGATGAAGAATGCTTATCCGGCATGGATCAGATTGATGTAAGGCCAAGATGATGCTGAGAGGCGATGCCCAGTACCATTTGGGAATTAATGGTGGGTCCATTAGGTGTCCCAAAGCTATTTATAATAACATGCAACACGCAAATAAGCGGTATGCTCATTTTTTACAAAGAAAATTTTATTGTTTTTTATGTTTGATGGCTTAAATGAAGTGTGCATGGAAATAAAATTTATATGAATTATGTTTAAAGTATGTTTGAGGGTTGCACATGATAAAATATAGAACTCGTAGTCATACATAGTCATAATAAATAATATAAAACTCGAAATATATCTTTTAAGAGGAAAAATTTGGGTTTTTTTCGCATTGAGAGATGAAGTTCATATGAAATAAGAAATCGATAAAAATCATTTTTCAATCAATACAATCACTCAAGAAACATTAAAAAAAATACCACATTTTTATATATAAATAAATTAAAAAAAAGATTTTTGCATCTAAAAAATTAAGAAAAAATACACTTTATGTTCGTGAACATATAACAAGGTTGGAGCATGAGGGATAAGCCTTAGTTCAGCCTTGTTTCTATGCTAGAGCATGGTTTTTATCGATTTTTACATGAAAAATTACACAAATGAATGCTACATCTATCCAACGAATGTAAAACCTAAACGGTAGGAGGAAAGAGGGGTTGTAAAAGTAAGTGGTTGCTGAAAATGTTTTAAATTTCGATTTATTTGATTATGCATAGCATACATGCCAATCACCATTTAAATTTAAGAGAGACTAGTAGCATGAGGAAACTCGGTGCTAATCTCTAGCAATGTCGCAATTATGAGTAGCTTGGAAATCATCAAAGGATGGTCTTTGCACCTCACGTTGCGTTGCTAGTTTATTATATTATACTTGAGTAAGAGGTGTGTCCACAAATGCATTGTGCATATCACATGGTAACTCTTGGATGCATTGCAATTGGTTTTCGATATACATGATCCACATTGAGTTGTGAGGCACCTAAGCTATAGGGCTAGGCATTTGGGTTCTTTGGAAATTTGTTAAGTGAGGAAATTTTATCTCCTGGACTATTTTAAATAAGAGTGGAGCTTGTTACGTTTGTATTATTTGTGTTAGCAATGCATCTTGGGGTTAATCCTTGAGATGTAGGAGAGCTGTAGTGGAGTCATGGCATTTAGCCAGAGGGGTGCCTCCTTATGTTTGTGTTACGAGGTATTTTATACCGATCTATGTGTAGGAACTCCCTCTAAGGAGTGCGTGGTTTTATCGTTAGACTACAACTCAAAACAAGCGCAAGATTCATGATAGCAATTAGGGTAGTGTGTCCCTTATACGCTTTTGGCTGCAAGGCCGAGGGGGTGTGGATCTTTGAGTATAGAGAGGCCCGGGTAGTGCTTAGATCCAGTGTTAGGTCCGTTTTAGGTCCCGGCACTAAGCAACACCTTTTTGATGCTAATGCCATCAAAATAGCCTAGGTAGCTATGTTTTTTAAGGGTAGATATCCTCGACATAGCCCATTCTTTTAAGTGCAACATTGGATCCTCCTCTAGTAGCCCATGAAACATTGGGAGATGCCTATAAGGAGGAGGGCATTCAGTCCTCCTTTGGAATCAACATTGGGTCATTAAAATCTTCATATTCATCATGACCTAGTTCTAGCCTTTTAGGGTATTTGGCCTCTTCTGTTTCCACCTTTTCTGGTATAGGAAGGTTAATGTTATCCTTGCCGTTCCTTTCTACCAACTCATAAAGTGGTCTAGGGAGGCCTATGTTATGCAATAGGAAGTCTACCCCATCACCTAATGATGATGTTTTAATAATTCTATCCTCATTTGCTACTATTTCCCTAGATTCGGAGATAGGTCCCAATAGAACCTTTATCTCTGACAAGGGTTTTCCACATATATAGACATCATCCAATGCTTTATGGATTTGTGAAATTGCACTTTGGAACCCAATTGCATCAGGCCCTAGCATCAGATGTATATCTCACCCATATGCATGTATTACTCCAACCAATGGCATCACAACCTTTTCCTCTAAAACCTTACAATTATTGAGGATCATAGATGACTGTGTCTTTCTAGCCTCACTTTTGCTCCTTAATATTTTCTCCAACTCCCATGGATTATTACTCAAGATTACTCCATGGGTACTTTCCCATAACAACCCAAACTCGAGTATGGTGTCGCTTTCGGGGCAAAGAATAAAATAGTGGACCACATGACTAACCAAATATCCCACTAAACCATTTAGAATGGACAAAGTATCTTTTGGGTGGGGAGGATTCCTTGGATTGGTTGTCATGCTAATTACCGAAATTGTAGTCAGTCAATTTTAACATCCATCGCTTCAAGGTGTTCTTGATTATAGAATAAGGCTAACAAGTCCCTTATACGACCAAGATTCGCAACTTGTAGGTAGCTCTTGGCAAATGCACCACTTGTTGGGACCTAAAACGGGCTCAACATTGGCTATAAGCACTAGTCGGGCCTCTCTATACTCAAAGAACCACGCCCCCTTGGCCTTGCGGCCAGGAGTGTATAAGGGACATACTACCCTAATTGCTATCGTGAATCTTGCATTTGTTTTGAGTTGTAGTCCAACGATAAAACCTTGCACTCCTCAGAGGGAGTCCCTACACATAGATCGGTATAAAATACCTTGTAACAAAAATATAAGGAGATATTCCTCTGACTGAATGCTGTGGCCCCACTGTCGCTCTCCTATACCTTGGGGATTAGCTCCAAGATGCGTTGCTAACACAAATAATACAGATGTAACAAGCTCCACTCTTATTTAAAACGGTCCAGGAGATAAAATTTCCTCACTTAACAATTTTCCAAACAACCCAAATGCCTAGCCCTACAGCTTAGGTGCCTCACAACTGAGTGTGGATCATGTATATCAAAAACCAGTTGCAATGCATCCAGGAGTTACCATGTGATATACGCAATGCAATTGTGGATGACACACCTCTTACTCAAGCATTTTATGATTTAAAAAACCAATAACGCAACATGAGGTGCAAAGACTATCCTTTGATGATTTCCAAGCTACTCGTAATTGCGACATTGCTAGAGATTAGCATTGAGTTTCCTTGTGCTCCTAGTCTCTCTTAAATTGAAATGGTGATCGGCATGTATGCTATGCATAATCAAATAAATCAGAATTTAAAACATTTTCAGCGATCACTTACTTTTACAATCCCTCTTTTCTCCTATTATTGTAGTGTTCATTTTTATGTAGTTTTTCATTTAAAAAAGATAAAAACCATACTCTAACATAGAAACAAGGTTGAACTAAGGCTTATTCCTCATGCTCCAGCCTTGTTATATGTTTACGAATATAAAGTGTATTTTTAAAAAATCTTTTAGATACAAAAATCTATTTTTTCTCATTTATTTATGCATAAAAATGTGGCAAATTTTTATTTATGTTTCTTAAGTGATCATATTGATTGAAAAATGGTTTTTATCGGTTTCTTATTCCATATGAACTTTATTTCCCAATGTGAAACGGAAGAAACCCTCATTTTTTCTCTTAAAAGACGTATTTCGGGTTTTAAATTATTTATTACGACCATGTGTGACTATGCGTTCTGTATTTTATCATGTGCAGTCCCCTTAAACATATTTCAAACATGATTCATACAAATTTTCTTTTCATGCGCACTTCATTTGAGCCATCAAACATAAAAAACAATAAAATTTTCTTTGTAAAAATAAGCATACCGCTTATTTGTGTGTTGCGTGTTATTATGAATAGCTTCGAGGTAGCCAACGGACCCACCATTAATTCCCGAACAATGATGGACATGCCTCTCAAGATCGTCTTGGCCTTACAGCAATCCGATCCATGCCAAACAAGCATTGTTTATTCCCTTTTTTTCTTTATTCTTTGCGTGTAAAGCGCCTCTTGGAGGAGAGAGATGGAGGAAAGAGAAAGACTCAGTTTGGATCTCTCTCATCAGACAGTCATTTCATGAACGGGAGGCGGTGAAGAGAAACGAAAAATGAAAAGAATCCATTGCCAATGTCTGCTCCATAGTCTCTTTGCAACTTGACAATGCCATCTTCCCCCAAATGAGCATGGAGGGGGCGTTTATTTGCAGCCGCCGTCATTTGAAAAAACGCTCCTCCCCCCCAAAAAAAAATCAATTTTTAATCCCCCCCCCCCCCCCAAGCATGCCCAAACTTCTTAAAATTTTAGCCATTTTGGCCTTTGACCTGTCCGGCTTCCAAATCTCGACTGTTCGTAATCCAAATTTTGATCTGAAAAATCATGCCTGGCTGACTCGAGGTCTTGCATTGCTGGCCACTAGCAGTAGTCTTACCAGGAATCTGGAAAAATTATGAAAAATCTGCAACTGCTACTCGGTCCGTCTTCGAAACCGCTTTCAAATCTCGTTTTTTGCTGCTTTTAAAAATTGGCAAATCTGTCTCTATTGCTTCGAATGAGGTTCAATTCCCATCGTGGAAAAAAATACTTTGGCACATTTTTGTCACTTTTTGGGATCTAAAATCCATCTCTTACTTAGCTGAGATGTAATGTTGATCAACAAATATAAGTGGTCTATTGGTTGCTATAGCAAATGTTGATTAGGAATTGTAGTAGAGATGGCTACGTGCAAAGAACGTGGGGGACTAGAGATAGGTACTGAAACGGGTCTTTCTTCTTGGAGAGGGTGGTAAAACTTGATCAATCACTTAATTACAATAATTAATAAAAGTGCATAAATTGACATGTACACTTTACCTTAACAATTTTGGACAATACACATCCTTTAGGTCCCCAAATTGGCATCTATTTCGATATTTCATTAACTTGAATTTGCAACGGATTAGATAAAAGCTAAGATTTCATAATCTCCTTTGTTGATCTAAGAGCCCCTTGCTATACAACCAATCAACAAACAATTCGAGCCAGTTGCCCCTTGATTTTTACCTAGGACTACACAAATGGAACCAATTGACCCAATGCTATCCCGATTTACAATGGATGAGCTGGCATTTGAAATCCTTGACGATTTCTTGAATTTCAAGTGTTGATTGTACGGGTCCCAAGGTAGTTATTAAATTCTAATTTTTGTAGAAATGTAGGATCTACATCGGAATTTTCACAGCTATCTATGAGCATTTAGTGCCGCCATCTTCTTCGCCCATCGAGTCTTTGGCTTGCAATGTTGGTGAGGTCCACCTTTGTCTCTCTCAACCAATCGCTCTTGCCTTGGCATTCAAATTCAAAGGCATGGAGCTTGCTTGGTACGTTGGCATGCTGCCTGTCGATTGCCTGCGAGTCCATCTTGTCTGCGACTTGCACACACCGCCCCACAAAAGGCTTCTGCCTTGCTGACACGGACCTGTCGCAACTTTGCCACCTGCCATGCTGGTCGTGCCACATGCCTACCTAGCTCTCGCACTCAGCCAGGCAGTGTTTATTTTTGCAAGTCCACTAGGTTTTTTCCATTGAAGGGCTCGTGAACAAGTGCCTTTCTCTTGGAAGGGCTTTTTCAAAATTTTGACCTTCGATAGACATGTATTCTAAAATTTGCATTTCTACCTAATAGAATAGTATTTGAGAAAAAATAAATAACTATGACATTTATATAAGCCATCTTGTTGGTTTTTCGTGTCCATTAATTTAAAAAAATATAATACTGATATGATATGATGATAAAATATTTAAAATTTAGTATAACATATGAGTAATTATTCAAGTATTTAAAAAATTATAATGCTATCACCAAAAATAAATTTGCAATGCTAAGTTGAGACTAAAGCTCAATCAATTAAGAAAGTCTAGAAAGGCAACAAGATAGCTCTACAATCATCCATAGTCTCAGGTGAAATAGCAATACAACCAAAGCACACCATTACTTATACTTTCTTATATCAACTCTGTTACTACCACATTAACATTGTGATGAGCTTTTAATCCATCTCACGTTGCATAGATGGCATCCCAATCAATATCTATAGGGTCCTTAGCACCATTGTATGAAAGGACCATGAGTTGATTCAAGATTCAAGTGACAATCTATTGCAATCATTGGACTTGATATGATTCATTTTGGAGAAACCTCTCTCACAATCAACCGTGCTTGCAACAATGACCAAACATGCATGCCATAACTACCCTTCTATAGCAAGGTTTGTAAAATCATGCCTTTCTCTAAGAAGGGCAAATTTTTCTACTTGCCCTTCGAGGACAAGGTTTTAAAAATATTTACCTTCTCTCGAAGGTCAAAATCCCTCTAGAAGGGCTCTGCAACCTCCAAAAAAAACCCTATCTCGCAGTCAACGCCTGTCCCTCTTGCCCATATGGACACTGCGCCACATCAGTCACATTTCGGTCGCTTGTCTGTTGTTGGGTGGCCGACAAGTATTTTTTAAAAAAAACCCAAAATAATCGAAGGCTTTGACACTCTTTATAAAAAAAGCTTTATTCATTCTTTTATTACTAGCAAGCCCTTGTTTTTTCATAAGTCTCCTTTTAAGCACAAATTTGGCAAAAAAATTGGGGTTTTTAAAATCAAACTCTCCCAATTTAGTTCAAAGCATTCTCCATCAAATTCTTCTTCAAATTGAAAGAAATTTGGCATCGGTCATCATCGAGTTTGGGGCATTTCAACAAATTGACCAAATTTCACTTCAAGTTTGCCATCAAATTTGGGGGTTTTCAAGATTTTGGCATTTTGCATTGATGTTGGGGTAGATTTCATCATTGGGCGTGACATTTGACATCTTTTGAGTAAAAATTTTACAAAAATCATTAAATCTCTTTTCAAATTTCCAATAAGATTTGGGGCTTTTTTTCATCCAAGCCCAAGTTCACCCCAATTTCTTTGGAAAATTTGGGGTTTTTTTGAGATTCATTAAAGTTCATCAATAACAAGGCTCAATTGAGCTTAAGGCACTGTATTTGGCATTAATGGGGCAAAAGATTTACACTCCAATTTCTCTTCATTTTTAAGGTAAAATTTGGGGCTTTTGTCTCAATCCATTTTCTTGGCCCTTGACATGCTCTAAAATTATATTATTTAGTTGCTCGCCCCGTTCTTTATCGACATTGAAGATAAATTTGATTAATTTGTGCATTATTGTGCAAATTTTCAGTTTATTATGTTGCTACCCACATTATTGGACCATTTCTAGCCATTAATCTTTGATTTCAGCATATTGTTGATTACCATCTTGATTGGGTAATATTTATTTTTAAATATAATTATTTTTGCATATTTTTCTCTCTCCCAAGCAAAAAATGACAATTTTTTTATTATTCTTTATATTATTCAACTTTATTGAGACAAGTAACATATCTTGTACCAGTGGTGATTTATTATTATTGAGGCATCCATTTTCTCTCTCTTCACTTGGATAATAATATTTTATTGTTGATCATCAATAATGGTCAACAATAATAATGATTTATTGGGCATGCTTGGTGCTGACGACAAGCTCGACAACACCAATTACCCAATGTGGGCTTACATGATGTGACATATTCTTGTTGTGAAGAATCTATGGTATGTAGGCAACATCACCGAGTAGAGACCAGCGTCTTCAACACTAGCACCGCCTTTTGCTTTCACATCACGAGGTGGTTCTCATGATGCTGAATCTTCTTCTTCTTCGATAGTACCTCCCACTCAAGATTAGATTCGATGGGATGGCTGTGACGCCCAAGTGTATGCCCTAATCACTTTATTTGTGAAAGAGAGCCATTATTCCCATACATCAAATCATGCAAGACATCAAAGGAAGCATGGGATAAGCTTGTATCATTATATCAAGTGTGCAATGAAGCGAGTGTTGCTTACCTACATAAGCAACTAGAAGGTGTTCGCATGGAAAGGGGAGATAATATGGATGCATATCTCACCGGCATCAAATATCTTATTGAGCAATTATTAAATATTGATGAAGAATTTCCTGATAACTAGCTTATTTCCATCACTCTTAATGGTCTACTAGAGTCATATCAAGGTTTTGCTACCACCTTACGATTGGCAACTATGGGTAGCCGAGTTACCTACAGCTTCGACTAGCTTGTGTTGCTTTTGTTACAAAACGAGAAAAGCCCTCTCAACCGCAATGCTACCATGGAAATTGAACATGCCTTTTCCACCCATCATCATGGAAAAACCAAACCCAAGCTTAAAAACAAGGCTGTTGGTCCAAAAACAACAAACTTTCATGCTAGTCATCCTTGTTCCTCAACCTCTTCTACATGGAAGACACCCTTCCATGCAGGTCCATCCTCTTCCAATCCTTCCAAGGGTCTAGTAAACAAAGCTAAGAGGTGTAATTATTGTTGAAAGATAGGGCATAATATCACTGAATGTCGTAAGCACATTGCATCAGAGAAGGAGTTCGATCTTGCTCTTACATATGAGATTGCGAACTATTCTCCATTTAAGGATTGTACCTTTTTCATTTAGTGTCAGTATAATCCTTCTATTCATGATACTTGTTTTTCTATTATCGATGCAACTTCTACTTAGTACTTCAACAATGGTGCATCTAAGCACATCACCTCTTGTTGAACATTATTTTCATCTCTTTGATGTACCTAAGGGGGGTATAGTTATGTATGCTAACAATGCCTCTTACGCAATTAAAGACATTGGATATGTGTAGGTTGTCTCCATCTTGGGTACTCCTTTGACATTGCATGATGTTCTCTATGTGCTCGACATAAAGAAGGATCTTATCTCCATCAACCATTACTACTTTTGGGTTTTGCGTCATTTTTTATGGCTCCCTATGTGCGGTATTTATGTGATGATTAGATTTCTTCTTCCATTGTCTTGACATGCACCCTCATTAAAGATCTCTATCATCTTGATACTTATGATCATCAACTTGCTGAAAATCCTATTGACAGTGCCTTATTAACAAGGGAATCTTTTCACGATACACATTTATGGCATCAAAGGCTTGGTCACATAAACTATCAAGTATTGATGAAGCTCCAATTAGAGGATATGGTCAAAGATCTTCCAAAAATTCACTTACCATCAAATCACATTTGTGAACATTGTTTACTTGGTAAGATGCATCGATTCTCATTTCTTAAGGATTCTTAAGCTCCAATTAGAGGATATGGTCAAAGATCTTCCAAAAATTCACTTACCATCAAATCACATTTGTGAACATTGTTTACTTGGTAAGATGCATCGATTCTCATTTCTTAAGGATTCTCATGTAAATTCACCATCTTTTTGGCATATCCTTCAGAGTGATGTTTGTTGTCTTATGTGAACCAAATCCATTGGTGGATTTGTCACATTCATAGATGAAAATTTCCAATTTACTTGGGTATATGGGCTGATTTCTAAGTCTAAATTTTTCTCTTCCTTCAAGACTCTTGTTGCTATGGCAGAAAACCAAAGCAACTTTCACATTCAGACCCTTTATACTGATAGGGGGTGAATATCTTTCCAAACAATTTTCAGAGTAACTTGCATCTTGAGGAATTCATCATCAATGCATCATTCCTTACTCTCCACAACAAAATGGAGTAGTGGAGTGAAAGAATAGATCACTCATGGAGATGGCAAGTTGCATGCTAAAGAGTAAGAATTTACCTAATCCCTTTTGGTTCGATGCTATTCTATATATTGCTTCTTATATTTTGAATAGGTTTCCCACAAGAGCTTTACGCACCATTACTCCTTATGAGGCATGGAGGGCTAGCTCCAAGTCTTCTCTCTCTCATATGAGGATTTTCGAATCATTGGCGTATGCTCATGTGCCTTCTTAGAAGAGGCATAAGTTGGATGATAAGATTGTTCATTGCATATTTATTGGATTTGGTCCTAAAAGTAAAGGGTATTGTCTTTATCAACCTGCTACAAGCAAGGTTATTTTTAGCAAATATATTATGTATGCTGAAAATGCTTCTCACCCCTTGTGCTGAGCTATAAACAACAACATATTATTGATGCTTCAGACATATTTGACAACCTACTATTGCTTTTCCATAATGGTTCCATGGATGATCCTTCTTCTCAACCTTCATTTCCACCATTTATAAATACATTACCACAATCTATTCAGCCTGATTTATAGCCACAACAACATCATGATACCTTGCCTGAAGAGCGTCCCCCTATTCTAGTTCAATTGGAGTATACAAGGTCTAAAATTCAACAAGCTAAAAGAGTCCCTTGCTTGCTGTTAGACACTTTTCGGGACATCAAACATCCTCTTCCTTTGGATGCTTGCATACAAGCCTCTACTTGTAAGGATCAAGGTAATCTTCTTGCATGTTCATTGGTGGCTACATCATGCAATGAAGAACCTCTATGTTATAAAGATTCTTTTTCAAATGATCGTTGGGTGGAAGCAATGAAGGAAGTGATTAGTTCTATCCATCAAAATGAAACTTGGGAGCTATATGATTTGCCTCTCGCCAAGTGTGGCATATGTACCAAATGGGTTTATAAAGTTCAAAGAAAGGGGGACATCATTATGACACGATCCAAGTATATTGGACAGCTTCTTCAGTGTTTTCAATTTGAGGATTATAAGCTCGTGTCTACTCCCTTGGAGCCTGGTTTTAGATTCACTTTTGATGATGGTAGCAGATCCTTTGATACTTCTTTATATTAGTATGTTGTTGGATGCTTGATTTATCTATGTGACATGAGGCCTGATCTTTAGTTTGCTATGTCCCAGTTGAGTAGATATATGCACAACCCTTCAATACTTCATTGGTAGGCAATGAAGCATGTCTTTCATTATCTCAAAGGCACCCAGGATCTTGGCCTTTTCTACAAGGTTGATTTTTCACTCTCTTTGCATGGATATTCTGATAGTGATTGGGCTAGATGTTCAAATTCTCATATCTCTCATAGTGGCAACTGCTTCTTCTTGGGTACATCCCTTGTTTCTTCGTTTAGCAAGAAACAAACTATCATTGCTACTTTCAGTTGTGAAGTTGAGTACAAAGCAATGGTCACAGCTGCAGTGGAGTGTGTTTGGCTCCACAAGTTACTTGCAGATCTTCATGTGTACTAGATGGCCCCGTCACTTATCTACACTGATAGCTAGAGTGCTTTGGCCATTATGCGGAACCTAGTGTTCCATGCCCGCACAAAGCATATAGAAGTTCATTATTATTATGTTTGTGAGTGGATGTCAGCGAGAGAAATAGAGTTGTCTTACATACCCATTGAAGACAACTTAGTAGATCTTTTCATGAAGGCTCTTCCTCAACCAAAGTTCTAGGCTTTGGCAAGCCTTGAACTTAATTCCATTTGTTCCATGATCTGTGTCATACTCTGTATTGCCATAGATTGCTATATCCACTTGGATGAACTTGTGCAACCACGACCTTATGTTTCTTTTTATTTTCTAGGATTCTATCATTTTTCCTAGATTAGTCCATCCATTTCATGAAGGCTTTTGTAGGCCATCTACTAGGCTATAAGTTGATGCCCTTTGATCCATGATCCAGGCTCCCTAAGCATTTAAACTGCCATTAAATACAATTATTGCCCCTAGTGTCCTAGCACTAAGTGACACTAGGATTAGGGTTTATTTTAGGGTTTCTTATGACGGTTAAACCGTTTGGGTTTCATATTTTATTATTTAAAGACACTTCGTGTCTCATTTTGCACATGTGTGGCATTATTTAATATGATTGCCTTAAGCATTGTACTCTCTTTCACGAGTCTTTCACTCACATTAATACATTGCTTTTCATTCGTGATTGAGTATTGTTGTGCATTGATTAATTCTTTCATTTTCATTTATTTTTCATTAAATTGATTGCACAATTGCTCCACACGTAGGCCAATAAAAACTAATTTCTAGTCTATCAATTTTGCAACTAATGTAGTTGCATGTTGTCCTAAGGGCTCATAAATGTTGTCACATGATTAGTTATACTATTGCCAACCCTTGTAGGGACTCCCTCTCCCATCGCGCATCCCTTAGAGCCCTCTAATGGTGGTTGTTACTTGTAGTAAAAGCTAATTTCTACACATGTGAAATGGAGTAGTAGCCTCCTCTCTCTCTCCTCCACATTATGCATACACTGAATGAAAATAGCCTTCTCTTCCATTGCATGGATATTTTTTCCAAGTGGCACTCTTCTACTATCATTTTTTGGTAATTTTTATTAATGAATTAATTTTAAAAATTAATTTCAACCCTTTTAATCTTGTCCAAAAACAAGTATGCCCATCCATAATTAAATTAGCTAGGCCATTTACAAACTTGAGTGGTCCCTAGTCTCAATTGACCCTTAAATTGACATTGATTAATTTATTAATGCTAGTCCCTAGTGTAATTGCTAACATTGACTGGCCAATTAATTGTCTTGGGGTCAAAACTGACACCAACTATCAACCAAAGCACATGTTGCATAACTTGTCATAACTTTGCCTTTGATATCCTCTAACTCCTTGGGGTCCTTGGCCATCAACCATGAAATAATTGCTATATGCATCACATGTGGATTATAACCTTGCACATACCTAACAACCTTGCACATTTGATTATTAAATTTATCAAATGTTACCACTAAGATTAAAGCATTTTACAAATTTCACGTCCCTGTGATAGACCTCCCCCTTGAAATCTCTACAATCGTCCTCGATTGCATTGCATTATGCCAAAGTAAAAGTGTACTGCACTCGAATTTCCATAAGGCATCTCAATCACAACATTGGCCACTATTATAACCATGGCATATGCTCAAGACTTGCAAAAAATTTCTAGCTAACAAAAACGTAATATAAAACTAAAAAGTAGTCCAAAATTATTGGTAGAAACCCATTGGATGCATCCATAACTCATGTTTCACAATAGTTCTAACTTCACAACCATAGTAAAGCATATACTCAACATAAATCATGGTTCAAACTATCAATGGCATTCACTAACATACTGTTGTCCATTGAACCAATTGTGACCCATTGAAAAGTGAGCATAATCTGATCATAAACTAACTAGAAAACTGGTCACAAATTGCTGCAAATGTGATCTCAAATTGACACAAAGTGGGTGTAAAAATTGATCCAAAAGTAATGCAAAACTAATCCAAAAGTGAATATAATCGGATCTCTGATTGATAAAAAACTGAGTTGAAATTTATCTCAAACTGATCCTGAACTCATGCAAAACTCATGTCAAAATGATCACAAATGAATCATAAACTATTGTAAATGTATAGTTTCAATGTCCATGTAAAACTCATACTCATATGCATATATCTCACAATGAATACTATACTAAATAATGATTTCATGGTAGACATACTATCAGAACATTACCTTAGATGCATACTAAATACATCTAAGATCCACTACATACGATAGCTATCCATAACTGGTGGAGTGGAATTGATATCTCCCTTTTGAGCATCAGGCATTGCTCCGGACCTTTGCTCTATTGGACCTAGTTGAGTTGGATTCTAAGTTGACTCTAGTTGAAAGGTATCTAGGTAAAGCTACAACAATTGAGGATGGTTTACCAAGTCATTCTCTTCCATCCACTTTGCATCCATTGGTAAATAGCTGTGAAACTTCAGCAAATATTTCTTGGAAACTTTACATGTGACCTTTCTTTTCTTATGTGCTAAAATTTACTCAGGTACCAAAATCTCATTCAGCTTCTCAACCTCAAGTTGAATTTCAACATATACATCCTGTGGCACATCACCATGAAAAGGCCTCAACAAACTATCATGAAAGGCATTAGGTATCCACCTATGTGGAGGTGATTTTAGTCAATATGCAACATCACTGATCTTCTTCAACATTTGGAAGGGCCCATAGTATCTTATACTTAAACTTCGGATACAATCTCTCTCTTCCTTTCATCTCTTTCAGCCTTGCCTTTTCAAAATACAATAATACATAATCGCCCTTTGCAAATTGCAAAGCATGACTATGGCGATCAACTACCTTCTTTTGCTTTTCTTATGATATTTAAGGTGCATACTTTATCTTTGCATATGTTACTTCTAAGTTTTCCATATAGCAATCAACCTCAAAGATCTTAAGATAGGTGGTATCTTCTTGCCATCCTCAACCACCTCAAATGGAGCTTTACGAGTGGAACTATGCATTGTGTTGTTGTATGTGAACTCGACCAATGGCAAATATAGATTCCATTGTGTCTAATGGTCTAAAACATAGCACCTCAAAAGATCCAACAGTGTGGAATTAGTCTTTTTGGATTGATCATCAATTAGTGAATGGAAGGATAATGAGAATTTTAGTGTGCTATACATAATCTCAAACAATCCCTTCCAAAAGAAACTGGTTAGCTAAGGATCTTGATTAGTGATGATCAACTTTGGCATACTGTGATACTTAAAGATGTGTTGCAAGAACAAACAGTCATATGATCAGTATTTTTTTTTTCCTCACTAGAATAAACTTGCAAATGATAGTTCATATCCCATCATTCCCTATAGGTGTCTTAGGAAGCTCAAAAATAAAATCTGTAGCAATACTCTGCCAATGCCTACCTAGAATAGACAAGGGTTGTAACAAGCCCAACATATTTTGCCCATCATGCCTTAGCTTCTGACAAATGATGCATGTCCTAACAAATTGCTCTACATCATGGCTCAAAGTTGGCCAGTAAAAGAAATGCTCCACTGCCTTGACTGTGGCATTAGTAGCTCTATGTCCTACATACGGAGGAACATGACTTTTAGTGATAGCTCTAGGCCTCAATTGCTTTGTGATACATAGTTGTTCATGCATCATAAAAAATTCATCTCTTAACATGAAGTTTTCATGCCTCTTATTGTTGTAAACTTGATCATAAATATTAGTAAAATTCAAATCAACAGCATATCGTTCCTTCATGGCATCCAACTCAGTGTGATAAACTATGTTAATGATGTGACTGAAATTTGAGGCTTATGTGACAATGCATCAACCACAATATTCTTTTTACCATCGATATGTATAATCTAAAAAATGAAACATAGAGAGAAAGTTTACCCATCTCATATGCTTTTTTGACAACTTTGTGTGCGTCAGGAAGTACCTCAAAGTGTGATGGTCTGTTTGCACTGTAAAATCAATTCCCTAACAAGTAATATTTCCATGTAGACAATGCATGAATTATAGGCAAGAGCTCTTTCTCATAAACCTGCAAATTTCTCTATGCACCATGGAGAATACGACTCTCATTTCCAAGCTGTCATGATGCCCACCTCAAAGGTACTTGTCAACCAATTTGATGGAAACATTTGCTTGAATTTTACCCATGTTGATGGTGTGCATCAAGAGCGTGGACCACCACTACAATGCATTTTTCTTTAAGAATGTGACTATCTTTTGACTCTTAGAGGATTCAATGAAGTCTCCCCCTAAATAGACTACTGAATGAAAGTCAAATCTTTTAGCATATATTGTGCACTACTAAAGGACTCGAACTTCACTTATTTTCCATCCTCATCATAGTCTTTTGTTTCCCTTTGGGAGTCAAGTTGTCATACACTAGTTGCAAAAAGGGGGGCATTCGCTATATTTACATCTTGACCAAGCCTAAACAAAGCATTTTCCTCCCTCATCGTAGTCTTTTGCTGTCCCTTTGGAAGTCTGCCATACAGTAGTTGTTGCAAAAATGATATATTTGCTTATATTTACATCATGACCAAGCCCAAATGAAGCATTTGCATGACCAATACTCATTCGTTGAGTCCCACAATAATTCAGGGGTGCATATGCATTACCAAATGTGTCACTTTGTACCCTATGCATCAAACTAATGCTAACATACATAGAATTTTACACATTATAAGCCATACCTAAATACATTGGGTCTTGCACACCATGTATTGGTTGTTGCATATCATAGGGACTTGTGCCATAAAATCCTATATGTAGTTCTTCTCTCACCATTGCATGGAAAATCATGCTACCACCAAAGTATCCTAGCTATCCCAACATTGCATGCATGCCTAACGATCCAAAATCCATTGGATTGGTATGTCCCATAGTAGGTACAACTATTTCTCTTCATTGGCTTCTTTGGGAGCTTCAAGTGAAGGCTTTGGCATTTCCTTCAGTGCACCTTGCTATCCTGAAGATGTAGAAGATGACTTTTTCTTCTTGCCCTTGTTTTCCTTCTTAGAAGCATTCAAAAAATTGAACAAATTGAAGATCCTTTGCCAGTTCAATAAAGAGATTTACCGCTATCCTTGTTTGATTTTTAAATTGGTCATCAAATTCGTCTTCCTCTTGCTCGTCATTATCAGCTTTATTTTGTCTTGAAGGCCCTATATCTTGACCAACAACAACATTTTCGGCTTGTTGTGCATCATATGAGCTTTGTCCAAGATCACACATTGCATTTCCTTCTTCCCCATGTGAATATCCATACCGAGAGGCATTATTATTGCTTGATTCCATCTCACTGTATGAAGACATCTTGATGTAATTACTCAGTTGAGCACAAAAATCAACACTAGCACAAAGCTTTGGCTTGTAATCAACCCTAGAACAAAAATCAGCACTCGCACAAAGCTTGCAATCAGGTGCCTTAGCCCCACCAAATCAAAGAGCATAAACATAAATACACACTTTACCTTAACAATCTTGGACAATAGACACCCTGTTGGCCCAAAAAACTACTTCTCCTTTTGGTATTTCTTTAACTTGAATTGCTAATGGAATGAGTACAAGCTAAGATTTCATAATCTCCTTTATTGATACAAAAGCCTCTTCTTGTACAAACAATTAGCAAGCAATTTGGGCCAATTTTCCCATGATTTTCACCCATGACTTGCACCAATTGACCAAATGCTACTCCAATTCACAATGGATGAGTTGGCATCTAAAACCCTTGACAATTTCTTAAATTTTAGATGCTGATTTCAATGTGTGATACTCTTGATTGATGTCATACGTCCCAAGGTGGTTGCTAAACCTTACTTTTTGTAAAAAGCAGGGTTTATAGTAGAATTCTCACTGGTGTCCACCAGATCTGACCGAAAATACCTTCAATTGGTTGAGAAATGCTAAAAATGGCTGTGGAGAAGGTGAGAGAATGTTGAGATGAGAGAGAAATTTGAGATTCTTTGCAAGAAAATGCCCAAAACTAATTTATTGGTCTGTCAATTCTGCAATTAATGTAGTTGCATACTATCTTGAGGCCTCATAAATGTTATTGCTTGGTAAGTCATGATGTCACCAGCCCTTGGAGAGAGTCTCTCTATTATTGCCTACCTCTTGGAGCCCTCTCATGGCTCTCCCTTGTAGCAAAAGCTAAAAAGTGAAATGGACTAGCAACCTCCTCTCTCTCTCTCTCTCTCTCTCTCTCTCTCTCTCTCTCTCTCTCTCTCTCTCTCTCTCTCTCTCTCTCTCTCTCTCCTACACTCTACATACACTGAATGTCTCTCTCTTAGCCCCAACCACCTTCTCCCCAATTGCACATGTATTTTTGCTAAAAGTGGCAATCTTCTAATCTCATTTTTAAGCAATTTCTAGCCAATTAATTAACTTTTAGAATTAATTAATTTGAAAAATTAATTTCAACCCTTCAGACCTTGTCCAAAATTAAATGTGTCCATCCATAATTAAATTGGCTATGCCATTTGCAACCTTGAGGTGGTTCCTAGCCTCAATTGACTCTTAAACTAGCATTAATTAATTTACCAATTCTAGCTCCTAATGTCACCACTAGCATTTACTGGCCAATTAACAGTCCTAGGGTCAAAACTGACACTAACTGCCAACCAAAGCCTTGCTGGCATAACTTGTCACAACTTTGCCTTTGACATCTCCTGACTCCTCAAGGTCCTTGGCCATTAACCATGAAATAAGTGCTATGTGCATGGCATGTGTCTTACAACCTTGCACATGCTTTAGAACCTTGAACATTTTATTATTAAATTAATCAAATGTTACTAGTAAGATTTAAGCATTTCACAAATTTCACGTCCCTGTGATAGGTGTTTTTGCAAAATGTTGTGATGAGCATTAGCCTAGTCCAACATGAAACGTGGTCGAAAGATGGCATATAATAAGTCGCCTTGCTCAACCATGCAAAAATTGCAAGGCTCTTGCATTGGTCGATAATGCATGTTGGTAGAAATCATGGACAACTTGCTTCTGTTTGTCATCTGTGGTTCCCATCAAGGCAAATGATACCATGTGAGAGTGTACAACAGAGATGAAAGGGAATACAAATCAAATAGAGAAGAAGACTAAATGAAATATGGGAGAGAGAAGGAACACATTGGTTGATGGTTGGAGGATACAAGGTTGCAATGATAAGCCCCAATACAACATCGGGCATTAGTGTGGACACTGGATGCTAATAGGAGGATGAGAGAAGGATGAGCAGGGTTGGAAAATTAGATGGATGAATGGAGTGAGGGGGATAAACTGCCTACAAATACTCAAAATTATGCCACAACTAGTACACAAGTAGCCAAGCCCGTACCTAGACATACATGCCCAACTGATCAAAATGGTCACATTGTTGAAAATGAAATGCACTAATGTACTCTCCATCTAAAGTGTCTAAAAGACATAAAATGACAATCACAATGGAAGAGCTCCTATTGTACTTGTCGAACTCAAATTTAGGCTCACAGATAGATGTCTATACATGACACATGTTTGCTGACACATATAGTTTAGGAAAATTGGGGGCCATATTTACACCTACATGACACATGTTTGCTAATACATATCACTTAGGAAAAGTGGGGGCCCTACGTACACCATGTGTCAATCTAGTTACGTGAAGTTGATGGGTTTTTCTCTTCTTTTTTCTTTGCATATCCTTATGTTCTCTGAACCAAGCAGAGTCAAAGTCTTACTTGTAGTTTATGCATGTGGTGGTATTAACTAATCAAACCAAGATTGGTGACAAGAATCATTGTGTAAAATAGCTCTTCTAGTTGTTTCTTGTGACATTTGGTTGTTATATTCAAGATTTCACATATAAGCTAGCCTTGTCTATGTAAGATGTAATTAATCAGGTATACAAGTCCCAAGGATAGGGAGATTTTTATTTTGATGTACTAGGTAAAAGCCCCATAAGCCTGATGAGGTATATGTTTCTTTGAGAGGCATGCCATTTGTAGGACGAAAGTCCACTTCCAATTCATCTTCTGCAAGGATGGTTGATTTAGTAGCTTTGTCCATTTTGGCTCTTGTGCTTTTTGACAAATATTCAACCACGGCAATGTTCATCAACTATGAAGTATCCCCATGATGACAAGAAAAACTTGACAATCTAGAAAATATCTAAGTTATGCAATGTTATCTTCTTGTTATATACATTTCTACCATGACCGGTTCTCTCTCATACTCTCTATAGTCTTGTTGTTTGCTATCAAATCCTTCTATTCTCTACTCCACTCTTACATTCTCTTACTAATGACTCTTTTTAGCCAATTATGCATATTATCTTTGGAGAAACCTTAAATCAACTCCCTTACTCTCTTATTCTTCTCATGACTCACTTTCCTTTATGAATCCTTGTTACATGTGTGCTTTACCTTCCAATAGAAAATCTTGCTTTCCTAAGAGAAACTATGGGTCCACTATTTCTCACATCAATGCCTTACTATCAAATCTTTAAGTATAATTAGAGGATATTATTGTTACTAGTTCATTAATTGAAGGTAATAAAGATATATTGGTCTATATCTTGCTAATGAGTCAAGAAGAGTCTTAAGAATGGAATAATATTGCAAACAAAAATGGATGTATTACTATTGTGCACAAGGGTGATCAAAGTTCCTTACAACTTAGGGTATTGCAGGTGGCTATGGCTACGAAGGTAATAACCTTATGCATTCTACACCACATCAATATAGTTTGTTTCTTCTTCATTCTACTTCACTTCTTTTCTTTGCTTCCCCCTTTATCATTAGTACTGATTCAAAATTCCAAATTTGTAAAGTTTAAGAGGGGAGATGTTAAGATATTTGTTGTGTTTAGCCTAAAACAAGTGGGATTTTGGCAATGTGAGTTTATAGAAGCAAGACGAGATATTTTGCAAAAGATAAAGCCAAGAAGCAACAGGAGCACAAGGAATTGAAGTAACTCATATTTTGCAATAGCGCTTTGGCTTAAATTTAGTATAGCATATATGTTTCCTTGTAGACAATATTTATGAGGCTATGGTAAAGAGACAACCCGAATAAAATCAGCCCGAAAGATTCAATGATTATTATACATAAATCCAAGTGCAAAACAATGTATCTTTATCCCAAAATCATGCCTCGAACATTTATGGAACAATCCTGATCAAAAACAACTCGAGTACCTTAAAAACCCTAACTTGAAGCTTCAAAAGATCCATTTTTCCACCAAAATCTGTTATTTTCCATATATATATATATATATACATATATATATATATATACATATATATATATATATATACATATATATATATATACATATATATATATATATATATATACATATATATACATATATATATCCGTCTTTGCATATTTAATAGAAGAAGTACCATAAAAGCTACAAATTTTTGCAATATATCAATGGTGGCAGGGCAAATTAAGTGCTTAGACTTGAGTAAAGTAACTCTAGTAGTGTTGTTGCCCTAAAATTTATAGATCTACATTAGCAAGAAGAAGATTTCAATGGGGCCAAGAAGCTCCCAATATCTCCTATTACTCATCTGCAAGTATGCATTAAGTATTTACCAAGTATGCTTCAAGTATAAAGCATATATATTTTTAAAAAATTCAGCTTTAATTCAAGACAACAAAGTATGTTTCAAGTAGTTTGCAATATGCTTCAAGTACAAAGCATATATATCAAAACAATTTTCAACTTTAACTCGGGACAACAAATTACTCTATTCTCACTGAACTATTAGTAAATCAATCCACTAAAACCCTCCCATACATTACAGATGTCTTTCTCTTATCACATACTAAGTATGAATGATCTTCCTTGCCTTTTCTCCTTTGTTCCTCTAGATTTGGAGTAGCCCTTCACTAGAAGTTGGTGCCTATTTTTTCCACACAAAATTTTAGACCTCTATCTCAAGATAGCAAATCCCCCCCACAAAAGCATAGGCTATATTTTCTAAAGGCTTGGGCATTCCAATGTAAAGTGGTCCCTTTCATCTCCTACATAAAGTATCAACTATATGCTTTCATAAATCTTGTCCCTTTTGAGCTTCCATATGACTTAGAACCATGTGAACATGCTTGATAAATGTAAAATCTTCCAATCAAGTTCTCATAATATCTTATCACTTCATAAAGTTTGGTTCAAGAAGCTCATGTATGTGTATCATTAAACCCCATGTGAAGTAGTATATCTCGGACTTTTACATTGTGGTGTGGCCACACACAATGTGGTCTTGGGAATAAAGGCACATGTGCCTACACCACCCTGCATTTACTTCACACACTATGTTGCACATATATACCTTGCAAGTGGTGGGCACCCATCATTGTCACTTTATTATTTACTCTCTTAGTGACTATTGAATAAGGGAAGGATGGTCACACATTGTGACAGTTGGAGTTTCCACAAACTCTCTCTCTCTCTCTCTCTCTCTCTCTCTCTCTCTCTCTCTCTCTCTCTCTCTCTCTCTCTCTCTCTCTCTCTCTCTCTCTCTCTCTCTCTCTCTCTCTCTCTCCATCTGCCATAACTCTTGCTTTGGTCTTGCCTCCACTTGTGTACTTCAACTCAAGCTCTACCTTTCAATTGGTATTAGAGCCAACCATTCAAGGAGCTTCTTCATCTTTTGCTTTAGTCCAAATTCAAAGCTTCACCTCAAGGTTTCATGGCACCCATTGTTTTCTTTCTCTTGAGGTATGCATTGAGTCTTCTCTTCTCTTGGCTTATTCCTGTCTTGTCAAGGAGCTTCCCAAGGCTTAGTTGAGCCTTGTTGAGTGCTTATTGAGCTAAGAAGCAGCCATTTGATCTGTTTTGAGTAGATATAGAGCATGCTATCAAAGTTGTGAATAGCTATAGCAGCTTGACAGCACAATCATATTTTAGCCATGACTTTTGCATATGGAATCAGATTCAGGAGTTCTATAGCTAGAAGTGATGAGCGTGATGAGAGTTACAAATCTAGACACTTGCAAAGTTTTTGTGTAGTTTTCTATTCTCTATTTTACACAAAACAGAACAGTTCTGGTTTGAGTAATAAATAGTAAATTTCATAATGCATGTTTGATGCTTTGGGAATGCTTTTTTAGTACTCGGATGGTATGGTTATGCTTTTGGGATGCTACTTGGATATTTTAGAGCTTGACAAGCTCAGTTTTGCAAAGGTTTATTGTTATCATAATAGCTTGGATAGCAAACATACAATTGTAAGTTTCATGCTTTGAATACTTATTGTGTTTATATGGTATTTCGGGTATGCTACATGTCTATGATGATATCTAGCATTGATGTATGACCTTGGATATGGTTATGACATGCACTGACACATGGATTTGAGCTGCATTTGATGTACTTGAGCTTTGGTCAGTTGCTGTGAGCTTTTGTGCTTATTCACTTTACGGATATTGAGGCTTTATTTGACACTTATGCTCCCAGATGTATTTGCGTTGTGTTTGGGCTTCTGAGATGCTTTGATGTAAATGTCTTGAAGTTTTCTTACTCACTTTTCATTTTTTATTTACTTCTAGTGAGAGACACTTGTACTTACTTGATAGAGCTTAGTTCTTTGAGATAGTGGGACTCTTGGTTCATGTACACACTCTTTTGTTTGATATTAGATGTAGTTACCTTTGCTTATGGGCTAATTTAATTCCGTATGTTTTGGACAATGGCACTTACCTCTATCAGTAGTTTGGCGGTGATGTATATGCTTATGGGATGTATGGTTTACTGACATTTTGAATTCATGACAGTCTTTGGTAGTACTGGTGGTCTATCCGTAGTCACTGCTAGTTTGTATTATTTGTATCTTAGTTGTTACTTGGATATCCTTGGCAGTGGGAGCTTGCTTTCTTGGCTATTTGTCCATAGTTGGATTGATATACTGCTATCCTTATTTCAACATTGCTATAATTATAGTTTTTTAGCATTGTTTTGGAGAGCAAACATTGTACTTTGGCACTCTATTGCTTGTCCTTCGTGGAAAACTCAACACTTTGGTATTCTCCCCCTATTTTGCCTTTGTTTTGGCTAAGTATTGGGGGACTGATTTGCATTTATTTATAGCTATCCATTCTCTTGGATTTTACATCGGTATAATGTCATTATGGTTGTTTTTTCGAATGATTGTGTTATTTTTAATATTGAAAAGCTTAATGGCATAAACTATAAGACAAATATATGGCACTTATTGGTTCAAAAGAAGTAGGCTAGGCCTTTGAAAACCAAGAGTGCCATATATCTACTACTATATTGTCATTACTAAATCATATTTATTTCAATGTTATGGCACCTAAGGATAATGCTTGATAATTATGGGAGAATATATGTAATCTTTATCGTAAGCAAAGTCTTGCTTTATAAATGTATTGGTAAAAATAGCTCGTGGACCTTTGCATGAAGGAATGGACTAGTGCATCTGCACATTTAAATGAGTTTTAATCAAAATTTTGCCAAATGATTTTCCAAGGTATTAAGTTTAAGAATAATCTTTCTCTCTTGTTCTTGCTTGTGACACTTTCTATGTTGCAGTATATATACTAATATACCTAAGAATGATTTGAAATCTAGGATGTTGAGGGTACCTTACTCATAGAGAAGATAAATAAAAAGAAGGTGTATGCAACCTATAGTTATAATGCATTGATTGTTAGAGGCAGGCATGATGGTAAGAGTGGTAATGACCATCATGGTAAAGACTCATAGTAGTGGTCTCAGTCTTGTGGCTAATCTAGCAATAAGTGCCATAAGATATGTGATGATAGGCATAAGAAGAAAGCAAGGGCAAAGTGTAGGATAAGTCTAATGATCGTAGCATTGTTCCTAGTAAGTCCAACATAAAAATTGAGGAGACAATTGCCTTGGAGCTTGAGTTTGATGATGATTACATCTTGGCAACTTATTCTCTTGATGCTACTCAATTGACTGATGCCTGGTCTACTTTTTCTTAATATTGGCTACTTGATTCGAGAGCTTCTTTTCATGTTGCCCTACATAAGGCTTGGTTTCATTCCTATTGCAGCATGGCAAGTCCATAAGGCTTATTTTCATTCCTATCACAACATGACAGATTTTGTGAGACTAGAAAATGACTTGGCATTTGATATTACTGGCATTGGTGATATTAGATTATAGTTTGCTTTAGATAGCACTTTTTTTTTTCATGATGTATGCTATGTTCTGGCTTTGGCCAAAAGCCTACTCTTTGCTAGATAGTTGGATGATGCAGGGTATCATGTATGTTTTGGCGATTCTACATGGAAGATTATTCATGGAAATCTTATCTTTGCTTGAGGTGCCAAGACTAGCAATCTCTATCCCTTGCTTATATCAGGATCTATTGACCATGTTTTGGTTGTGGCTAACATACCACATGTATCTTTATGGCATCATTGCCTTGGTCACATGTCCTTAAAAGGAATGAAAATGCTTTGTCGTTTTTGCAGTATCTTCTATCCCTTGACTACAAATATTTTGACTCATGTGATTATTGTCTTTATGGTAAGAAGATTCACAATTTTCATAAGAAGTCTAGCATTACATGCATGGGTGAACCTTTGGCTCTTGTTCATTCGGATGTATGTGGTCCCATGCCCTATTAATAACTAGGTGGCATGAAGTATTTTGTGACTTTCATTGTTGATTATTCATGTAAGGTCTAATGTATTTCATAAACTAGAAATCGGATGTATTGAATACCTTTTAGTATTGGCTTGCTCTTATTTAGAACTAGTCTGGGTATAGGCTGAAATGCCTAAGGTCAGATAATGGAGGTGAATGTCTCTAAAGAATTTGAGTAGTTTCACAATGAGTGAGGTATTCAACATTAGTTAATCACTCCATACACCCCACCCCACAATGGTGTTGTAGAGTGCATGAATAGGGTGATTCAAGAGAGGGTCTAGTATGCTTAGCCAAGCAATCTTACCGTTGTCAAAGAGTTTACTGTTCATAATATAAATTATGGGATTCTTATGAACATAGAAGAGCTTCACTGGAAGTTATATGAGAAATTTGCATACAAAATTTAGACATTTATTCAATAACCACCTTAGTTACACAAGTTCTTTTGTATTTAGCATATAATTTTCAGTTATACCATGTATATTTATGAAAAATAAGTCTATGGGAACCTACAACTTGGTCATCTGGAAGTAATTGACAGTCTGCAGGATAAATCACATTAATTCAGGTGCAAAAATATGGTCAGAACACAAGAAAGATGCCAAAGTTGCCAAAAGTCCACTAGGTCCACATGGGACCTGGAGTAACAGACTTAAGTGACCAGCAAGTGACCTAAGTAGGTCAAAAAGTGACTAGGGAGGACTGAGCAGGGAGCAGCCCGCGTTTTTCAGCGCAAAATGCGGGCTGCACTGTCTGAGGCAAACTGGAGAGAGCTGGAGCTATGGTGCATGAAATGGAGCATGCAAACTGAAGATCAACAGGCCCAACTGCTGAAGATGTAAACATGGTGAGAGCTCCACTTCTCTGCCTCTTTGGTCTGACGAAAATGCATGTTGAAATAGTTTATAAAAGAGGGAAATCTGAGAGAAGAGAATTCATCCTGCTCTTATGCATGACTTCTCTCATTTTGTTTACCTTATTCTTGGTCCAATGAAGCCCGACTTGTACCCAAGTACTTGAGTGACTTTGGGGCAAGCAAAGGGTGAGGATATTGAAGACTTATGGGCTGTTATGGGCTGAAATAACTAGTCATAAACAGGGCAGCCCACTGTTATGGTCCATTTTTTATGAGCAAATTTGGATTTTTATGGTTGTAATGGAAGGAAATGACCTCTTTTCTTCAGGACATTGTTCATGAATGATCAGAAGTGCTTCTTCTTGATTTTATGCACTCATTTTGAACTTGATTATGGGCTGGAATTTTCTGTTTTAAAACAGGGCTGAAGCTAAAATTATACTTTTTCAATTCATTTCATGTATCTTTGGCCCAAATCTTGGATGCATTTAAATCTATCAACAATATACTTGAACCAAAGGGTTGAAATCCATCTATGTACTTGAAATAAATGCCATTAGAACTTGCATTTGTTGAGAATCTGAAAATATCCTTTATGATATGATGTATGTATCCAGAGGCATTTGATGTAATCAAGATAAACTTATTCCTTCTGTTCATGTATGCTAAGTACATAATGAAAAGGCTTGAACTCTTTTTCCGTACCTAAATCATTTCTAAATCCCAGATCTTATTAAACCCCAATCTATTTTCCCTTCCCGAATCTTGAATCCTAGACTCTTCTTCTGCACTAAAAGCCCCGGTGGTAGACCTTCAACTCTTAACGCGACGACAGTGGTGAACCCGACGTGAAGGTCTGCTGCGGAAGAAGAAGTCCAATGGGAGAATCATCAAGTTCGGGAGGAGATGCTTTACAACAGTTGGTTCGTCTAATGCAAGAGAGCCAACAACAACAACTGCAATTTCAGCAGCAGTTGCAATTGCAACAACAACGGAGACAAGAAGAAGAGCAGATTGATGCTGCTGCCATTAAGGCCTTAGAAGCAGTTGGGCATGAGCTCAAGCATCTTAATGGGCAAAATGTGTCCTCTTTTATCCGCCTCTACACTGACAAGATGGTCTTCTTTGGAGTTCCTCAACATGCCTGGAGCCGTTACTTTGCCCGCCTGGCTGTGCATGGTCTCCCGGACCGAATTCATGGTCTTTTCCAAAAAGATGTTGGATGGACTGTGTTCAAGAAGGCTCTTCGAGAAGAATTTTTCTTTGAAGATTCTGGCCTTATGACAAAGAAAGTCTTTACCGAATGGGTCGAAAGGCCCAATAAGGGTTTAACTGCTACTGCTCTTCATCGAGAATTTGAAAGCAAATTTGCCCAACTAGATCTTGATGACCAACAAGGTATGGAAAGTCAAAAGATTGAATTATTTTTAAAGGCTGCAGATTCTTCTTTTCAAGAGAAATTGACTGACCGACTTAAAGACCCTGACTCTGAGTCGGGATTGAAGATTGCTTGGAGTGATGTCACTGAAGCAGTTAATATGATTGCTCAAAGAGAGCGATTGCATCTAAGATGGGGATCAACCCCTGCAACAACTGAATCTATGAAGGAGCCTGTTCGAGTTTCTCATCCTCCTGTCTCTATGACTGAGCAATCAAGAAATTCTGCTGTTCCTTCTCCAAAGAAGGATGTCACGGACGAGCTAATTAAAAGCATGCGGGATCTCCATCTTAATTTAACATAAATTAATTATAAAGTAGAAAGGCTTGATGTAAAAGTAGAAGAAAGGGGTCGGTCAACTATCCAAAGGCCTGCACGAGAAGACTTCAAAAGACGCTGCATTCGGTGTGATAGTCTTCAGCATGACAAGAGGGAGTGCGGTGCATTCTGTGAAGCTGAAGCACAAAAATTAGTCTTTTGGAAGGATGGTAAAATTCATGCAACCAAAACCGGGCTTCCTCTTGAGCCAAACTTCGGCAATGGTGGCATGAAGAAAAGATTGGAGGATTTGGCAACAAGAACGGCCTATGCAGCTGTTGATGTTGCAACTTATGGGTTGCAAAGTGAGCCAACTAATGAAATTGTTAAAGCATGTAAAACTAATGCAAAATCTAAAGTGTGGACGCAGGCCTTGGAACGCATGGAGCAAGGCAAGGCAACTAAGGATGATTTAACCACTGCCAGTCAATGTATTCGAGGGAGAATCGGATGGTCCGAGCCTGTGGATTCATTTTCAGCTTTTGCCCGGTTAGCTGAAATTAATAATCAAGAAGCCATGATAGAAGAAAAGAGAAGAAGAGATGAAGATGTTGCCAATCCTTCTTCTTCAGGACCGACTAAACGCATAACAATAAGTAAACCAGACCAACAGAAGGCTGCTGAAAATCCGCCGCCACCAGAATTTGACATGGGAGATGCCCCTCAAGCAAAGAAGACATAAGGAAAAAGAAAAAGCAAACATCCCAGTTACAAGTTGCAATTTGACATAGAGACCGCAACGGATCTTAAACGAATCCTAGAAGAAAGGATTCTTGGAAGTAGAATTGAATTTACATTAGGTGAAATTCTCGGTATTGCAAAATGAGGATTTCATGATGTAATAATTGATGTAATTAAACGAAAAAGACAATATATTGGTGAGGAAACTGAAGAATCTGTACATGCTTTTTTGCAAGTACTTCATGTGTATTTGCAGGATGAAGAGAAGTTGAAAACTCAAGGGATTCGATTGGAGGCAATCAAAGAATTGATTACAGCCATAGAAGCCAAAGATGAAGACATTTATGAAGCAGAAGCTAAAGAAGCCATAATGGTGGAAACTTCTCAAGTGTAGCCCATGCATAAGAAAGAGACTCTTCTTCACAATATGCAAGAAGAAAGTGAAACTCACTTTATTCCTAGTAGTCACTATTCCCGTACCCATTGGGCAAGGGTGACTACTGAAACTATTGTTAAAATCGGTGAGAAAGAAACTCCATGCATTGCCCTTATACACCATGGTTCGGAAATTAATGTTATGTCAAGAAGTCTCTATGAGAATGGTGGATGGCCCATTGATGTGGACCCAGGATGGCGCATGAAGGCAGCCAATAACTCTTCTGGCGATCTTTATGCAGCGTGTCCTTATGTACAAGTTACTATTGGTAATGTAAAAGATGAATTTCATTTCTTTGTTCAAGATTCCTACAGTTATCCTATCATTCTTGGACAACCATTTATTTTCGAGTCTCGTTTAGAGACAAAGGCTCTTGATGATGGTTCATCATATGCTCGGATAAGAAGCAAGGATAATGATAAAGCTGTTCAATTCCTAACTGTCTGTGTTAATCACCATCGGAATAGGGATCGATTGAGAGATCATCCTATTCCTCCTAATGCCCGAGAATTTAAGGGCTTTCGGATAGCGCTGCTATAAGTGAAGGCTATGGCAGTGCATCATGTTACAAAAAATTGCCTCCACATATGGAGGCAAGGTCAAAAGCTGATTTGCAGGTTTTTTCAGCCAATGGTGTGGGCTATTATAAACAGTTTTCAGCCATGAACAAGGCTGAAAGAAAGTATTTAAGTCATATGGAGCAAGAGCTGAAGCAAATTGATGTTTTACCTAAAGATGAAGAAATTTCAGGACTATTTTATGGGCTGAATTATAATGATACAATGGCTGAAATTTATACAACCGTTCATGCAGAAAATCAAGCTGAAAACCAGTCCATACAGGTATGTACATTGGATATGTATGATATAATTCAAGAATTTGCAGATTATGAAGCTTTTGGACAGCCAAACAAGGATGAAGCAAGAGTAGAAACAAAGTATAAAACAGTTGATAAGAAGGTCAATCCGGTAGTTACTCCTCTACCACCTGAAAGCGAAGGACTGGCAAAAAGGGTATCCAAACAACCAAGCCTTCGTGATCCTAAAGATATTGGTCACCAATTTACAGCAGAAAGTCTACAAAAGCTGAAAATTGGTGAAGACTCTTTTCTCTTGCCGGCTGAAAAGCAAATCTTCATGCAGATGTTAAAGAACCATGGTAAAGCTTTTTCATTTCAGCCACATGAAATTGGCTGTGTGGATCCAAGCATTGTGGCACTAATGGTAATTTTTACTGTCCCACATGTGCCTTGGAATCTTAAACCAATTCCGATTCCAAGGGCTCATTTGCCTAAGTTATTGGAACTTTTAAATGAAAAGATTAAAATGTAAATATTGGAGCCATCTTCAACTCCATATTCCAACTGTTGGTTTACCGTACCTAAGAAGAATGGATCTTTACGATTCATTCAAGATTTACAACCCGTCAATAAAGTCACTATTAGAAATGTTGGATCAGGACCAATTGTGGATGAGTTTGCTGAAGCTTTTGCAAGTAGGGCAATCTATTCCATGGGAGACTTATATTCATGCTACGACCAATTTCAACTTGCTTTGGAAAGCCATGACATTACCACAATGAAGACGCCTCTTGGCCTAGTCCGCATGTGTACTTTACCTCAAGGGGCTACAAATTCAATAGCTCACATGATGAATGCTATGCATAAAGTATTGAGGGATTACATTCCTCAATTGACTCTTCCTTTTCTTGACGACGTTCCAATTAAAGGATGTGAAGTTCATGAGAAAAATGAAGAACTCAATGAACTTGGATGTCGAAAGTTTGTTTCTGATCATATTAATGATTGTGCTCAAATCTTATCTAAATTAGAAGAAGTTCATCTTACTCTTTTAAGAACTAAATCTGTTTTTGGAGTCGAAGAAGTCCTTGTGGTAGGTCATATGTGTGGTCCACATGGCCGAAAGCCTTCTCCATCCAAAATAAATGCTATCAGCAAAATGCAGGAAGAATGTACAAATGTTTCAGAAGTGAGAAGATTTCTTAGTGCATGTGTCTTCTACCTTATTTGGATACCACATTTTGCCCATGTTGCTGAAAGTCTTTATCAGCTTCTGAGAAAGGGCCAAAGGTTTACATGGAAAAAAGAACACACTCAAGCTATTCAGAAACTCAAGAAAATGCTGACTTCAGCCTCCACTTTAAAGAGGGCTAATTACTCTAATGGACATCCCATTATACTCACAGTGGACACAAGTCCTATTGGAATAGGATGGGCAGTTGGTCAAGATGACCTTGAAGGCAACAGATATGTAATCCACTTTGGAGCAAAGGTTCTTAATGAACGACAAAGAAGGTATGCTCAAATTAAAAGAGAGCTTTGGGGAGTAGTAACTGCATTAAAATGTAACATGGAGTACTTCATGGGCGCACATGTTATAGTTGAGACAGATTGCCTTCTACTCTTGGGAATGATCGCCAACTGTTCCACTCCTGACATAGCCATGCTAAGATGGATAGCCTATATTAAATCCTTAAATCCTGATTTGAAACATATTGCAGGTAGAGATAATCCAGTTGTGCTGACATGCTTTCATGTGCCAGATATATGGATAAAGAAGAAATGATGGATGAAGAAGAATCAAAGTTTATAAATGATGCTGTTAATGCAGGTACAAATCTGAAAACAGCAAGAATAGCTGAATCTAATATTGATTCAGCAGTCAAAAAAGGCTGGTACAACAAAAATTACAGTAAATACAATAGGTTCAACTACTAATACAAATGTTACATTAGCAAGGAAGGATGAATCAACCAAAGAAGGACAATGGACAGCTAGTAAATAGCATATTCAATGTTTTGTTATGGTTTGTTCACACTTTAAAGAAGAATATTATGCGAATGATTGGCTAAAAATTGGCCAATTTTTTAGCACTATGACAAAGAAGGAAGATTGGACTAATGAAGAGTTCAAGAGAATTAAGAGAAAAGCCTATGGTTTTTTCTTAAAGATGGATACCTCTGGAGGCATGCAAAAAAGAAAGGAAGGGCGCCTGTTTGTGTCTTAGGAGATAAAAAGACACAAAGACAGATCATGCAAGAATTCCATGAAAGCCTATTGGTTGGTCATAGAGGCATATGGGGCACTTTTGCCAAAATAAAAGAGAAATTTTGGTAGCAAAACATGTATAAAGACATTGAGCATTTTGTTGAGTCTTGTCATGTTTGTCAAATGTATTCTATGGTAAAGCATAGAGATGGGATTCAGCCTACCTATCCTTTATCCATTCACTATAGATGGGTTATTGATTTAGTAACCATACCTACAGGAATTTGGAACATGAGATATCTAGTACTTGCTAGAGAAGATCTCACAAATCAAGTGGAAGGAAAGGCCTTGACAACAAAGTCCACTCATGCTGTTTGTAGATTTTTACTTGAAGAAGATGGATGTGTTGCTAAAGTAACTGCTGATAGAGGAGAATTGGATGCCGATGAGGCTCGCCATTTCTTTGCTCAATTAGGAATTAAGCTTTCTCTTACCTCAGTCTACAATCCTGAAGGCAATGGTAAGAGCGAAAGAGGCCATCAACCAATTCTTAAAGCTTTAGCAAAATCATGCAAAGGAAAGTTGAGGGAATGGCCTAAAATGCTACCATTCGCATTATGGGCTGATAGAACTACCCATAGTGCAGTGACAGGATATATGCCAGCTGAACTCATGTATGGATAGCCAACCATTATGCCTATTGAGGAATCCATTGTCACATGGATTATCTTGCCTTGGAATGAAGGCATGAATAGAGAAGAATTGATGTCTTTACGCATAATGCAACTTGAAAGAAGGCCAGAAGATGTCAAAACAGCCATTGAAAGGCTAAAAACAGCAAGATTAAAGAATAAGAAGAGGTTTGACAAGCATCATCGACTCCGTCCAAGAGCTATTCAAGAGAATGATTGGGTTCTTGTCTATGATAGCAGCCTAGACAATCAATATAGTGCTCATAGGAAGTTAGCCAAGTGATGGTTTGGACCATATGTTGTAAAAGTAGTACATAATAATGCTACTTACTCTTTGGTTGAAATGGATGGGACCATGATTAAGATTCCAATAGCTGGGAAACGAATCAAACTCTTCAAACGAAGAGAATCTTCAACTTATAAACTTGATGACTTAGATATAAGCCCTCTACTTGAAGACGTGCCAGAAGAAAAAGACTTAGAGAATGAAGATGAAGATGAAGACCCTCCTTGACTTGTAATCTTATGAAATGGCACATGCCGGAGGATGTGCAGGTTAGGAGGGGGTGAATGTCAAAGAGTTTATTGTTCATAATATAAATCATGGGATTCTTATGAACACAGAAGAGCTTCACTGGAAGTTATATGAGAAATTTACATACAAAATTCAGACATTTATTCAATAACCACCTTAGTTATACAAGTTCTTTTGTATTTAGCATATAATTTTCAGTTATACCATGTATCTTTATGAAAAATAAGTCTATGGGAACCTACAACTTGGTCATCTGGAAGTAATTGACAGTCTGTAGGATAAATCACATTAATTTAGATGCAAAAATATGGTTAGAACACAAGAAAGATGCCAAAAGTTGCCAAAAGTCCACTAGGTCCACATGGGACCTGGAGTAATAGACTTAAGTGACTAGAAAGTGACCTAGGTAGGTCAAAAAGTGACCAGGGACTGAGCAGGGAGCAGCCCGCATTTTTTGGCGCAAAATGCGGGCTGCACTGTTTGAGGCAAACTGGAGAGAGCTAGAGCTATGGTGCATGAAATGGAGCATGCAAACTGAAGATCAACATGCCCAACTGCTAAAGATGTAAACATGGTGAGAGCTCCACTTCTCTGCCTCTTTGGTCTGACGAAAATGCATGCTGAAACAGTCTATAAAAGAGGGAAATCTGAGAGAAGAGGATTCAGCCTACTCTTATGCACGACTTCTCTCATTTTGTTTACCTTATTCTTGGTCCAATGAAGCCCGATTTGTACCCAAGTACTTGAGTGACTTTGGGGCAAGCAAAGGGTGAGGATGTTGAAGACTTATGGGCTGTTATGGGCTGAAATAACCAGTCATAAACAGGGCAGCCCACTGTTATGGTCCATTTTTTATGAGCAAAAATGGGATTTTTATGGTTGTAATGGAAGGAAATGACCTCTTTTCTTCAGGACATTGTTCATGAATGATCAGAAGTGCTTCTTCTTGATTTTATGCACTCATTTTGAACTTGATTATGGGCTGGAATTTTCTGTTTTAAAACAGGGATGAAGCTAAAATTATACTTTTTCAATTCATTTCATGTATCTTTGGCCCAAATCTTGGATGCATTTGAATCTATCAACAATATACTTGAACGAAAGGGTTGAAATCCATCTATGTACTTGAAATAAATGCCATTAGAACTTGCATTTGACATTCATAAATGAGTTGAGAATCTGAAAATATCCTTTATGATATGATGTATGTATCCAGAGGCATTTGATGTAATCAAGATAAACTTATTCCTTCTGTTCATGTATGCTAAGTACATAATGAAAAGGCTTGAACTCTTCTTCCGTACCTAAATCATTTCTAAATCCCGGATCTTATTAAACCCCAATCTATTTTCCCTTCCCGAATCTTGAATCCTAAACTCTTCTTCTGCACTAAAAGCCCCGGTGGTAGACCTTCAACTCTTAACGCGACGACACCGTAGCATTTTTTGGCTGAGAGAGTTACTACTACCGTATACTTGATAAGTAGATCCCCATGCATTGTTATTGGTTGTCAAGTTACAGAGGATGTATGGTCTAAAAAACCTCCATCGTAGGATCATTTGTGTATCTTTGCATGTGTGGCTTTTTGCCATGATGGGCTATTATCTATGGGATCCACAAGCTAGGATGGTCATTTGTAGCCATGATGTCGTTTTCGATGAGAAGACGTATAAGCAACCTGAGCAAGTAGTTGATGTATGTATATTGATATTTCAAGAGGAGCCTCCTATTATCGTACAACCAACTAAATAGCATGTCGTTGATGTTTCAATGACCCATGATCATGATGTTGGATAGGATGTCCAAGCCCCATAGCATGTTTTGTGAGGGTATACTTGAGATAGATATCAGCCTAATCAATTTGCGCCCTCCATGGACTATATTATGGTGACAGATGCTAGTGGGTCTCTTATCTATGATAAGACCATGTACATAGATGATAGTCAATCTTGGGAGAGGACCATGTAATTAGAATATGACTCATTGCAGAAAAATTATACATGGGATTTGGTTCCCTTGCCTAGTGGAAAGTGTACTTTGCCATACAAGTGGGTGTACAAGTTGAAGGGTATCCTTGGACACTCCAAGCTCACATATAAGGCCAGATCACAACCAATGATATAAATTCGTAGTCACACGAGTCTTATAAGCCATAAAGTAAGTCTACTTGCTAGTTCCAAAGCTATGAAGAGCAATCCAATTTGAAATATACATTTTTATTTTTTATGTAAACCAAGAAAATATTAACGTTAGTCTTGTAGCAAAAAAGTCAATTTTGTGGCAATTTGAACGCCCTATTAAAAATTCCATTTCTCATCAATTAATGAGAAAGATTAAGAAGATATAGTTTTAGGGAAATGTGATCAACTTAAGATAGTAAGTTGAAAAAAAAAGAGATTAAAATAAGCTAGGAGATGTATTGGAGACTCGTTGAATAGAAAATTGAAGAATTTGTGTCTCTAATCAAACCATTTTTAAAAATGATAAAATTTTAATAAAAAATACTTTGATATGTATAGCATGCATTTTCACTAAGAGAAATGCAATTAGATAAAAACTATCAACTTTTTAAGGAGCTCTAAATAGTGTTGTTGACTATCGTTTTGATCAATTTTCATGCACTTTTGAAAACCCAATTTTTAAGAAAATGAATTTTCTTTTGAAACTTGTCTCAAATATTTTATTCTATTATCTTATAATATTGGTAAAGTTCCATCCAATTTCGGTATTGTATGCACATGCTATTTCAAATATAGTGAACTAGAACCTAAGCCACTTAAGTGGATTGTAGCCATTTTTGTGGAAAATTACAAGACTAGTGTTAAACCATGGTATTGTGTCTTGAAAATTATATTTCAAGTATAATTTCATGAAGCAAAAAAAGAAAATATATTGTGATGTTCACAACACATTTGACGGTAAGTAGCAATAACATTGGTGGTTCATGCACAATGGATGTGTAGGTGGATAGTATCTCTTGATATGACTTCCATTGAAAAACACAATTCCCTCATCCTCAAGAGTCTCTAACTCTATGTTGCTTGTTCTACTAATTTGGTGCACTAAAAAAGGACCGAGACCTCTACTTTCATCTTTTGTTTGTGACCTTTTGATGGAGTAGAGTAACACAAAGTTGCCCTGCTCAAAGTCTCTTTGTCAATCATTGCATTAATAATTACTATAAAGAAGAAGATACCAATAGAAGTTGAAATGCATCTAATGAATAAGGAGAACAATGCAAATTCAAAGGCCTATGCAAAGTTTTAAGAGAGTGAAGAAGATAAAAACAAGAAGATCAAGGAGTAAGAAAGCAATAACAACATAAGGAAGTACCATCACAAGTACATCTATTCCGAAGACAAATATCAATAAGAAGTAGAAAGGCAAAGATAAGAAGAGAACTTAATCACCATCTAATAGTGGTAAGTAGAGAAAATTTCAAAAGATATAAAGGAAACATGACCATTGTCTAGTAGTAAGTAGATCACCTAGATAAGGGGGCAACAACATCCAAATGATGTAACGACTTAACCATCTTGTAGTAGCTAGAATAAGGTATCAAGGGAGTGGGTATTGAAATAAATCTTGTTATAATTATATACTTGTGTATGCTACCTTTTGAAAAGTAGAGACCAAGATGAACAATGTTTGAAAGTGTGGAAGGATGAGAATATACACGTATGTGGACAGGATAATGAATTGATACTCCAAAAAGTGTCGAGATGCAATGCACTAGTTTTACTCACTTATGTAAAGTAAATTAAGTAATGTAATGTTGCCTTTTTGCTTGTATACAATTTGTACTATGGATTGTTCTCTCCTTTGCCTTCCATAATTTGAGAGAGAGAGAGAGAGAGAGAGAGAGAGAGAGAGAGAGAGAGAGAGAGAGAGAGAGAGAGAGAGAGAGAGAGAGAGAGAGAGAGAGAGAGAGAGAGAGAGAGAGAGAGAGGAGGGAGGGAGGGAGGGAGGGAGGGAGAGAGAGAGAGAGAGAGAGAGAGAGAGAGAGAGAGAGAGAGAGAGAGAGAGAGAGAGAGAGAGAGAGAGAGAGAGAGAGAGAGAGAGAGAGAGAGAGAGAGAGAGAGATTAAGCTAAAAAGAGATGTCACACATCGAAAGTTCATTAGCTACTTAAGCAATTCCAAAACTCAAATTCACTCAATGTGTTTTAGTATTCCGTAAGCAAACTCTCCATTTTGTGGTTGGTTCCTCATCTATATATTAAGTGTGCTAGGTTACTTTCATCCTTTATTTTGCAAGTTACCCCAATTCATCCCCTATCATCAACTCATCCTATTGTTGCACACTTATTCCTCATCACCTCTGGCTATTACCATAGACATTCTTTAGGTGCTCTTCCATCTTTGGTGGATTTTGTTAGTCTCACAACTAACTTTCACTACTCTAGTTCCTCCAATCCCTCTCATCGTCAGCACACCAATCTACATTTTTGTTGTCTAGCTAATGGTTGATTGCTAGTCATCATTAATAGTAGGTCAATTTTGTGATTGTAGCACTTTTTTTCATTAGCCTTGTTTCTTACTAGTGGCTATTGCACTCTAGACCTATTTTTGGTGGACAACACACATTAATATCTCCCTTAGCCCACTCCCATGAGAGACATTGATTATTGGACAAGATTGCCCTTGAGTATTTTGTATATTTTCATTCCTTATGCATACTTTTTTTTGCATTTTTTTGTTAGTGTCTAAGTCCATTATTGTAATTTAGTCACAGTTGTATACTCTATGTTTTAGCCATGGTGGGTCACATTATGTTTTCTTTTACAAACTATAGCATATCTCCACATGGTATAAGAGTTGATGCTTTTCTAAAGAGTTATCTAGGCTATCATGGAGTGCTTGGTTTGTTCTTGATTACAAAATATGCCACATGTTGACTCATGATAGCATAGACCACTCTATCTTGGCATCCACTTATGCTTTCTTAGGCTACTCAATGGAGGCTCTATTAAGGTATTATAGTCTTGACTTGGTGGATAACACTCTATCTTCTTCCTCAAGTAGCTTTTCTTCTAGAGATCATTCATGAAGCTCAACTCTTCTTCGTCTCATATCCTTTCACAAGGCATATCTCAATTGGTACCCTTGACTAATGAGACTAATAAGCGCTTAGTTGAGGAAGACTATCCACTCAAGAAACAATCAAAAGTTCAAAATCTTTACAATCAAAACTAGTGGCAAGTTTGTGCAATTCATATTTATGTAATCCTAATTGTATCTATATTGCTCCTTGGGTTATGTAGGGGCTTACTATAAGTCACTATGAAGACCCAAAATGATACTAGTATAGATTAAAAGAGCACTCTTATGATCAAAGATGCTCTATAAGATGATCCTTTGTCACTTTTTTCAATTTGAGCATGAATTTGGTGCTTCATATTCACCCCCACATTTTCTGCTCTTCCCTTGCACATCACTTCACAATATCTAAAATCCTACTTGAGACATATCATAAATTATCCAATCTTAGCACATATTCTCTTTAATGCACATTTAGGCTTTAGGCCATCATTAGACACTTGGAGATATACCATTTTTCATTGTGGCACTTTTTTGTTTGGAATGCTATCTGCACACTATGCACCTTTTCCATATCTGCAAGTGTGTCACACTTTTCCCTTTGATCCAATCTTTGGAAATCCCCCTCCAAATTGTTAGCACCATTGTTGGTTGCTCCAAAGCACGAACCTCCCTCATGTGCTTATGAGTCCTCTTCTTTCTTGGAGGAGTAGGGAGTGGGATGGAATGACCCACATTTTTAGACCCAGTCCCATTTGGATTGATCCTAAATGTAGATCGTGTTCTAATGTGTTGATGCTTAGTCTCCTTCATTGAAGAAAAAGGAGTGGTAAAGTCAAATAATCACAAAGACCCTTCTGACATTATTTGCTTAAAGATAACATCTTGTAGATTTTGCTAGAAACCCAATCATGTAGATGACAATTATCACTTAAAGGCCAAGGGTATTAGTTCATATCCATAATCCACCATCCACAGCTCCAGATATTTTATCCATACAAAATTGAATCCATTACTATTTTCCAAATCAACCTTGGCCCTTTCAACAATGATAGTGCTACTTTAAGGCAATTGAGAGGGACTTTTCCAAGAAGGTAACATAGTTTCTTCACCCCTTGGTATTAGTGTTCATTTGACTGGCCATTGGTGCAACGAATCATGGATCTCCCTTCAACTAGTTCCTTATGGCATGTTTGATTGGTTTTATCCATTACCTATCCTTAGGCTAGTTTCTTAGGAGTCCTCAGTCATCCTTAAGAACCTTAAAGTTAGCTCCATTTCCTTTAGGGTACCATAGGCTTTGTCTTGCTTTCATATATTTTAAGTCTTCTATTGCACACTTAATCACTTACTTTCCATATCTTTCTATTGAATCTGCACTCACTTAGATTTATATTTTCACATAACATGAAAAGCATCTCACAATGAAATTTTTGTATGTAGGTTTTTAAAAAATACTCATTGGGTTTTATGTTTCAGTTTAAGGCTAGCATTGTAGGTATTCTTTGATCTTAATTGGGCTTAATGTTTAGTTCTTTAATTATTATCTTGGTGAGTATTACATTCATCAACATGGAGATATACTATTTTCTCTCTTGAGATCGCAAATTGGGTATCCTTTTCCCTTATCTTATTATCTATCTTTCTTTCCTTTCAGATGAGGTGTTCATCTCATTTAACATCATTTACTATACTATTATTGTTTTTCTTGATTTAGGTGGTCTATTATTTTGATGATTGTGCCTATAATACTTGGTTAGCATTGGAGTTATCTCTCAAGTTTGAGTATTAGCATATCATGACTACCTAGATGGCTGACTCTTTTCCTACTCTTCTATTTCTTCTTCATCCCATGGGTCCATTTGCATGGCAAAATGCTATTTTGACTATTCTCAACTAGTATTGGATCCCTCTCCCAAGGTTGAGATTTGGGCTTGCCTACACCACTTGGTCAATATGGGAGCCCTTTCTTGAGATCAAGTATGGGCTTGATCTGCATACTCAATGGTTGATTCTCCTTTAGCTCTTCCACTTGTGAGCTATCATGTCTACCTTGATCATTAGACTGCATAATTTCATCTTAGTTCTCAACACCACATAAAGTTTGATATCATATCCTTCTTCATCTTTGGCATTGACATCTAGCACTTTGCATTGCATGATTATAATCATATTTGTAAAAGGATGGTTAGGCAAGTGAATGATTTTCCCACAAGGGACACTCTCCAAGTGGCACTTTATTGCATTTCCATTCTTTTCATGTAGTATCAGTTTTTGCATCTCTTTGTGTAGAGTACCCATGAGTACCTTGGTCATGTTGGATTCAGTCTCTCCACCTACGATTATGTCACCACCATTCCTCCATGTCCTTCTTCACCATCCTTGAATCATTAACACCCTCATGGGTGACTTTGTACATGCTCTTTGTTTGGTGATTTGTGAGCTAAACATCTCTCTTTCCCCTTATGGGCACTGCAACATTTAAAAAGAAAGAAAAAAGTTGAAAGTGTTTTTACATTGCCTTTGTAGGTCTTGGTAGCAGGGATCCCTTTAGTGGCTAGTATTGGCCAATTGGCTAAAATTTTATGTATTTACGATTTTTATTCTTGAAAGTTGAGTAGGTTGAGTTTTTTCTTTGAGATTTTTATTTGCCCACATCTCTAATGTATATTGAGGTTATGAAGGCTCTTTCACCATTCATTTGAAATAAAAATTCAAAGAAATAGGTTAAATTCACCCCAATGTTTATAAGTTTTGGGATATATACAAAAACATTTACCACACTGTTTTATACTTAAGGTTTATATAGATATTGATCAATAGTTAAACATTCTAACCTTTTAAGACAAGATCACACACCAAATGTTAAGACAATGATACCTTTATTGGTAACAAGGGATAGTCTAGCATTCTTACTGAGCACCAAAAGAGGTAAGAATCAAAATTGGGGAAAAGATAGATGGTTGGGGTTTGTAGGGATATTGTTGACCATACATAAAAGGTATTCTTACATAGAGCCCACATATTGTCTAGAAATCTAACTAAGGTTATAACTTGTGATACATACATTGGCCATCATTGCTCATGTAAAGATTTTGAGATGTTTGTGTTTCAACTACATTACATTATTAGCTATTCCTGGTTCATGTGTTATTGCAAGTCAGGCCTCCATATAGCGCGTGCGCGCGCACGCGCACGCGCACGCACCACACACACACACACACACACACACACACACACACACACACACACACACACACACACACACACACACACACACACACACACACACACACACACACACACACACACACACACACACACACACACACACACACACACACACACACACACACACACACACACACACACACACACACACACACACACACACACACACACACACACACACACACACACACACACACACACACACACACACACACACACATTGCAACAATATGTTGCTTAGGGGGTTTACTATGTATGAAAATGTGCATCATATGAGTTTAAAAAAGGGAATATACGAAAAGATATGCTTACAGGTAAACATTTACAAAAGGAAATATTTTCATAGAAGGGGAATTTTATACTTCATTGATATATTGTTTATAGAAGAGTATTGTTTCTTATCAAAAGAAGGACTTGAATAAGCCTTCTGCTTCCATATGTGCCCGAGGGATTCTACATGCATGACTTAAAAAATCGCACATGTCCATGGTAGGATTTTTTTAATAAGAAAGTACATATATATGTATACTAGAGACCAGTCCCATTAGTTTCTCTTCCCAAGGTTAAAAATAAGGGAGGGGTTGAGGGGGGACCCAAGATATTCACCATGAGTAGCTTATGAAATCACATAAGTGCAAGGGAAGAGGGTTTTCTAAAAAAGTTGTAGTTGCCATGGAGGAACGCAATGAGTTTTTTATAATTTCCTATATAGGAAGGTTTAGAAAATATAGGGAATTCTTCAATATTTCCTACATATGCACATAGTAATCCCTACATATAACCCATGTATTACATTCTTCATTTTTAGTTATAGGAAATTATAGGCCCACTATAGGGGAATAAATAAAATTACATGTAGATAGCTTGGAATTTATGTTCCGTATACAGAATTCTAGGCTATTGTAGGTGAATGAATAAAATTACCTACATTCTTAAAAAATTCCATATGTAGGAAAATGTAAACAATTCAAGATTTAATTTAGATATCATATTGGTTTATTTCTTAAACATTAAGTAATAATCTCTTAGTAAATTTATGGTTAACTATTATCAAACATATACTATGTCTAAGATTTGTTATAGATGCACACATGTCCATGAGCATACAAGTGACATAATTCTTATGACATAGGGGTGTGTGTGTGTGTGTGTGTGTGTGTGTGTGTGTGTGTGTGTGTGTGTGTGTGTGTGTGTGTGTGTGTGTGTGTCTCAGATGCGTGTGCGTGTGCATGTGCGTGTGCGTGTGTGCATGTGCGTGTGCGTGTGCGTGTGCGTGTGCGTGTGCGTGTGCGTGTGCGTGTGCGTGCGTGCGTGCGTGCGTGCGTGCGTGCGTGCGTGCGTGCGTGCGTGCGTGCGTGTGTGTGTGTGTGTGTGTGTGTGTGTGTGTGTGTGTGTGAAGATTAATGCAACCATGTCTTAGTGAAATTAAAAAAACCAAAGCAATGACTTAGTACTACACATCTAGGTCACACTTCATGTAGCATTACAACAAAGCAAAAGGCTTCACACTTTCAAACAAAGTTTGCATAGCCTAAGTTGGGCATAATTGTTCCACACATATGTATTATGCTTAGTTTTTTATGGTCCATGCATGACAGTTTACTTCACACACCATGTCCATCCTTCTTGTGCCTTTACAATGCTATATTAGGCAAATGTGTCTTGTTTTATTGAGCAAAAAATCAAGTGAGTTTTTGGAGGCAATTTATTGGTGTTGTAATACTATTACATGGAAACACATTATATCTTTCTAAAATAACTTAAGACCTTGTACATTGTTGGTGCCACATTAATACTATTGAAAATTTACCAAGATAATTAGAAATCTATTTAATCCATGTCCTCATAGATATTGCTTACCAAAAGGTTTGTGGAGCTATAAACTATACAGGTAGATCACAATCCGGAGCCATTGTTGCTAGGACCATCGTTGGCAGCCATTGTTTGTTATGCATGCACACATAATTGATAACAACCTTTTAGGCATGGATGTTTTTGAGAAAGGTCATACATGGGAGAACCAACACCAACTAGAGCTTCCAAGACAATTCATGATGAATGGTCCAAAAGAGGTTCTTGCTGATGTCCTCTCCATCTAACAGAGTAGCCATTGAGTCTATCAAAAGTTGTCTAGGATGTTGTTGGTAACAAGCCCATGATTGCATGACATCTTATTCTTAATGTATTAATCATGGTGAATTGAAAGAATGTAAAACTAGCCAAGGCGCAAGATCACAAAGATAAGAGAGCATTTAAACTTTCCATTCTAAGCAACCATAGGCGAGTTAAGAAACTTGAGCTCTTAACAAATTTTAGCTATAAGAATGGCAAACCAAGGACTCATTGGATTTGGATATTGCCATAGGGTATTGCCAAGATTATAATGAAGTTCCTCACAAATGTTATTGTGGAGAAGAACAAGGTTGCAATAAGGGCCTTTTTCCTACACAACATAATCCTGTGGAGTAATCAAAGAAGCAATTATGCTTTTTCAGATCATTTTCTCAGCATGTCAAACCCCAAAAGCACTCTTATAGCACAATCGATTATTCTTAGAAGCTGTCTTAAAAACCCATGTTAATTGTTTGGTTGACTACATCTAGATAAAGACCCTCCTCTTGCATCATGTAAAGTAGCCTCACTACACTTAATGACGTTCAAGTCCAATACTCTTAAGTCTTGCCTGTTGAGCATTACACACACACACACACAGCACAACATAGGGATGGGAAAGTGACATTGATCACAACTACTTTTGAGCAATAAGAAGGTGACACTAAGCATAGTTTCTCGATCACGATTCACCTTCTCAACTAGAACACCGGTGCTATTCTTTTATGATGATTCAACTTCTACAACTATTGCAACAATCATAAATGGTTTGTTGAAGGTGTGAGCATTCGTCTCGCAGATTAGCATCGATTCACTATTAGTAGTGTAAACAATATGCTAAAGGTGTGAGGCTTGCCACTTGATCCTCTGCAAATAAATCTTCAAAGTCAACTTGGACTTCACTGCTCATGCTAGATGTCATTGCTCACATCACAACTTGGATGTGTACATTGTTGCTAATTATCTCAGCCTGAAGTTTGAACACCATTGTTGATGCTCACGGCTTGAAGTTCAAACCTCATTACTAATCATTATCGTTAATGCCTCTACACTTTTGGTTTGATTAATACAGCTAATAATGCCTCACATTAATGCCTCTACACCTCTAGTTTGATTAGTGTAGCTAATAATGCCTTTATCATTAATGTTAATACCTCTGCACTTTTGATATTTGGGGACTTCATCGTCGACTTAGGCAACAACACCCTTTTTATTATTGCCACCAACTAACTTCCAAAAGCAAGTACTAGTAACTCCACGTTTTGCTAAAGGTGCCGCTTTTGTACAGGTTCAAGGCTATTTGCTTCTCGAAGGTGAGACTGAGCAGAGTTGCTCTAATCATCAACATATTATCTACTTGTGGAAGGCAATACGAAGCACAATTGCTCTAATTAGCATATTATCTACTTTTGAAAGGCAATATTGAGCACAACTGCTCTAATCATCAACATATTATCTACTTGTGGAAGGCAATACGAAGCACAATTGCTCTAATTAGCATATTATCTACTTTTGAAAGGCAATATTGAGCACAACTGCTCTAATCAGCATATCCCTTATCATAATGTTCCTTCTCTCTCTCTTTCTCTCAAACTCCTCTACTTTTCTCCTCAATGGCATCAGCATGTCTCTCAATAGCTATGTGTCACTCCTATGTTTCTTTCATGATTCCTAGGTCACTGATTCCCTTGTGGTACTGATTCATGTCCCTGCATGGCCATGTTTCCTATGTGGCATGATTCAACCGACTGTAGTATCTATTAGCAGGTTTTGCTTCTACCTTGGTGCTTTGTATGATTTTAAGTAGGTTGGTTTTGTTAAAAACAAAGTATCTATTCCTATCTATTGTAAAAAGAAAATGATCATGCAAAATTGTCTTATAGGTAAGGCTAACAACTTAAGACTCTAAGTCCATTAAAATCTCCAAAGATTGTAATGCAATTCACTATCGTTTATGTAGACTTATGAAGCCTATTCCACCTTTTGTCCCATCAATTCCCAAAGTTGGTTCATCTTTGGTGGGCATAGCAGTAGCAAGAGGAGGAGGTGGACCATTGATGGCTTCAATGCAACTGACGTTTCTCTAGAAAACATTTTGAAGTTATAGATGCTCATTTTGGATAGTTTGAAAGGGTGTATATATGAGGTGATTTCCAACTCTTTGTTTCATATAATCAATAGAATTTATTGTGTATTTAAGGTGATTGATAACTTTATGGTTCATAGAATCAATGGCATTTTGTATTGAGAGCTACATCTAAGGCAATACTATTGGTTAAACTACTTATGGATATCTTACATACATTTGCATTGGTACTAACATTGCATGCTATATTTGCAAAATCTAAGTTTTTGCTATTGAAATTGTGCAATTAGTAGACTTTGCTATGATCAATAAAGATTTTGCAAGGTGAACTAGAGGTTAAACTTTCAAGAAGTTGAAGCCAGTTGTGTCCCAAATGTGGAAGCTCATGGATTCTAAATACATTGAATTGGTGGAAATATGGCACAAAGGTTTGTCTTTCAACACAATGAAGGACACTATTGGGTGCTCTTGGATAGGCATAGGTCACCGTTGTCAAGGGAGTAGGCACTTAAGTGCTCTCCACTAGGTCTTTGTTCTTGGCTTCTAGACAATGGGAATGTCACCCAAGGTATAACCTCCAATTCCTTAAGGGAAATTATGTGGATGTTGATTAGCATGGATTTGGCTTCAAGTCATATATACACTAATGACTAGTTCAATGGGTATCCATGTATTTGATAGTGATAGAGATTTGGGTATTTTGGATTCAAAAGATGGATGGGTGACTAGGTCAATTGAGTCAAGGTATTCAAGAGTGGATGTGTGGTGCATCTAGCCCAAAAGAGTTCTATGTAACTTGTATCAAGGTACAAAGATTTTACCTTGAAGACTGTGTCTCCTTCAATGCTAAGGTCACTGTCCTTGAAGTGTTATATACTAGTTGGGATGATTGCAAGGGAAAAGTTGCCTTGAGGTACAAAGTCACAAGCCAATCTTGTAGTGTAGCAAAGGGGCGCTAGTCTTGGCCCAAGGTGGTGTAGATGGTGGCTCAAGCTACCCTAGGATGTGAATTTATTGATTTTTGGAGGTTTCCTTCCTCGAATAAGAAAGATAAAAAGCTTATAGGTTATCAAAAGCACTGGTAACCAATTCGATTAAGTCATTACTCATCAAATGTCCACTAACTAATCATAAATTAACTGAACTATTATTATTAACTAATGAACTAATACTAATTAAATAATTTAACTAATACTAATTAAGTAATATTAACTAAGTGGGGGTTTGAAATTTTTTTGCCCCCCTCCTCCCCTTACGAGGGCAAAAAATTTTGATCCCCCCCCACATGTGAACACACACACACACACACACATTCTCTCTCTCTCTCTCTCTCTCAATGCGTGAGTGTGTTTTTGCTTTTTTAATAAATTATTAGTTAATTAATTAAGTGATTCAAATAATTGATTAATTAGTTAATAAAATAATTAAAATAACTTCTTAATTAAAATTATAAATTAATTGATTGCTCAAAATTATTAGTTAAAATAAGTTGTTACTTAACTTAGTAACTAATATTAAAATAAGTTTAAAATTTTTATATATATTTACTAGTTAATAAGTTAATTATTAAACACGTTAATTAGTAATTAGTAACAATACTTACTTTAGTGATTAATATTATTTATTATAATACATTAATTCCTTAATATCACTTACTTTATATTGATAGGATTTTATTTACTTAAGTAAATTAATAAGTTAGTTAAATAATTGATTACTTAATTATTTATGAATGATTAAAATAACATATTAATAAATTTAATTAATTAAAAATAACTTGTCAAGTAAAATTATAAATTAACTTATTAGTTAAAATAACTTGCTACTTAACTTATCAACTACACATTAGTTAACAATAGTTAAGTAAAATCATTAATATCAATTAGTAAATAAGTTATTTATTAAGAAGTTTAATTTATAAATAGTAGTAGTATATACTTTATCAATTAATACTAAAATTAGTAATTAATTAGCACATTAACTTATTAATTAACTTATCACTTAATATTAAAATGAATCAATATATGTATAAATGATCAAGGTTATTGATAATAATTAGTATACATTAATACTAGCACAAATTAATTAATATTTGGATAATCTATATTGATTAGTTTATTAATTAATATTAATTTTTTGATTAAATTTTTAATTAATATTAAAATTAATTAATAGACATATTAATCAACTAATATTTAGATAATATTAATTAGCTTACTAATTAGTTTATTTGTTTATCAACTAAATAATATCTAATAGATTATTAATTAATTAGTTAATTGATGTCAGTTAGCTTATCCATTAGTTAGCATTACTATCAACTAGTTTATTAATTAATATGCTATTATATATCAATATTAACAGCCCATGAGTATTAATTAATTTATTATAATTAATTGATTCCATAATATCACTTAATTCAAATTAATAGTATTTTATTTAGTTAATGGATTGGTTATACTAGTTAGTTTTTTAGTTATTTTATTAATGGTATTTACTTTATATTCATTGTTAATGTAATACATATTGATTATAATTAATACTAATTTTTATATGTTAACATATTAATGAGTAAGTATATTGATTAACATGTTAGTATATTATTCAATTAGTATGAAGTGATATATTATTATATTGATATTAATTAATTTATATATTAACTAATATCTTAATTTTAATCATTTCATATAAAATAGTATATTAGCATAGTGATATTAATTAATCAATATAATAACTAATATGATAGTATATCAATATGTTAGTTATATGGGTTTTATTTGGAGGAGATGAAGAGAGTGTGAATGTGTGTTGGTTGGGATCGTCTTGTCGCCGAGAAAGGGGTCACTGGGGCACATAAGAGAGTACGTGTGTAGGCTATGATGGTTGAAGAGAGGGACTACATGTAAATTGGGATCATTTTGTCACCAAAGAAGGGGTCATTGCCGCGGCGCCCACATATTTGGTGAAGAAAAATATATAAAATGTCCCTTTCTCCCTCCCCTTGCGTCTCTCTCTTCATGCGACACATGTCTCTCAATCTCCCTTTCTACATACATGCATGCATGCATATATTCCATACATTTAAATGCTCCACTATCTCAAAGTGGTTATATAAGGCCACACCCCCCCACGACATAGTACCCCTCCCCCCCCCCAAGTTGTGAAATATTTACTTAATCCTGTAGGTACCCACACCTCTCTCCCTTGCCCTCCCTCCCTCCCTCCCTCCCTCTCTCTCTCTCTACTCTCCCCTCCCCTCCCTCACTCTATTAATCACCTCCTCTCTCTTTGGCTCCCTCTTTCTGCCCTCCCCCCCCTCTCTCTCATATCTGGCACCAAACACCCACACACACACACACACACACACACTCTCTCTCTCTCTCTCTCTCTCTCTCTCTCTCTCTCTCTCTCTCTCTCTCTCTCTCTCTCTCTCTCTCTCTCTCTCTCTCTCTCTCTCTCTCTCTCTCTCTCTCTCTCTCTCTCATATGGCATACACCCCCACACTAAGACTTTCAATGTCGCCCATATCTAACATGTGTAGATAGCTTTGGAAATGGATCCAACGTCAAGTGGTACACCAAAACCGAGGTCCACATATATGTATCATCCCACTCTACCAAACCTATTATCCACTACACAAGCAGTCAGTTCTTGATGTTGAAGAAGGAGAACATTTGCAATGGCAATGGCTACTGTGTTCGTGCTATCCCTTGCAAATGACTAAATACAAAGCAAGACGATCCATTGCAACAATGACCATGAGATTGGCCAGGTATATATTTTGGATACCTTAGTCTCACAAGACTTTCTTGTCGAACAAGGAAATGCGCCTACGTTGCAGCCTTCCCCCACTATAGACCTCACCTAGAGCCCTTGCAACATTGAGAAGACAACAATCACTATGAAAGCTCCACTCCCCTTGGACATTGCGAAAAACAAAACCATCCAATCACGCTTGTTGATGTGGAAGAGGAGGGGATATGGTCATCCTCTTATGCTACAAGTGTGATTGAGTACATAATGTCTTCGAGGGACTGACATCGAGTGTTACTTGCTTCAGAATACAAGCATTATAGAAAGAGTGGAGGAGATCCCAATTTTGTATGATGGCAATGTGGCATACGAGCTTCCACCGGTAGGAGACAATATACATCCAATGGAGGGTATGGAGAAAAAGTACAATGGCCATTGCTAGACAAAGCCCACATCAACATCGATGGCATTCCCTGGTATTGTTCACCAAAGCAAATGTATCAGAGAACTAGAGCGTCCAAATAGAAATTGTGTTGGCCAGTCAATTTCTAGTTCACCAAACTAGGTGGCATGGACAAGTATAAGACTCTTCATTTGCTCCACTATCATTAAAATGATTGTGGAGTAGCATGACCTAGTTTTGGTAGCCTATTATGAGTAAATCATACTAATTAAGTCCCATTATATGACATGTAGGAAAACTTAATACCAACATACTGGATGTCGATATGTAAACTGATGGTCTCGGAAGCCTTGGATGCTTCTATTGTAAGACCCCCCATCCTGCTCTCCAAGTGCCGATGTGTAGTAGTATATTATGTGATGGCAGCAAGCACAATGTCAAGATTGTTTAGCCACAGATAACAATGAGGTGCAAAGAGGCATGTGCAAAGCTAATGTCAAAGAGGTGCGAAAAACCATAAAGGAAATGGTAAGAGACTTTAGTGTAGATGGACCTTGACACTTACAAATGACGGTAGCTAAAAGACTAATGACGAGTACCCTAGTTCGTAATTAGGAAGGTGTTTTCATGTCTGACACTAAACTCTCGATGATGCTCGAGGAACTCCAACTACTCATTCAGAGTAATAAGTAACATATTATTCCATTCACAACGCATTCCAAAATATCATTAAAAAGTCATGCATATGAAGATTAATGTTTCGTTCTTGTAGGTTCAAATACATTGTCTATGTGGCACGCATCGAGAGCAACCAAGGGATGGAATCTCATCTTGTAAAGTTAAAGCAACATTGTGCATACATATTTTTCCATGGTAGTCTATTTCCAAGCTATTGATAATGATAGAGCAAGTGCATTATATTCAAAATGTAAATGATTGGGCTAGCCTTAGGGATTGACTTAGTGAATCGTATGTGAAGGAATGGCATTGGGGACATACACAATAATTGGATATGCTTCGACCACGTACATCACATTAATGATTGGACCTAGCACACATGTATGACCCAAGGTAGTTTCTCTTACACGATTCTACCATCACAACATGAACTTAATGAACGTAGTTCTCCTTACTCTTCCATTTCTATATTATATCACTCGCACTTTTTTGGATAAAGATGAATAAAGTTATGGAAAAGTGTAGCCACCCAAGTGTTGATTTTTGGGGATTCATAGCAGATGAGGCAGTCGCCAACAATTGGAGGGCCATCCGCATACTATTCAATGGTGGTCCAAACAACATAATGTAAGAAAGGGAGAGATCTTGCTTATTTCATTAGGAACAAATTCTTCAAATACACACATCATAGTATGTGCACAAGAGTTTCTAGGATGGGCATAAGCATTTGTGTCACACGTGGAGGTGTGCAGCCATGGAAGATGATGCAATAGTGTAATATTAATTTATTCGAGCTTGGTGGGTCTCAGGGAAAGTTGCGGATTGCAATGTTCCAGCAATGGATTGTTGGCGTAGTTGGTGGCATATTAGATATCCACATTAGAGGCGACATTTTATTGAGGTAAGACCAATTCGTAATTATAGGATGTGATGTGTGGTGCAATTGTTTTCTCATGCTCCATACCCTCTCGTGCTGATATTTGTCCAAGTGGTGGAGGACATTTCTTGCATGCGAACTAGGAACCTAGCAGAGCCAATGCATACAAGTTGGTTGGCAAGGGAGGAACTCAAAGAATCCATCAACTTGTATAATATATGTGTCAATGATTTGGCCAATGGTCTATTATACAAAGCACAAAATAACATGCATTCATTGGCGAAAAGTTCCATAGTGCAAGACCGAGTGCAAAGAAGCTTTTGAGTCGACTATAACAAGAAATTAGCCCCACACCTCAAGCAGTAGCAAGGATGGTTGAGGAGGTGGCAGGAGGAACTGAATTACATCAATGTCCTGGATTTCGAGGGGACAATGTGACTGTAGTGAGGAAACTAAAGGTTGATGGGAAAGTGGGGTCAGAGGAAGCAAACACCTGTCACAGGCTTATGTGACTGAGAACATGCCCAGAAGAAAGGGCACAAGAAAACTAGACTTTGAGGACCCTTTGCCTTCCAACCAATCAAGGCCAATATCACCAAATTCTTTGGAGGAAATGGTGGTAGAGACAATCCTTCACGACACTGTTTGGGTTAGAAGAGGGATTCCAACTCACACTCATGTGCAATGTCAAGGATGGTTGGGAGCTAGACAAGGAAAAATTAAAAAACCAATCAAAAACACGATGCATGGGGTGCATGCACCTTCATTTTGGGGCATCATGGAGTGGTCCAGCTTAAGAGGAGAAGCTAGCAATCAACATGGAATGTGGCGCCAATTCATGTGGTTTTGTAATGATAGTGTGGACCATACATGCAACATTTGTTCTTCCATTCATCACGCACCGCCGCCCAAAGTTCCACAAGTATGGCCAATGGCACGAGACACAAATTTGATAGCAAAATAAATCCAAATATTGGAGAGTGGTGGGTTTGTTTTACAAAAGGTGGCGCAAGAGGTGGATGCTAATGAGGGCTCATGTAGATATTGAAGAGGTGTTTCACAGGCTACATGGAAAAGGATAGACTCAGCATTGGCTTTAGATGCAACTGTGAAGGGCCACATAGTGGTGAAGCCCTTGAAGCACGAGCTTTTCAAACTAGAGACACCTAACTCAAGTGTTTTGAATGAGTGTTATGATATGCACATTTTAAAATGTAAATTTTGGGATTTCATGGACCGTGTTGTAGAAGGACAAGCATATTTGGCATGCAAGCACCTATACTATGTGTACCTTCGAGTGTTTGGAATGGATGCAAAAGGCTGAAGCAAGAAAGGAGGAAGCAGCCCAAGAAACCATCGGCTGATGAGCAAATGAAGCCACAAGACCTACCACAGTGATTCACAAAGTTCAAAAAAGGTGATAGGATAGTGATCTTGCTAGGAGCCAAACTCCAGGGCAAGCCAGCGAGCCAATAGAAGGACTGCCAAGGTCAATGAGGTCAATTTAGCCAAGGAAGGGGAGATACCCCAACCTACCTTTATAGTTGATGACTTGATTGAGGAAGAGGAAGCAAGTCTCATTGCTCTCTTGCAAGAGTATATAGACGTGCTTGCTTGGTCCCTCGATGAGCTAAAAGGGGTAGATCCGAGTGTACTGACTCACAACATACCCATGACAGCCAATGCAATGCCGGCTAAGTAGCAACCGTATCCAATGAATCCCACACATGCTCACACAGCGAAAGAGGAGATTGATAAGCTGTTGAGAGTAGGATTCATTTATGAGATTGAGCACACGGACTGGGTCTTGCCCATAGTGATCATGCTAAAAAAGAATGGGAAGATCAGAGTGTGCATCAACTACAAGAAGGTAAACATTGCTATGAAGAGAGGCAATTATCTATTGCCATACACTGAGCACATGCTCGAAAGAGTGGCTAGTAAAGAAGCCTATAGTTTCTTGGATGGCTTCTCGGGATACAATCAAGTGCAAGTGCATCCCAATGATAGGCATAAGACTACATTCGCCATTGAGTGGGGTATGTTTGTCTACATAGTCATGCCCTTTGGGTTGACTAATGCACCAGCTACCTTCTAGAGGCTCATGTGTACCATCTTCAAAGACATGCTTAGAAAGGAGTTAGAGGTTTTTGTAGATGATTTGTGTGTTCACTCTACATGAAAGGAACACTTAGATAAGCTCCGAGCGCTCTTTGAATGATGTCAATTATATCCTCTCTCGCTAAACCCCGTAAAGTGCCAGTTATGGGTAAAGCACAGATGCATCCTAGGGCATATGGTATCAAAAAACGGCATTGCCATAGACTTCTCAAAAGTCAGGGTTATTGTCGATCTTCCTCCACCATCTGATTACAAGGGAGTTCAATGCTTCCTAGGCCCACAAGATACTATCAGCACTTTGTGTTGAACTATGCATTGATTGCTAGACCTCTATACAAGTTGCTGATTATATTTGAGTGGACTGAGGAATGCCAATGCACATATGAGGAATTGAAAAAGGCTCTAATAGTGCACTAATTCTATGAGCCCCAAATTGGGCAATCACCTTCCATGTTTACATCGATGCTTCAAAATTCACCATGGGAGCAGTGTTGTGCCAACCTAGTGAACACAATCTAGACTATCCAGTGAGCTTTGTTAGCAGACAACTCATGGATGTAGAAATAATTACTCAACAACGAAAAGAGACGGCTTAGCCATGGTATTTGTTGTAAAGAAATTTCGGCATTACCTTTTGGCCACGCTTTCTACCTTCTTTGTTGACCATCAAGCATTGCTTTATCTTGTTAATAAGCCTTGCACTACAGGCCACATTGCTCGATGGTTACTTCTACTTTTAGAATTTGACTTCTCCATGGTAGTACACAAGGGGAAGCAGCACTACATGGCTAACCACATGTCTCGCATATCCACAGGAGAAGCCGCTAGATAGGGCATCCCAGACGAATTGCCAAATGCACATATGTTTCACCTATCTAGTGCGAGAGATTTATTAAGGGCTAATTTGATCCCATATTGGGTAGACGACATAGTCCAAGTATTTGAGCACCGACACCCCGATCGATCCATCGAGAAGGCCCGACTTAGGTGACTAATCCTTAAAATCCAATCCTATCAGTTTTGATAGTAGGCCAACTTTATAGATTGGGGCAAGACAGGTTGGTACATAGATGTATGTGCAAGCATGAAATACACGACATACTAGCAGAGGCACATAGCGGGATTGCAAGAGGACGCTTCTGTGGAGATACAATAGCCCGCAAGTTGCTGAAGTCTCAACTGTGCTGGCATACTCTCTTCCACGATGCAGGACGATTCATAAATCACTGCGACAAGTGCCAACGGACCAGGTTCCCGATTCGCAAGGTTCAAATAGAGCTAACCCCTATCATTGCAAGACAGCCTTTCGAGAAATGGAGAATTGACTTCATTGGGTCGATTAGTCCTACGCCATAGTATTCGCAAGCCAAGTACATCATCGTTTCCACAGATTATCTCAGGAAGTGGACTAAAGCACGAGCAACTTGGAAGAACGATGCTAGGACTAGTGCCAAGTTCTTATGGAGCATGTGATCTCACAATTCAGCTGCCCCATCGAACTGGTTAGTGACCAAGCCACGCACTTCATCAATGAAGTGATCACTCGCCTCTTGTCTACCTTTCTAATCATCCATTGAAATTCTTCTCCTTACTATCCTCAAGTGAATGGCCAGGACAAGTCTACTAATAAAATCTTAGTGAACATCTTGACCAAAGTAGTCTTTGCTTTGCGCAATGACTAGGATAACAAATTAATGGCAGCCTTGTAGGCCTACCCACATCCTATAAAATGGCTATAGGACAGACTCCCTTTAAGTTGACCTATGGGACTAAAGCAATTATTCCCGTAGAGTTCTTCTTTCCTAACCTAAGAGTCCCTCTTCAAGAGAGATGGGATGGGAAGGAGGCATGGATAGAATGCCTAATTGAGCTTGAATGCATATCGAAAACTCGACTCCTAGCCACCCACATACTAATCAGTGAGAAGGCAAGATGCAAAAGCTGGTTTGACAAGCATGTCAAGCATCGAGATTTTGAACAGGGAGACTTAGTGCTCTTATACTCAGTCAAGATCATAAACAAAAGATGAAGTTTAGAGGACTAGGGCCTTTCAGAGTTTGCACCATTAGTAGAACCGGTAATATGGAACTTGAAACCCTGGAGGGAGAGGACATATGTTTCTTCAATGGCAGTCGCATCAAGAAGTACTATCCTCCCATGCATCCATTACATGAACCTCCAATGCTAGAGTCCCTTGTCAACATACAAGCTGCCACAATTATGGAGATTGAAGATGAGGATAAGGAAACAGTAGAACCAGCTTACCTAAGCATAATGGTCACTGCCAATCCTCAATGCACTGATCTATGAGGGAGCTGACTTTAATGTCCTAACTCACGAGCATTGGATCCAAATTGGCAAACCGTAGTTACAGCCCACTAATGCAAAACTTAGCCCATTTGGGGGCCGATCATATGCACTCTTGAGAAAGTGCAAAGTAGCAATCTCTATCAAGTTTGAGAGCATACTAATGATCTTTTATGTTTTGCCAAACACTAAAGATGCAAGTACAGAATCACTATTAGGACACACATTTAAGAAGCAAGCTCATTGCAATGTTGACTACGAGTCCCAGCGCATTCACCTCGCAATAGGAAATGTGCGTATAGTCACCACTTTCAGCAAGGGCAATGCAACTCCTTCAAAGTCTACAAAGCCATTGGTAGAGAAACCCATCATCAAGTCTAAGGAGGGGGGTCGTGACCTGCTGTCACAACCCACCAAACCTCAAGATAAGCAAATTCAATGGATACCCAAACATCGAGGCCCGCCACCTAGGAGCAGACTCCCACAACCGCACAATGCTAAGAACTCGCACTCAAAACCTAGAAGGCCAAGACAAAACTACTGACATCAACAAACGATTAGCCCACTATGGGTCTCCAAGACCTTATTGCAAGCTCAAGGCTATTACAAGGGTAATACATGGAAATGAGTACCTAAATCCAAGATGGTTAAGGGCACTACTCAAACATCGACCTCAAGCTTGACCACCCAAAACATTAAGGAAAATCAGGCACACATGCCATAAGAGACTCGGACTGTGAAACCTATAGAACCTCAAAAGCCTAGGCTAGTAGAGCCTAAGCCGAGCTATCGACAAAAACTATAGCTCGCTACTCACAAGCTACCTCAACCTACTCCCACTTGTGCCCTTAAGGCCTTAGAAGCATCTAATAGCGCAACACCTGCAGCTCTAACCATGCCCGTTGAGCAAGAGGCCAAGCCACCACCAACGGAGCAACCCAAGCTACAACAATCACCTACTGAACTATCTAGTTCCGTCAAACCCCAACCACCAATCAGTCTTAGATGCTCTTATGAGTGGAGACCAATTCTAACATTGGCCGTAAACTTAGTGGAGAATATGGGGGATGACTTGGTTGCTTGCCTTAAACTCTTGGATGCTACCTTTATGACACTTGCTAAAAGCTACGATAGGCTGGATCTCAGTCTTTTAGATGAGCCTATAGCAACGGAACTACATACACTCCCTTGTTCTTGGAAAGAATCGAAATTTGTATTTGTCAAGGATGCCGAAGCAGTGGAGGATCTAATTCCCACTAAGATCTCTAGATAACACACACAAAAGAAATGCCTCATTATGTCCTATGACAAGAGCACTATCCTTGCCACAGACAGAGAAATCGAGGAGTTAAAACAGCTTGCTAATAGCAACTCCTCTTTCTTGAGGAAATGTTATACTCTCTGACTTCAATGGGAGTTAGAGGGCTACCAAATCATGACCAACGCTGAACAACAATGTGCCATCAAAACCTCGGAGTATGACCCCACTTATGTAGCTCCAACCTCCTGTAGGGTGTTGACCACCATCTCTAACTAACCCCTAGAAGAGCATCTCCTGACCCACCTGTATTTAGATCGAATTCTAATCGAGGAGGAGTTACACATTGCCAATTGAGTAAACTCTGATGACTTCCTCACAGATGTTCTCACCTACATCCCTCAAGTAGGCATCCGTTCTTTCAACATGGATCACTATGCTCATCTAGAATACAATCCGAATTTCTATACTTGGCTCATACGGAAGTAAAGCCCCAAGAACACGTGCTAAATGCCCTTGACCTCTCAACCTCTAATCGTAGGAAGGATTCTTCTCATTCCCAAGGGGGGAGGGGGTAAGGTGAAGTAAGGTGAAATCAAGAGGTGAAATCAAACATGTAAGGGGAATGAAACACACAAGGAAAAAATTAAAGTCTCGATCAACATCCAAAATAGATGAAAATTAACTCATGACTAAGGAAATGTGTCATGAAATTTTTGAAATGAATGGAACTGCTCGAAGAAAAAAACTCTTCTTATGCTTAAGCATGTTCTTCTTTCCATAAAAGCATGATCAACTCTTGTTTATCTTCCAGTAAGAAAGTGTCTTAAGAACGGTCATGGTGAACCATGGTTTTATGACAGGAGCTGAAGATGGAAGCACATAATAGGATCGTGCCCATTGTCTTCTGTTCATCACGAATGAGGAAAGAGTGAAGTATGACCCTTTCCTCAAAAATCGTGCATGCAACCAGCTCAAGTTCTGAAGCATCCACAATATTGCAAAGGTGGTGTTTAAGGAGGAGGCTGCAAAAAGGGTCATGGAGCAATGCAACCTAGCCAAGTACCTCGAGAAGTTTGGACAGGAGCTCAACCACACCAAATGTATGGAAATTTTTAGGACCTACAACCCTGATAGGGAATGTAGGATGGTGATTGTGGGGAGGGGGAGCTAAGCAAGTGCAAATCCAGCTCAATAAGGCCTTGGTGGAGAAGGCACTAGGTCTAGAATCCAAGGTGGAAAGGAGACAGAAGTGGGATGTCTATGCCATGCTGAACATGAAGAGGGAGCAAGTCTTGACAAATGGCAGCATAAGCATTGAAGACATCCCCATGACCCAAAAATCAAAATGTAGGTGAAAGTCATCCATTCCCTCTTCTCAAGCCAACGATACAACTCCCGCATGCACAGAATCAGTTTTCCCATGCTGGAGAGCTGTCAAAACCTTGGCACGCCATCTGGCTTAGGTAGAGACCAATAAAGTGCTAGCTGAGAGCAAAGCAACGGGTGCCCAATTGGCCTTTGAAACACAACAACGCACCTTTCTCAACTCCTTGTTGGATGTCACTCAAAAAAAGGAAGGAGAGGATGTGGTGGATGCCACAAAGAAAAAGCTCTGTATTGCACGTAGGGCCCTACAAGCAGGTTTGCAAATGCCACCGCAACCCGTGGGAGTCAGCCTAACCCTTGAAGAGCAGCGAAGATATCTATTGCAAGCAGGCTTGACACCACATGAAATAAAGCCCAAGGAGACCAACAAGGAGAAGGGGCTGGACTGAGCTTTGAATTGGGACCTCAAGAAGAAGAATTAGTCTCGCAGCCTCCTTCCCCTCCATAGCAAGAAGACCAACAACAAGTAGATGCCTCTGCAGAAAGAAAAGGTGCAATTAAAGAAAAGATGAAGTAGATGGCGGAGGAAGCAGGGAGAAGACCGAGTGCTAAACCGGCTATAGGACCATCCGCATCCATCCCACCAAGTTAGGACGACTTCCCCGCAAGCTTCCATGCTAGCCTAATGATCTGGGAACAACAAGAGACTACCAGAAACCCCTTCGATCTTAATTTTCAATTTCATGCCAAGTTACGCAGAATTCTGCCAATCAAAGTGGTGGAAGAAGTGTTTTACATTGGAGGCAGGCTCAGAGAGAAATGGCTAGCTAAAAGAGAGCAAAACCCCACCTTATGGGGCATAGCAAATACTGAGTTTTGGCAAAATAAAGTTTTTGAAGTGCCTAGATCTGTGCTTGGCTACGAGTGCCAACCCACATGGAAAGGCACATCTGTGATGTAAATATGGACACTTGGCTGGCTTTTTGTAACACCCTTCCCTTTGAGTGGAAGGGGTTGGACCGAGCTTTGAGTTGGGACCTCAAGAAGAAGAATTAGTCATGTAGCCTCCTTCCCCTCCACAACAAGAAGACCAGTAAACAAGCAAATACCTCCGCAAAAAGAAAAGGTGCAATTAAAGAAAAGATGAAGCAGATGGTGGAGGAAGCAGGGAAAAGGCTGAGTGCTAAACCAGTTGTAGGGCATCCGCATCCATCCCACCAAGTTTAGGACGACTTCCCAGCAAGCTTCCACGCTAACCTTATAATCTGGGAACAACAAGAGACTACCAGAAACCCCTTCGATCTTAATTTTCAATTACCCGCCAATTTACACAGAATTTTGCCAATCAAAGTGGTGGAAGAAGTGATTAACATCAAAGGCAGGCTCATGGAGAAATGGCTGGCTGAAAGAGAGCAAAACCCCACCCTGTGGAGCACAAAAGAAGTCGAGTTTTGGAAAAATAAAGTTTTTGAAGTGCCTAGATCTATGCCTGGCTATGAGTTCCAACCCACATTGAGAAGGCGCATCTGTGATGTAAATATGGACACTTGGCTGGCTTTTTGTAACACCCTGCCCTTCAAGCGAAACAACCCAACGTTCATGCCATAACCTTGAAGAGTAGGAGTGGATTTTGACCCCAATGTCCATATCTGATACGACTTTCCTATAATCGACAATGTAAATTGTACTAAGCCTGAAGAGGCCCTTGTTTTCACACCCAAAGATTTGGGTGACTCTATAGTCTGCTTTGTAAATGAATTCTCCTCTTGCCCCAACCCTGCTTTCATCACTACATGTAATTACCTTAGACTACTTAGGATACTACTTAGGCAAGACCCCACTCCATAAGAATGCGGTTGTCCAACCCTCTATTTTGATCCCAATGCCATAAACAGTTGCACCATGACTTGATGGATGATGCAAGCTACTCTTCTCCCTTCATTTTTCTCTTCCCTCCTCAAAGATATGAATGATAGCCACTTTATGCATTGCAATCATCTATTTCTTTCTAAAACCACTCTGTAAATCTACTTGAACCTCAAAGGATACTTGCAGAGTTGGAAATTCTTGAATAAATCTCTTAGGCCCCCATCTCCACCCCACTCAGAGGACAAAGACTAGCTCTCGTCATGACCATGTAATTATAAAAAAAATGAGAAAAAACAAGAAAAGAAAAGAAAAGAAAAGAAGCAAAACAGAGAGGAAAGAGAAGCACATCATGAGCAAAGCAGTTAGACCACCTCACTTCACATAGGCCACAAGCATTGCATCTAGGGGTTCTCAAGCTAGGTGCATCCGGTGGCTTCAGCCGGTCGGCTCCATCCCTAACCCCCTAGCCCTTTCTATTCCCCACTACACACGCTTAGGGCATATCAAGGGCAGGACATACCTAGGGAGGTCACACTCGCCTATGGTTAGCCTGCCTCCCTAAGCCGCACCCACCGCACCTCCCTTATCCACAAACTGGGTCCTCAAGTGTGGGACACCAGGCTTCCCTGCTGTAAGACCCAGCTCCCAATCCACTCGCACGAGCACAATGCACCACACTGTAAGGTAGACACACCCCCTAGGGAGCGCACTTCTTCTCTTTCAGGTAAGGATAGATATTGTAAACCACCAATATCGCCGAAGACCCCACCATCCATGCAACATATCCTCAGCCTCCAACAACACAATCATTTGCCAAGCTTCTCACCTAGTACCCATCCACACAAGGCCCATCATCACCTCGACAACAACACTTCTAAGCACCAAGCCCTCATCACCAAAGCCCGTAGGTGCCATGGGACTAGGAGGGGGGTAATATCAGCCCCAGTTTGAGATGGAAGAAAAAGAATTCAAGAATGTGAATGCAATGGACGAGGTACGATGGAGAATGGCTAAAAGGGTAAGGGCGGCCTAAAAATCAAGTTAAAGGAAAAAGCGCATTTTTAAATGCAAGGCGCCCCTAAAACTGTTGTAAAAGAGCGTCAGGCTCCCTTCTATGCAAATTGTAAAAGATGGGCATAGGTAAAGAGATAAGACAAATAGAAGGAAATGGAAAAGAGGACCTTGCCACAATGGTCAATTATGTAAAAAAGGGATGACCGCCTGCAAGGGATTTAGGGTTATGTATAAAAGCCAAAAAGTGAATAGAGAAGCTCTTTTTTTGTGTGTGGCAAAAATGGTCTCATCTTCTTCTCTTCTCTTTGCTTGCTTATGTGTGCTTGAAGGAGAGAGTGTGAGGGAGTGAGTGAGTGAGGGTGAGGGATCTTGGAGGTGAAGCTCTCCATCATCTCCCCTCGTCTTCCTCTCTTCCCTTCTCTTTTCTCACCTCTCACGCATCTATGGAGGATAGAGCTTAGAGGTGGAGGCTAGAGGATGCTTGAGCTTGCATCACGAATCATGGAGCTACCGGTGTGCTTGAGGGAGGAGGCAACTCATTCGAGCATCAAGGTAAGCTCACTATACCTCAATAGGATTGAAGGCGCGCTGGCTAGGTGAGAGATAGCCATAGGTGCTCGCTTGAAACACTTGAACAATAAGCGGTCCATGGGTCTTGGCGGTTGAGCGTGAGCTCCCAACAATCCGTTAGGTCGTTTGCCTTGCATACCTACTCAAACTACTCTACGAAACTTTTGTCAAGTCTCTTTTGAGGATATGAAGCAAGAACTAGCGAAAGCACCAACCCTAAAAAAACCTAGAAGAGGTAAAGCTTTCTATATATTTTTAGCAGTCACGATGCATAGTATTAGCTATTGTTTAGCTCAAATTTGGGATGGGAAATGGCATCATCAAATTGCCTTTGCTAGCAAGAAGTTGGGGATATCTAAAGTCAATTATACATACATGGGGAAATTATGCCTTGGAATGGTCTTTGCGACAAAGAAATTTTGGCATCATATTCTCTATGAGAAGTTGATATTCTTCACAAAGGAGACCTGTTTTTATTGGCAAGCGCTAAAACTCGTTGGACTTCTCGCATTTCTATCTCCTGCCTCAACCTCTAAGCTCGTTGCTCGTGATTATAGGCGGCTATGCATTATAGCGCTTTCTTTGCCAGTCTCCACTCTTCTTCGAGGTCCATTATGATGTCCTTTTGGCTAATCTATTGTGGTGCTCCATTTTGGTATATAAATCATACTAATTTATCATTTGATGGATGTCGACTGGGAAGTCTCCCAAGTCAAGCTCATCGTTTTTAGGATTGGTGTGGGATCTTGACATTTCATCGGTCTCTTGGGCTACTAGAGTGTCGATCAAGCTGATCAACTCAGGTAAGATTAAGTTCTTAATTGTGTTAGCTCCTTTTGCTCTCCAAAAGGCTTGCTCTAAGGCTTAGTATCCTCCTCAGTCATGCGCATTCAAGATCTAAGGATCTTCTCCTATTAGTGGGTTCGTTTAGTTTTGCTTATCTTGCATGTAAATTCCTTGTTATTTTAGACAATTCTCAATTTTAAGTACACTCACGTGATCATGGGGTGCTTCCTTTCGTGTGTGGTGCGGAATCAGTCTTTCACCTTTCTAGGTGCACTTCAAGTGATTATTTATGCAGTGTGTGACTATGATGAAAACAATGTGGTGTAACACACACTTTTCCAGTCCACTCCTGTTGTAGGTGGTGGCCATCTAATAGGTTCGTTTGGGTCCTTTAAGACATTTCGAATGGGTGGTCTGACAGGTTGTATTCACAATCGCTTCCTAAGCCATTAAGTCACGATTTTTGGACTTTGGAGACTCTATGAGCCCTTCGATGTGCCTAGAGGCCTACGAGGGTGTTGCTCGAGTTGGGCTCTGTCTGCTCTAGGGTATGCTAGTTTTATTAGCTCTCAAGTTCTATTTTTAGTGTTCGAGTATCAATCATCCGATTCCTAGAATCGGACTCTCGGATTCTAGCTTTGTCCGAGTGGTCGACTCTCTCAAATGAGCAAATGAGCTCTCCCACCTGTTCCTAGCCTATTAAAGCCCTTCTCTACTCAGTTTTAATCTTTCCCTTTTCTTCTTTTGATGCATTACACATTAAAGCTCTTTTTCTCTCCCTTTTTCCATGTTTGGCCTGTTTACAACACCAAAAACCCTCCTGTGTATAACCTTATTTTCCTTGTTTTTTCTTTATCCTAATGCATTCAAATCATAACCAAATGCCTAACTAATCCAATCTACTCATCTAGATCCAAAAAATAAAAAAACTTACTTGCTAAGGAGATCAAATATCTCTTCAAACTCTGTTGCTTTCTATCTATCTACCTCAAGCACCGGTTCTAGGAAAACCCTATTTCAATGCTCGATTCGAAGCACGCAAGCACTTAAAGCTTGAACCTATTAGTCCCAATAACAGAAGTAAAATGTGGGAGCTCACGCTCAACCACCAAGACCCACAGACTGCTTATCGTTTCAAGTGTTTCAAGCCAAGTGCAATGGCTACCTCTCACATAGCCATACACGCTCCCACACCTACGAGTGTAATGAGCTTATCTTCATGCTCGATCGAGTTCCTCCTTCCTCAAGCACTCTGGTAGCTCCATGATCCAAGGTGCAAGCTCAAGCAAGCTTGATCCTCAAGCTCCAAGCTCCATGCTCCATGCTCCATTGCCACACGCAAGACAAGAGGAGAGAAGAGAAAAAGAAGAAGATGAAGAGCTTCTCCACCACAATCCCTCACCCTCACATACTCACATACTCACTACCTCACTCCCTCACACTCCCTATCTTAAGCACAAGCTCAAGCAAGAAATAACAAGAAGAAGAAGAAGAGAATAGGAGAGCTAGCTTTAGCCACACACAAGAATGAGCTTCTTCATTCACTTTTTCCCTTTTATACAAAACACATGACCAGTGATTTTAGCCTAGGTCATTTTCTCATATTTGCATTGTGCCTTCATCCATGCCATCTACATTTACAAATTGCACATGAGAGAGCTTGGCGTTCTCTTACAAGGATTTAGAGTGTGCTTTTATATTTAAAATGGACCTTTTCTCTTTTGCGCTTGTCTTGAATCTTTAAGGTTGTCCTTATACCTTTGGCCTTTTTTTATCCTATTTCTTTAGCTAAGCTGCCTTTTTTTGCTTTGCCTTACGTCTTTTAAATTTTCTTTTTGCTTTCTTTGCACTGGGGTTAACAATCTCTTCATTAAAGAGAGCACTCTCTACATCCTACAATTTCAACCCATCAGTAGACATATTTGCACACATAGTAGTACAAAATTTGTCCTATGACTCAAGCCATGTAATCAACAAGAAGAAAGGAGGAAGATTGTCCTTAAATTCAATTCCATGCAAAGACAAGTGGCCAAAAATAGAATGAAACTCATTCAAGTGGACAGACATGGAGGTCCCCTCCTTTCTACGAATGTCCATGAGTTGCTTCAGCCAATAGATCTAAGAGGTAGGGTTCTGCCTCATGCCATAGTATATTGAGAAGTATACATAATAATCGAAGTAGCAATACATCCACCACTGAGTATCTCATAAAGCATCAATGAGCATTAGACATAAGATTTTCATTTATAAATGCTTATTGCCCTGTCATTATAGTATTGAAATGATAGTGAAATTTGAGCTATTTCAAGTTTAAATTAGTCCCAAAAGCATAACCATACCATCCGAGCACCAATAATAGCATCCCCAAAGCATCAAACATACATTATGAAATTTATTATTTGCTGTCCAAACAAAAATTGTTCTATCCTATATGAAACGGAGAATAGAAAAATACATAGAATCAACTCTATGAGTACCTAGAATGCTTAAATCCGATACCACATGCAAAAGTTATCACCAAAATACGACAGTGTTGTCAAGCTATCATAGCTGTCCATGACTTCTACAACATGCTCTATATCCACTCAAAAGGGATAAAATGGTTGCTCCTCAGCTCAATAAGCACTCAACAAGGCTTAGCCAAGCCCTATCAAGCTCCTTGACAAGCCAAGATCAAGCTAGAATAGGCCGGGGAGAATGAAAGACTCAATGCATATCTCAAGAGGAAGAATGGCCATGAAACCTCAAGCTGAATCTTTGAATCCAAGTTGATGCAAAGGATGAAGAAGCTCCTCAAATGGTTGGCTCTAATACTAGTTGAAAGGTAGAGTCTAAGTGGAAGCACACAAGCAAAAGTAAGAGCAAAGCAAGAGCTATGGCGAATGGAGCAAGAGAGCAATAGAGACACACACCATATGTGTGAACTCCAATAGCCACGATGTGTGATCGGTCTTCCCTTATTTTAAAATCAACGAAAGAATAAATAATGAAGTGACAATGATGGATGCTCGCCACCTGCAATGTACAAGTTTGCAAGTATTGTCAGTGTAATGAATACATGAGTGGTTAGCTAGAGGTGCCTTTACCCCCAACACCTGAGAGGGCAACTAGCCGAGTGGTAAGTATCTTTGTTATGTAGGATGACTTTGAAGACTCGAGAAAAATTAGAAGGGCTTTGGGCCACTAAATTCCCTATTGATTGTAGAGGAAATGCAATCACATAGCCCAATGTTGTGGGATTGAAAGGTCTTATCCTAGGCTAGGCAATTGTCTTCTCTACATAGAGACATGGATTTTGTAGCACTTTGTGGAGTGATAGTTTTGTATATATTTTATATGAAGTAAAGTATTGTTTTTGAAGTGTTTGTTATGTGTTAAATGCTAGTTTAATGAACTTGTTTAAAATGATAATTAAACAAACTTTTTCTATACATTTTGACAATGTGATAGTATGATATGCTAATTAGATAAAAACAAACCTCTTCAAGGAAAGTGGGAGGCCTCAATCTCGACAACCAATTGCTTATAACTTGGTGGATTTGATAAGGTGGCTAGCTTTCCTAACACTCAATAGAGTTATTAAATATGCGACCCTCTACTTTTGATAAGATAGTTACTAGGATTAATAGCATTTTAGGTAGTAATAAGAGTTAAGATTTACCTTATGGGTAGAGGGATCAAGTTATACTCTCCCTTGTCTCCTGCACTCTTTTAACTAGGTGTAGTGTTAGCCCTACCCTCATATCTTACTGGTTGTGAAGTGACCTTTCTTAGGTGGGCATTAGACTATTGTTAGCAGGGATGTGTCCATACTTCCCCTTTGATGTCAAACTAGGATTCCCATGCTCTACCAAGTCCAATGTTTTCCAAGGGGAGACTAGCATGATGTATATCGATGTAGATTTCGGTTAGCTCTACTAGAATACCCCTTTGGGCTTATTAGATGAGGCACCTCACATCGAGTGACCAATGACTCAAATCAGGGCCCAATAAGTGTTGGCTTCAAACACAATGACTGAATCAAGATCGAATCAAGCACAAGTCTAGATTGAATGAAATAACAAGAAGTAGATTCAAATTATGCTAAATATAGGATTCAAATGAGCTTTTTACATATCAAGCAAACAATTCAAATGAGCTCTCTACCAAAGCCCTTCTTGTTTACTTCTAGACAAATCCTGAAATGGATACATTTATAAATCCTTGATATCTTGTTTCCAAAGGTGCTATGCATTTAGCAAATCATCAAACCATGTGTGCTTGGCTTGAACGAGATCCACCTCCAATTGCTTTTGAATGAGCATGCTCGACATATATTACTTTATAACAAAACATGTCCCCCCCCACCTTGTTAAGTAATACTAAAGGCATTCTCAAGCTGAAAAGCTTGATACTACTCATAGCTTAAGAGAGTTTATTTACTTTTTAAATGGCGCCATATCTTATGATATGATTAAGGTCAACAATCACATCATGGGTTACAACCATTGTACTCCTCAAGTGGCCCTCTTACATATGTGTGTGGTGAATGAACCTTGTTTCTTCTCGTCATCATTGATGACTTGTATCACTCACCACAAGGTGTTGAAGATCCACCCACATACCACAAAACAACCCATGACATCTGTTAACCATGACATCCATGTATTGGTTAGTGAACTGCTCGAACATGACTCCAGTGTTGATTGGTGTGACGACTTACGGTGTGATAGTGACATGAGGGCAAGAATTAATCTCAAGAGTGCTAAGCCACATCATTGAGCCATGTCGATTGTTGAGATATGTACCAAGGTTTAATAACATGGAATAATTGTTCACTATTGGAGATAGTATAGTTCCTAAGTCATAAATTGTTAGATATTTACCGTAGGATTTTAGATTGGCCACATCACCAACTCTCCCCATGTCAAATAAGTCTCCTTTTTTTTAATTAAATGGGGGAAACAAGCTATCAACTTTCGTGGCATACATAAACTTTTAGCAAAGATAAGTCAACTGTCATGCATTCTTAGGAGTCATCCTATTAATCAACATTTGTGGATGTTATTAATTAGCACCTCCCATTGTGACTCATGTGTGACCATGAGTCTACTATAACTAAGGAGTGGACCAATGATTCAAAATTATTGAAACAATTAAGTGCAAGCCTTGTGAATAGTTAGCCATCATACATACAATGACCAATCCTATGCATGCCCTACAAGTTGTGACTCAGTGTCCCAAAATCAATACACCACGATGCTCCCGATTGATCATAAGGCACATGTCCATAATCACACAAGTTGCTCTGTTTGAGCCCCAAGGAAGTTTTGAGATGGCAAGCTCAACACTAGCGGACATTAATGATAGACCATGTGGTTAGATGGATATGCATGTCTACATTTAGCACACAAGTAGTCATCATGATCCTCACATGCCCACAATCTATAATTGGCATAGTTACATCACTAATCGATTACCATAGTCAGTTATGGATTGTTTCACTTGGTAGGCCACTTTCCTTCATATTATATATTATCTATACTTTGTATACATTATATTATGTGAGAAATAAGAAAGAAAAAGAGTAATGATTCATACCGTCTAATTGTATACATTGGCAAAAGTATCATTGTCCTTGCATGATGGTTGCACAGAGTGTTTGCCAAATGTATTACATGTGTTCTCCATTACAAAAATTTTGGTATCTATTGGACAAATGATAGAGTAGGGTTGGATGTTAGTTTTAAAGTGAAGGGTTGTTTTGTTGGACTTTAATAATAAGTACATGTTGATTACAAAAGAAAGCACAATTAGCCTCATTTTTACTTTAGATATTGGAATTCCTTCTGTAAATGCTATTATGTATGCTAAAGGCAAAGGTGTAGTTATAGATATTAAAATATAATACAAATGTATTGGCATGCAAATTTGCAATATCAAAAATCAATGAAATCCAAAATCTTGGTTAATATTTATCTACATTTAGAGTTGCAAAGTTAATACAAGGTCTATGAAGCACCAGTTTGTTAGGAAGCAAGCAAGACAACCTTTTTCACATGATAGAGATGTAAGCAGGAATATTGTGAGTTATGCTATCCATCAAGCCCAGAGAAGTCCTCTAGTAGTTGATCGAAATTCATGTCCATGCATAGTACCGCCCAATCTCCTCATAAGCAATGTTGCACTTAGAAGAGCATGAGAATCCCAATTCTACTTCATAGGGAATATGGATAGGTCACCCCTAATAGCAGTCTAGTGCCCACCTAAGAGGATCACTTTGTAATCAATCAAAGGTGAGAGCATGGTTAACACTGCACTTGGTTGAAAGAGAGTGAGAGATGGAGGAGAGTGTAACTCAATCCCCCTATCCACAAGGTAAAATCTCGGCTTTGGCACCCTAAAATGGTGTTGAGCTCAGCTATTAGTCCTACTGAATTTGGAATGGTCACAAACTAAACATCTCTATCTAATGTTGGAAAGTTACCCAACTTATTAGGTCCACTAGTTGTAGGTGCTTGATTTTTAGGACCGAAGCCTCCCATTTTCCTTATTTGGGTTTGCTTTAGTTCCTAATTAAGTAGAGTATGTTATTACATTGTTTTGATACGTAAAAACAACATCCTTTTATTAGCCTACTAAACAAGATTCATTAAACTCAATCTTAGTTTATAACAAATACTTTGAAAATTAATATTTTATTTTATAGTAAATTAATCAAAACAATCACTTCATAAAGTGGTACAAAACTGTCTCTTGATACAGAAGACACCATCCAACCTAGGAGGGGATCTTCCAATCCTATGAGATTGGGCTATGTGAGATCACACTCTTTCTATGGTCATAGAAAATTTACTAGCTTATAGCCCCTTTAAGATCTCTTGCACCTCCAAAGTCATCCTACATAACATGGGCACTTATCAGTTGGCCTTTTGTCCTCTCACAAGTACACGAGTAATCAAAAAAGCCAAAAACAACTACCTCCCTCCAGAGTGTAGGACCCTCACCCACAAGTGAGTTTTCTAGTATTCCACAAAATGCTAAGGAGCGTTAGGCTAGGGATCCCAATATCCTAAACTACCATAATCCTCAATCTATCTTGTTGTTACAAGCAGGGGGCCATAAGATATATATATCTCATCGCATATCCATATCCAAATCCAAAATAGCCATAACAATAAAACATTATTTTTAGAACACTTTTAACATGTGCAATACTTGTAAACCACTCTTTTTTGAATCTTTGTTCTTTCTTAAAAAGTAAATAAGACTTTTAACATGTTGTTAGTATTTCCTACCTTTTTTCTGAGTAAATTATAGCCACACTTAATTTTATAAAGCAAATAGACTCATCCTATGTGTGATTTCTACTATCATGGGGTTATTTTTTAAGTTATTGTGAGATGGTATGAATGACCGCAATGATAATAAAAGAAATTATAAATTTATAATTTTTTTCTAAAAATTTGAAAATAACCTTTAATTATTGCACCAAACTTGATTCACTTGGGCATCCATCGTTGTTGTGTGGTATGACTAAAACTTTGGATTGGCATGCGATGTGTGTTTCTTTGGGTTGCATGGGTTCAAGGACTTCTTCAAGGTAAACTTCAGCCTTAGGTTGAGCCTCAGTAAGAACAATCTCTTTATTTACACCTCTTGAGAGCTATAAAAATAGTCTTTGGAATGCGGTTTCACAAGTGTGCATCATGAATAGACCTTAAGACCCAAGTCTACTATTATAGGGGTAGACTATGGCTATAGCAACCTCCATAATTTTTTTTGGCTCCTTTGGACATCATTTAGACCTTCCAATGATCTCCAGGGGTTATAGGTATAAATAGCGGCTTAGAATAAGTGGCTAGGAAAGGAGAGGGGATGTGAACATACTTTAAGAGAGGAGAGGCATGAGTGGCTTCTTTGAATATTAAAGCCCATATTAACCAAGGAGAGAGGTTCATATAGAATTTTTTTTTTGGGGGAGAGAGAGAGAGAGAGAGAGAGAGAGAGAGAGAGAGAGAGAGAGAGAGAGAGAGAGAGAGAGAGAGAGAGAGAGAGAGAGAGAGAGAGAGAGAGAGAGAGAAGTACACTATATGCTCTTTCTATTTTTGCTCCTTACTTTTTGGAAAGCATACTTTTTTGAGTTTTGAGCATACCATGCTCTCCTCATTCCCCCCTTTTTAAAAAAATTCTTTTTTTAAGTATTGGCCTTATTGAGAGTATCCTCTTCCTAAAAAGCATACACTCTTTAAGCTTCTCTATTTTTTCTCAAAAGCCAATTCAAAAAATTTTCACTCTAATTTGTTTTGCCCTTTTCCTTATGAAATTTTTATTAACTCAAAAGTGTTTTTGTCTAGTTTCTTGCAGATAAGGTCTAATAATATTCCATTTATCATAGTAATATTTTGTAAAATTAAAGAATGATTAAATTTTTTGAGAGAAACGTATCTATGCTATTAGTTTTTCTAGTCTTCAACATTAAATGGCATGATTTTAAATGTGTGAGTTTTTTTATATCTTACATTGTAGGTTAATTTTTTCTAAATATGCTTGTGTTTAATTATATGCAAACACGTGAATGTCGCAAGTATTCATAGTCCATTAATGAAAATATTTTTTTTCGTAATTTTTACACATAATTTAACTTATTTTGAGAGATGCACATTGTTACACATTGTTGTGCATTGTTTATTAAATTGTATTGAGTAATGGGGACATTACATCCTCCCCCTTTAGATAACTAGGGATGTCCTCATCTCTAGAGAAATTGGGGGTGTTCTTTCATAAGGGTTGCCTCATTAATCTAAGTGGCATCCTCTTTAAGGTAGCCTTTATGTTGTATAAGATGTTTCCTCAGGATTTGACTCCTTAGGAGTTTTTCCCTTGTCTCTATGATCTTCTTGATTTGCATTTCTAAAACTCCTCAAGTAAGCATAACTTTCTGTCCATCATTACGTGGTTTGAGACATAAGCCTTAAGTAGGCTTATGTGAATTACATTATGGATCTTGAGATGGGATGGTAGTCTAAGCTTGTAGGCTTGTTTTTCCATCACCTTGATCACCTCATAAGGTCCACAGTACCTTGGACTAAGCTTCTTATACTTTTCCAAGGATAATGAGTTCTTTTTAGGTCTCACCCTTATGAAAACCATGTCACCTTTCTTAAATGTCCTTATGGACCTTTGATAATCATCATAGGACTTGTGTTGCTTTTGGACAGCTTTAATGTTGTGTCAAATAGATTGCGTTTGTTGATCCTTCTCTTCAAGCATGGCCTTGGATGCTACCATCTTAACAATGAGATCCATGAAATTTAGAGATGTACAACATTCTTGTCCAGACAAAGCTTAAAATGGAGACATCTTGATTATCTGTTGGTAAACAGAATTATAAGTAAATTATACAGAGGTAGACGCTCAATCCACAGTCTCGATTCTCCGTCACATTAAGACCTCAATATCTCTTCGATGGTTTGGTTTACCCTCTCAGTATGGTCATTAGTTTGTGGATGATATGTGGTACTATGTCTTGATGGCTTGAAACGAGTAAGTCCAAAACTTAGAGGTAAACTTGGAGTATGGATCTCATTGACTATACTCTTTGGTGGTCCATGCAATCTATATATTCTTTTGACGAAGACTCGAGTAACATCATATAACTTATAGATTGTCTTGAGGAGAATCAAATGTGCAACCTTGGTTAGTCTACCCACCACATAGTAGGTAATCTAATGACAAAGTCCATACTTATGGATTCCCATTTCATTTGTGGAATATCCGAGGGTTCTAATTCTCAAAGTATTTTGATCATTTCAGCCTTGACTCTTTAACATGTCAAGCATTGGGTTATATATCTTAGCACATCTCTTTTCAATCTTGGCCAATGATAGCTTTTGCAAACCGCATTGAGAGCTTTTGCATATTCATTTGAAGAGATGCTTGATGTATGCTTAGTTTGTTGATGTATGATATGAAGGATAAGGTATGGGTGAAGAGTATGTTGATGATGGTGCTCAAGCTTGTGTAATAACTTAGCCTCTTATGGAAAGCCTTGACTTTAAATTGACACAAAATTAGAGATCCCCCTTTTTGTAGTTGCTTTAGTTAGTTGCAACAATGCTCTATTATGGGACTAAAGATTCCACTTGCACACGAGCACACTCCTCATTTTTCTTTTGAAACACTCTTTGTAAGTTTGGAATCAAGTTGGCATAAGTTTTCCTTTTGATGATTGTAGGAACAACTTGGTCTTTCGTACATATACTTGAGGTTTAGGAAACACTCTTTGAAAGCATGAAGGCAAGCGAGCATATGTTTTCCTTTTTGCGATTGCTAGAAAGCAAATTAGCCACACAAACTCGAGATCTAGGAGACAATATTAGGATTTGCCAAAAGTTACCCCTGCCTTTTCTTTAATATATCTTAAGCCTTCATGTACATAGTACATGATGGCATCACAATAGATGTGTGCTTGATATAGTTATTCACCCAAGTGTCTATTCCTTTGCTAAGGCCCAATGTTTTCTTATACAAATGGCTTTACATTGTTGAAAGGCAAAGCTAACAAGAAATCACACATTGTATACATTGTATGTGTGTTTAGAGCCTATTCATGTGTTGATTGTAGTCCATAGTAAACATGCTTTACTGGAATAGGCCATAAACGGGGTATTCCCCTTGCCACATGGCAAGGGTATCCCTGTTTAAGTTATCCTGAACTTACTTTGCCTTTTTTTTTTTGTATTTCTTGCTCCTTGTGCTAGCTCCACTTGCAACAGCTTAAAGCCACATTCAACAAAATTAGAATAGGTGAGCTCCACCTAGTATCCACTTGCATGTCTGCGATAGAAGTTACAATCCACTAGCCTATATTTGTTGTTTGCAATGCATAAATCAATATTGACTGTGCCATTGACTTACACATAGTGAGCATGGTAAAAATCAGGGGTGAGTTTTAGCCCAAAGGTTCTTTTTATGGGTTTTTCTTAGTCATCACTCTAAAAGTTTAAGCTTAAAAACTCAAACAATAACTCATGTATACAAAAAATTACATAAATCGTTCTAAAATTCGACCAAAAACAACTCAAAAATAGGGTTTTCTCATTATATTCATCTAATTTTTTTCAAACTCATTATTCTTGATCAATCAAACATTCACCCATCTATCTACAAGCTAAACATTATAGGGATCCCTTATTTTCTCATTGGGAATGGGGTGGGGGGCTTAAGGGAGCTTATGGAACTATCTAAAAGGCCTACACGGGGGGGGGGGGGGGGGGGGGGCTGATTGAAACACTAAAATGTTGGATGCAAGTTGGAAGGAATGAGGAGCATAGGCTATCATGTGCATATGTGTAGGTGGGGAGGGGTGGGGACAAAAGAGTTGGTTGAGTAGGAGGTCAGGGGGAAAGGGGGGTATCTAACATGATATCTTCAAAAAGGTGCAGGAGGGGATCTTTTTAACTTTTATGAAATACCACGACTACATGGATTCTAAATTAGGAAAACTGACTATTGAACAAAATCTCAATGCATTTTCCTTCCTTTTATTATTAGGTTAGATTAGATACAATCTTTGGCTAAATTACAATTCAAATTAGTATGTATTATTAAGGTTCTTCTCAGCCTCACCTTTGGTCGCCCTCATCCAATCAGACTCCCTTACCCAAAAATCCATCCCTTGTGTATGTATATGTACATGTATATGTTTCTTTCTTCTCTTTCAATCCGCTGCCGGCCTTGCCTGCGTCCCCCTTCCCCACCCCCCTACATCCCTCCTCTCTCTCTCTCTATCTCTCTCTCTCTCTCTCTGTGTGTAGTTTTCCGTGTGTACATATTAGTTTCCAATAGCCCTTCTTCCTTCATCCCCCCCCCCCCCCCCCCCCCCCCCAACACCGAAATATGGCAGCGTTGCAGGGTTCTGTCATTTGTGGCGGCGGTACTGCTCTCACAGCCACGCACCCCAAGCACGAGCCTTTCCCGCGGCTAATGTGTACAGGAGCCAGGGCCAGCGCGTGCAGGACTGCTCTCTGGGGCAGCAGGGTGCGCAGAGTGGCTGCCATTAACCAGTCGTCCGGCAAACTTGGATCGCAAGTTCTCACCATAAGAGCGTGCAGCAGCAGTAGCACATCGTCGGGCGGAAGTGGGAGCAGCGCTGAGGGATTTAGCGAGAAAGACGAGGACTACGTCGAGTCGAGCGTCCTTGAAGCTGGTGAGTGGTTAAAGAGAAAGCTCAAATTCAATTATGTCTTCTATTTGCAGTAACGAGGAGATTTATGCTGTCCATCTTTACTATGTCTGCCACTTGCCTATGTGAATGTGTTGCCTGTGTGCGCGTGGGCACGCGCATGTGTGTGTGCGTGTGTGTGTGGAGTATTGCGTTTGAAGTTTTACTGCATCGTAAGCTGTTCTTTTGAGGTTCTGCTAATTGGGACTTTAACATCGGAGTGGGTTTATGTGCATTACCGTCCGTGTAGATCATAAACTACTCTTGAGTATGAGGCATAAACTTACAGAGTGTCGTCTGGACATTATTTGACATGGAGACTCGTAATTCTTCTGTTAGAGCACGAACTACTTTGAGTATGAAGTACACATATTAACAGAGAATCATCTGTTACAGTTTTTGACATGGAGAGTTGTATTTCTTTCATTAATGAGTCCATTTTTTCGATACTTCCAGTGGAAGTCAAAAGCGGATCTGAGGGGTTCCTCATCAAGATGCGTGATGGAAGGTATATCAAATGTGTACATAATAACCCTGATGGTACTCGCTTACCAGACTATGCTCCCCAACCTGCTATTGTTCTGAAGATGGAAGATGGCAGCGATCTTTTACTTCCAATCATTGTGTGTATGTCACTCTCCCTAATCTCAGGGTAGTTGGACTTCTGCATTTTGGCTCTCCTGGGTGACTTTTCATGTAATCTTGCGTTGGTTGTCTGAAAACTTAGGTTGCTACCTGTCATCGATTTGTGTGGGTCGCTTGATGCAGCTATGTTTATCTTTGTCTTTCTCTTGTGTATGTCCTTTCATCCTGATATCTTCTTGGGATTTTCACCTATTCAGTGGAGCTGCCATGCACGATGCTAATGGAGGCTGTTCGAAATGTTCATATTGTAAGTATACATGATAAGATCCCTAGTGACTTTTTACATGTATTGAGGTGGTTGCCCTTTTTTTTTACCAAATCCGTGTGTTTGCACCTTTTGCAGGCTAGGCCCACTATTTATCAAGTGCTTAGGAATATGATTGAGCTTATGGGATATAAGGTATTGTCCTCCCTATTTGTTTGGCTGTTGCTGGACTGGTGGATAATGTTTAGATTTCCTGCCTCCCCTTCTGGTTGAGACTTCCCATTTGTTTTGTTGAGATATTTAGGCCAAACTTGTTCGGGTGACACGAAGAGTTCAGGAGGCTTACTATGCACAGCTCTATTTGTCGAAGGTACAGTTTTTACATTGAAACATTTTGGGCCATGTACGTTGTAAAGTTTAACCAAGTCGCATAAACTTCTAAAGCTGTTTGACTTCTATTTTTTGGATGTTGAAAATCCATAGCAAATTTACAGCTGTATCCTGTTGTTGTTATCTCCAAGAATTTCCATTCTGCTCTTCACAATGCAAGTTTGCCAGCTTAGTTACATTAATTAACTTTTTGGTGATATTCAATCTTTAGAACAATAGGTTCTGTTCTTACAATGAAGCGATCTGCTAAATGATACATGTGCAGTGCATTATCTATGTCTCTGTATGCGGTGAACTGCTTGTCACAGATTGATCATCTAATGTTGCCAACTATGCTTTTCATGGTTTGGATAGTTGCAACTACAGTATATGCTTGAGTATTTAACTAGATTTAGGCATAGTCTAGGAAAGGCCAAATGGGAAAAGGAATTGGATTGATTGGACTGATGTCATATCTTTTTATTTACTCATTTTAGCTAATGGGTGATTTAGACCACTGACCATCCGATGTCTACAAGTGGACATCTTTGCACAGTTGTGGCTCAGGATATGATTGGTTTGAGTGGTGAATTGATTAGAGTAATATCACCTTTGTTCTATAGGTGTTTTCTGAAGAATTTAAATGTTAAACATGTTTGTTTCCTCTTGTTTCAGCAAGTTGGCGAGGAAATCCAAGAACTGAGTTTGGACCTGCGACCATCTGATGCAATCAACATTGCAGCAAGATGCCAGGTGCAGTTGAAGCAGCAGTTTTTGACAATTACCTGAGGATTTGAGGTCTATTTTATTGAGTGCTTTTATGGCACCTGTAGGTTCCTATTCAAGTCAATCGGCAGCTTGCCTATGGTGATGGAGTAAGAATTGTTAGTGACCCTGCAAGGCTACCTTCCCGCACTCAGCGCTCTGGTGGAGTGTCAGTTTTCACTGAGCTCGACAGGTGTAGTCCTCAGACTTAATCTGCTTGTTTAATTGCATCTAAAATTCTTGGATATGGTTTTTCTCCTCTAATAAGGTGTCTTGTCCAAGAGCAGACCTCAGACTGAAGCCTGCATTGAAGCTGAGGAGTTTGTGCTTGTGCGAAGCATGTTGATGGCTGCTGCTGAAGAGCGATACATTGATGCAGGTAATGTGCAATATAAGGGATCTTGATTTTTGTTGTAATTTGCTACCTACTTGAGCCTCTATATTGAATTACTATGCCTTCTCAATTTGCAGCACGCATCAGAGATGAATTGAGGGAACTCCGGTCCAAAAAGCGTAATTAGGTGAGTGAGCCGGGGCAGCCCACGATGTGAGTTATTCTGAATCTCTAGTTTGCAGGGCGGAACCTGATCTTTTGTTTGTGTGCAGGCAAGGGAACTTGTAGGTGTACATTGATTCTTCTGGTGATTATGAACCAGTACATTACATTCTTAGGTGTTCATACTGTACAGTGTTGGGCTCAGCTGTTTGTACATACTAGTTCTGGGCCCCCTTTGTTCAAGAGCAAGTATTGTTGGATAAAGTTCCTAATGTCAAATATGTACAGCATGTATTTACTATAGCACGCGTACAAACCATGCCAGGCTTTTCAAGGGGCCTTCATGAAAGAATCATAGATTGCTACTAATTTATCTGATGCCTGAAAGGCAATCAATTCTTTAAGCTCATGGATTTCTAGTTTTTCTATTCAATTGTGCATTTCAAAGCTATAGTATGCTGTGAGATAATAAAGCTGTGTGCCTTGTATTATTCACCACATGCTGCCCGTGGCCCCTTCCCCCTCTTCCCACCCGCTTCCCTTCCCTTTTACTGGCTGGAAACAGTAGGCCCTATGAGGAACAGCTATGAAGGTTACGAATTTAATAAGTATTGAATTGAATGGTCAGGTTTTGTCGAGGATGTGAGGGTTCATTCAGGGTGTGTGCAAAAAGTTGAGCCAGAGTCAATGTATTGTTGCAGAACTAAGCAGATGGCAAACATATCAAGCCTGTAAAACTATAGAATGTGTGTACTTGCTGAAGAAGTAAATGCTTTGTTGGGGAACGAAGCAGTTGTAGACATATCCAAAGCTGTAAATGTCTAGAAAAAGTTAGCTAGCTGAGAAAAATGCTTTCCTGTATAATATTATGTTATGACCTCTGAGAGGAAACCTAGCATATACATTGCCATGGATGGTACAGATCTTGCGAGGAGATAGGTAGGGGAAACCTAGCATATACATTGCTATGGATGGTACAGATCTCGCGAGGAGATAGGTGGGGAGATGTGCCAGGCAAAATATTTCCTGATGAGAGTTGATGGGGTTAAAAGTGATAAAGCTCACAACAGTCTACAGCCAGCAGCTATAATTTTTAGATGAGGCCCTTCAAATTAGATGTCATAGCTGCCTCACATTTCAGCAGAAAATTGATGAAATCTCTGTGGCAAGTGTGTGTATGCACAGGCTTATGCGAATCCTGCACATATCGGTCTCTATTATCAGTCTTTGGCCAGTTGCTACTTCAACCTGTTGTTTCCTGCAGGTGCATTCTAGCCTTAATTCATCTTAATCCGAGATTCATTGGTGATGGAGGTGAATGCAAATAATAAGATTAAAGATGAAGATGAAGATAAGTGCATGAAGTATGGAAGGAAGCTTAAAAAAGAAACAAGGTAAATGAACGAGCCATGAAAACATTTTTCGGTAGGGAATAAAGTCTGTTTGCCAAACTTTGAAATTCTATGCAAGGTGAAACATAAGATCTAGTACTAGTCTAGATGATGACGATTTTCAGAAATGTTTGAAGCTACACAAGCTAGAGAGAGAATGAATGAAAGAAATTGTTTGGAGTCATATAGGCTAGAGAGAAAATGAAAGAACCGTTTACTGATGTGTTTAAGATGGCCTACATGAGAGAGCATGAAAGGACATCGTATTGATGTTTTCAAGATGCCTCATAGGCATGTAAGACCAACACCATAAATTAGTCAGAAATTGAGATATAATCCACTTTGGGGTGCCTAAACCCTTTGGAGACAAGCCTAGACCAAAATGAGGGAAATAAGGATTCAACATGATTATCACATGGTGAATAGCCAAGCAACTAAATAATCAACTTTGGAGACATTTGATGGTTTAAATCTACTAGCTCAACCCAAAGCATGATTAAGTGAGATAGCCAAGATGAAGGGAGCTAGGAAAGAGGATTTTTTGTAGGTTACTATTAAGAAGGCAAGTCATCATAGATGAATTCATAAAGACTTAGCTTTGATTGAAAGGTAAGTTTGTTAGATCACATGATATTTGATATCTATACTAATACAATGTGAAAGATTCTTAAAATGAATCCTTGTATGCCAAACAATTTTAGGATCATGCTCTATGTAATACCTTTTTTAGCTTTAATAGTTTATGAGGAGACTTAAAGGATGTTATATAACACACACACACACACACACACACACACTCTCTCTCTCTCTCTCTCTCTCTCTCTCTCTCTCTCTCATAATGCACTTGCACTCAATCACTCAACATTGTATAGAAAGGTAACACAATATGTGAGAGCAAGGTATACTATTGTATTATTCAATTAAAGGAATGGTAGAATATAGGCATATCTTAGGACCATACCTAGTGACGTTGCGTGAGGGTTCACCATTGGCTATGGGGTGTCACGTAGTGTAGAAACCAAGTAGGGCTTAGAGTCATTACTATTATTCATATAGGTGTTTTTGTAGGCAATGCCATGGTATACCTACATGGCTCTTACACACCCTTGCACAATGGATTGCTATCCTTTGTAATCTAAGGGTGTTTTTTTTTTTTTTTTTGACATTTCATGGTCTTTACACAGCTCATTCTATGAAGCTGGTTAGTGTCTGTAAACTCATTAGTGGGGTCTCAACATAGCCTTTTCTATTGTGTTGGTTAGTGTTTGTTGCACTATGACTTGGGGTCTTAGTACAACTTTTCTTATCAAGTTGGCCGATGTTTGTTTTTATTGGTTTTGTTCTTGTGTATCAAACTCAATCACATTTGAGGAGTGGAGGCTTCAAAGTTCTATAACAATCTAAGTAATGGTTGAAGGTACATTGGAAGTATTGTTGGGGTTCTCCTTGAGCTAGGTAGCAAAGGCCTCTTTGTTGTGTTCGTAAGCCCTCGCTTTGAAAATCCAAGTAGATTCTTTGAGAGGATGCCCTTTCCACTTGCAAAATACTTGGGGGGTAACCTTTGTGCCCTTGTTGAAGGATTGCTTCTACTTTAAAGGGGCCATTGGAATGAAGTAGTGGAACGTGCCACCCCCATTGGGTATCTAGGTAGAATTTGCATAGAGGTGTGCATGAAAGGCATTGTGTACATAGATGCTCTTTGGCAGTCTTACTTGTAGGTGACCTCATTGAGAACTTGGGTGATACAGTATGGTCCATAGTATCGATAGTTGAACTTGGGGCTTATATTCTTTGGTAAGGACAAATGCTTGGAGTTGACAAGGACCATGTCTCCCTTCGTGAAAAGAATTGCTTTATGCTTCTTATTTGCTTGTTTCGTCATGATGATTTTGCTCTTTTCCAAACTCTACTCGACTGTTGAATTTCTCTCTTTGTTTTCTTAAGAAGTCTTTTGCATTTTGATCCTTTGCTCTGGCAGCTCTTGAGGTTAAGGCCAATGGTGTGATGACTTCTTTCCTTGTGGCTAACTCACAAGGGCGTGTAAACTGTTGTTGAATGGATTGAATTGTTGTAGTGGAACTTGAGCACAAGGTACAAGGCCCAATCTTTTTGGTCTACCCAAGCATAACTTTTGAGATAGTCTTCAACCCCTTCGTTCACTCGTTTTGTTTGCCCATCTATCTTTAGGTTCAAGGATGATGAAAATTTGAGTTGTGTTTTTAGAGTCTTGAAGAGTTCCTTCCACATGTCACTCATGAAGCAACCATCTTGATGTGATACAATGGCCAAGGGTAGCCCATGTAACTTGAAGACAGGAGTGAGAAAGAGGTGGGCTACCTTCTATGCATTCAATGGTGGCGTGGTAGGTATGAAGTGTGCTTGCTTGGAGAAGTAGTCCACTAGTACAAAGATGATAATATAGCCATGGGATTCTGGGAGTTCCACAATGAAATCCATATTGATGATATCCCATGGGTGGCTTGGCATTGGTATTGTTTGAAGTAAGCCACTTGGCTTAATACATGCAGCTTTCGCTGGTAGTTGGTCAGTGGGACAAGTCGATATATAGTCTGTAACTTCCTCTATGTTTGGTTAGAAGAATTGTTTCCTTAAGGCCTCTAGGGACTTGCTTTGACCTTTGTGTCCCCTTAGTTTTCTGTCATGCACCTCATGCGAGATGATTTTCTTTAGCTCCACACTATTGGGGATTTACAACCATTTGTCCACAAAAAGGATCCACTCTTCTAGTGTATACATGTCATGCAGTGTTTTCTAAGCTTTCACTTCTTTTAATAGATTATGTATTTCCTTGTCATGCTCTAGGGTCTCCTTCACTAACTCTAGGAAGTTACTGTTGGCCATGCTTACTACTTTTAAGTTTGCTTTTAGACTTAGTGCATTTTTGGAACCTAGCTTATGCTTGATCTCCATTTTGAATTCTACCAGGAAGTCCAACCATTTGGCTTGTTTAGTGGACAACTTGGGTCGTGACTGGAAGTATTTGAGAGAGATGCTATTCGTGAAAATGGTTGTGCTTGTCTTGTACATAGTGCTTCTACTTTCTAAGGCAATGTATTACTACTAGCATCTCCTTCTCATGAGTACTCCACCAAGTTTCTGCGTCTATGCATTTCTTGGATTCATAGGCTATGAGGTGACCGTCTTGCATCAATACTCCCTTGATGCCATTATTAGATGCATTTGTTGAGATCTCAAATGGCTTGGTGAAGTTTGGCACTTTGAGTATGAGTGTTTGGCTCATACACTCCAAGTCAAAGGGTGCTTGTTGATCACTCTCCCATGAGCAAGAGCAAGAAAGAGAGAGACAAAATGGGAACTCCAACAGTCACAATACGTGACCGGGCCTTCCTTTATTCAAACTGTCAGTCACTAAAAGAATAAAGAATAAAGTGACGGTGACGGGCGCCCCCACCTGCAGTGTGCAGTGGCAGGTATTGTTAGTGTAGTAATACACAGGCGGCTAGGCAGAGGAGCCTTTACCCCTAACAACCTCCCACTTAAAGATGAAGCTGCCCTAGTGAGGAGTGAAAAGAAAAAAGAAAAGACAATACAATGTACACATGTACAATAGGATGGGGAAAAATGTCATCTCATCTAATGCCCATCAGTCTCCTAAGGAAGGCAAAGTGCTCAGTAGTGAGGCTTTTCGCGAGCAGATATGTAGGATTTTCGTCAGTGGAGATCTTGATAAGGTCAACACACCTGTCCTCCATGACCCCACGTATGAAGTGATACCTCACCTCAATGTGTTTTATCTTCGCATGGAAGACAAGATTCTTGGCTAGTTGAATAGCACTCATAGAATCCAAATGCAACGTAGGTATAGCATCCAAAGGTCATTATACTTTTGAACCCTAGACATCCAAGAGACAACACCTCCAGCATAGGTGAATACATAGCCAGAAGTGGACTTCCTACTATCTACATGTCTTGCATAATCGGAGTTTATGTACCCCACAACCCCTATATCCTGGGTGCCATAGCAAATACACATATATGCTGTGTCCTTTAGGCACCTCATGATACCCTTCTCGACATCCCAATGTTTCCTGCCAGGTGTAGCCATATAGTGTGCCACAACACCAACTGCAAAGGCAATATCTAGTCAAGTGGCTATCATGGTATACATCAAGCTGCCCACGGCTGATGCATAAGGGAACTTGGCCATCTCGGACCTCTACTCATCTGTCTGCAGACAATAAGCATGTGAGGCCTTCACATAAGAAGGTAATGGACAACCAATAGGCTTCACATCCTGTATGTGGAAACGCTCAAGGACTTTATGAATGTACTCCCTCTGTGAAGGATATAGTAGTCCCTGATGCTTGTCACACTTAATGCGCATACCAAGAATGTGAGAGGCCTATCCCAAATCCTTCGTCTCAAAGCTCTTCTTCAGCTTGGATTTAAGAGCATCCAACTCATCATGAGCTTTCCCTGCTATCAGTGTATCATCCACATAAAGTACCAAAATAAGCAATGAGCCATCATGGGCTTTCTTCATGTAAAGACACGGATCCATAGCACTCATGTTGTAGCCTTGTGACTGCATAGAGGCATCAAACTTGTGATACCACTCCCTAGGTGCCTGTTTCAAGCCATAAAGACTTTTCTTCAACTTGCATACTAGGTGCTCCGTGCCAAGTTCTGCAAAGCCCTTAGGCTGCTCCATGTATATCTCGTCATGTAAATCCCCATGCAAGAATGTAACCTTAACATCCATTTGATACATGTCCAAGTCAAGTTGTGCAACTAAGGCCAAAACCAAGTGTAGGGTGGTCATCTTGACCATAGGAGAAAAGACTTTATCAAACTCAACTCCATGCTCCCGTGTAAAGCCCTTAGCAACAAGTCTTGCCTTATAAGCTGGCTTGGGGTGCCTAGGGGTACTTTTCAGCTTGTAGACCCATTTGCATGGCCAAGCCTTCTTGCGCTTAGGCAATGCAACCAAATCCCAAGTCATATTCTTATGTAGGGAGTCCATCTCAGACTGCATAGCTCTCTCCCAGGAGTGACTGTCACATGTGCATAGCCTCATCATAGGTGAGAGGCTCTCCCGCATCTGGCTCAAATCTAGTAGGTGGACGTCTATCTCTAGTAGACCATCTCACTACAGGCTTTGCTGCATGTTCAACATCCTGTCCAACACCCTAGCCATGTGTATCAATTGTTGCAGCTGGCAGATTGTCCAATTGGCTATACAGGAGCACATGGCTCCACCTGGAATATAATCCTGTGTATCTCTACCACCTTCTCAGGCCACCTATGCATATTGTCTTTATAGAAGACTACATCATGGCTGCGGATGACTTTCTGCACCCGCGGATCCTAGAGGCGGTAATCCATATTGCCTGCATCTTCATAGCTAAGGAAAATGCATTTGACACTCTTAGGATCCAGCTTACTATGCTTGTTCTTGGGCACATGGAAAAATGCCTTACATCCAAAGACACATACATGCACATAAGGCGAAGGTTCCCTAGTCCATATCTCCTCTGAAACTTGGAAATCCAAACCACTAGAAGGTGATCTATTTATGATATGCACATTTGTATTGACTGCCTCAGCCCAAAAGCTCTGTGGTAGGCCTGCATGGCTAAACATATTGTGTACATGCTCCTGGATGGTTCTATTCATCTGCTCAGCCAAACCATTCTAGGGTGGGGTATAGGGGGCGGTCAACTAACACTTAATACCCCTCTCATCACATAGCTGCTCAAAGGCACACCACACATATTTTCCCCCATTGTCAGTCCTAAGGCATTTCAGCCTACTCTGGTTCTCAATTAATGCAAGCCACTTTGCACCACCCATAGACTGACAAGGCATGAGCCCATAGATATCTTAATGTACCAATGCCAAGGGCTCACCCATGCGTGTCCTACTAGACTTCTTATGCGTATTCTTAGTCTCTCTGCCATAAAGACAATGCTCACATGAATCAAAACATGAATAGTCAAGGGGCAGTAAGTACTACAAACCAAAAAGCATTTTCATTCCCTTCAAAGACATGACCCAAATAGGCATTGTCAAAGAGATACATGTGGGATGGAACCCATTGACAAAACATGGTCAATAGAGGACCCATCAACTACAAGAGGATAGAGGTTGCCAACCTTGGCACCTCTAGCAAGCACAAGTCTGCCACGTGTGATCTTCCAGACAGAATCCCCAAAAGAGACATGAAACCTAGCATCATCAAGCTGTCCTTCTGTAGACATAAGACTGCGTGTAAGCACAAATACATGACGTACATCCTATAACAGAAAAGTATTGCTAGTAGAGAATTGTAGCTGTACATCCCCAATGCCAACAATAGCAAGTGACTTGTCATCACCCAAGCAAACTGAACCAGAGACAGTGCGGTAGGAATGGAACCACTCACGGCATGGTGTAACATGAAATTAAGCACGAGAATCCAAAAGCCCACACTTCGCATACATAGAGTGAACCTTGGTCAACGGTGTAACATCACAAGAACCACCTACAAGTATGTACTCCCCATCGGAGTCATAAGTTTGCATGACATTTATCTCCTTGATTTTCACACTGGATTTCATAGGCATAATGCTATGATTAGAGGACTTTTCTTGTACTTTGTCTTTCCCATTCTCTTTGCACTTCTCATTGCACAACTCATGACACTGCAGGCATATATGACCCTTCTTGCCGCAATGATGACATGTCACATTAGCATTTCTCCCATGAGACTTGTTGTGCGACTTACCACGTGACTTAGACCTAGACTTTTGCGAGTCTCTACCATGTCCATACCCACGATCATTCTTCCCAATACCATCTCTGCCTCTAACAGTCAAAGCATGTGACACACGAGAGGAATCCAAGTTCTTACAGTTGATCTCTTCCTGCACAGAAGAGCACTCTCTACATCAACCATGTTCAAAATAGTAGTAGGAGCACATAAGGCAGTGCAGAATACATCCCATGACCCACTCAGAGTCCCAAGAAAAAACAATGGAGTAACCTCATCATTGAAAGTAATGCCTTGCAAAGTCAAGTTCTTGAGAATAGCATGGAACTTTCTTAAATGAGCAGATGTCGTCATATTCTTCTTCATGCGTAGATCCATAAGCTGTTTCAACCAATACATTTGATTTGCTAGACTTTTCTTGTCATAGAGGTTCTTGATCTTATTGCAAAGCTGCCAAGCACTATGTGCTTCCTCAACCACATTGTAATGCAGCTGTTCAATGAGAGACAAGATGAGGGTGGACTTGCATAACTCATCAAGCTCCATCCATTCGTCATCAATCATAGTTTCAGGCTGGTCTCCATGCAACCTTAGTGGTTTTATCTGTGATTTTTGCACCAATACCTGCCAAACTTGGCTCTTCCAATAGGCTTAATTCATACCATCAAGCTTAGTGATGTTGAAGATAGCACTGTTAGTGGACGAAGAAGCCATACTGTAGTCCAAAACGGTGCAGACAGTTCAAAACTACTTGTTGTTTTCTGTTGTAAATAGCCAAAATACCACAAAAAACAAGGCAAAATGACCATGAATTGATAGCTAATGATGCTTCCCACCAAGTACCATCAAAAGTACATAAATTAGGATGATTTAGCATGAAAAATACATCACAGTCCATGTATAACTGCTTGTTGTAATAAATTACAGCTAGGTACAATGAGAGCAAAATGTAGGCAAAATGAATGTACCAAGTCAACCACTATCTGTCAAAGCATAAGCAATATCAAGAGAGCATAAATCAGCATGTGACAGTCATACGGACATTGAGCAAACACCCAAGCATGTCAAATGAATTCGTCAGTAAGCTGGCACACCCCCTGTGTAATAGGGCAAAGTGTACACAACACTTGCAAGACATGACACAAATAGGTGTATGCTCAAGAAGTGCAAAGCCCAAATCAGCCCAAGTACATCTGTGAGGACCACGGCATATCAACCATGCAACATCCAAGTGAAGATCCCAGTCTCAAGTATTTGAATGCTCAAGTAGCATAAACCCACTTGTATATGTCTGTCAAGCGTATCAAGACGCTCCCACTAGCACAAAAGCTGTAAATGTCAAGTTAGAAAGCTCGAACAAAGCATGTAAGAGTGCACTCGTGACAAGTGTCCAAGTTCAAGCATCAATGAGATATCCCGCAAGCCCAAGTAAGCCGTAGTAGCAATCAACTCCAAGACAATGTAACTAGCATGTATAAGTGACATAAGCCAAGCATATCAAGACCGGTCAGACATAAACAAAGTACATACCATAAGTACATCAAAGACAGAGATCCAAATGCTATGTGAAGTGAGCTCAAGCTCAACCAATGATCCGAGAGAAAATCCAAGCTCTATGTCGATCCTCGAGAGTCACTACATCAATGTATACATCCAAGTCATAGCTCGAATCCAATAGGCATATCCAAACATAAGCAAATGAGATTTAGCCCTGAATATTCCAGCAGTAAAGAAATGTCCAAAACTGAGCAAACAGTGGCTCAATCCAAGCTCAAAGCCAAAGGCATACTTTCCCATATGTATAGGCACCAACTGCACCAACCGGGCATAATCGGGTATCAAATGACCATGTAACATAAGCATAAAATGTAATGATAGGGGGACTTTGCCCTGTTTTGGGCTGCCTGTGGAATGTGAAAAACAATCCATGACTGAGTAAATTAGGCCCCAAAAGCATCTCACATTAGAGGCATACATTCACATAGCATTCGGGGAGCATTCGGGACCAATCGGGCAACCAATGTTAATGCCAAAGTGGTCCAGACATAAAATGCTAATGTGGCACTACTATGGGCTGCTTGTAAACTATGTATAGCAGTCCCAAACCTAAAGTAAATCACATCAATGCTCAATGACAAGGCTTGGTATCAAATGCCACGCATAAACCAAGTGTATAATGCCCAAATGAGGCTGCCAATGAGACTAGGATGAGCTATCCAGGAGCTGCCATAAACTGGTGCAAATTCATGTTGACTGTATGGAGTTTCTTCTCACATTTTTGTGCTAGTCAGGGTGGTAGGAAGCTCAAGGGGGTGTCAAAGAAGGCACACAACAAGCCGCCTAAGGTGCCCCACAAAGGCCTATGTCAAGATATGGAGCCAGCAAGATACAATGGTGATGCCCCCTTCTTCGTTTCAAACATGTAGACCTATAACTAGCATGAAACCCTGAAGAAGATGAATGAATACCTTTGTTGGAATTCCCTATGAGTGCCCAAAGGGGCCGTGAAGGTGCTCGAGAAGCCGGGGAGTGACGGGAGCTTGAGAGAGTTGGCTATGGCCTGGCGGGAAGGAGACCCAATGAGTGTAGGTAATCAGTAGGAAGCTGAAGGAGTCACAAACCAAGTTTGAGTAGTCATAAATCCATGCTCCGATACTAGTTGAAAGATGAGAAGGATCGAAGCTTGCTTGGAAGAGCTATGGTGGGAGAGCAAGAGCAAGAAAGAGAGAGAGACAAAATGGGAACTCCAACAGTCACAATGTGTGACCGGGCCTTTCTTTATTCAAACTATCACTAGAAGAATAAAGAATAAAGTGATGGTGATGGGCACCTGCCATCTGCAATGTGCAGTGGTAGGTACTGTCAGTGTAGTAATACACGGGCGGCTACGCAAAAGAGCCTTTGCCCCCAACAGCTTCTTTAATTTCACCAATTCAATGTGATTCATTCGGTATGGGGCCCTGGTGGGTGGGATTGCTCCTAGGATCAACTTGATCTTGTGGTCTACATCTCTTTTGGGGGGTAATCCTTTGGCTAGTTTTGTGGGCATCACATCTACATATTCCTTAAGCACTTCTTCTAATTCTTTGTTGCCAACTTCTAGTTTTGGGCCTTTGGTTACCTCCTTTTCCATGGGTCTTAGCATGCATAGGTACACCATATCCCCTTGCTTTATATATTTCTCCACCTATGTGGCATTCCAGGTCATTGTGCGAGGTTTGATGGTTATGACAAGTTGCTGTGTGGACTGCAACTAGAGCTCTTGGGTTGCTAAATTTTGACTTTGTGGCTTGGCAAGAGACTCTTGGTTTGTTCTTCTTCATTTGCAATTTGATTGGCGTTTTTCCTAGGAGTTACATTCTTTCACACGGCACTCATACACCTCCTTGCATATTTAGCAGCATCTCATTGACTTCCTTGCTGGTGAACATTGCAATCACATACTTGTCATAGAACTCAGGGGCCCAACATGACTTCAAAGTCATCCATAGGTATCTCTAGAAAATTGAGTCTAGCCTTCCATTTCCTTGCTTCCACTTGCACTACAAACAATTTTTTCACTTACTTTGCTTCTCCTTTCACAAAAGTTACTATTAATCCTTATGGGGCCTTGGACATGTGCATGCTTTGTTGCACACCCTGGCGTGATGAAATTGTGAGTCACTCGTGTATCCACCATGATTTCTTGATCCTTTTACTAACACTTCCCTTCAAGTACAAGTGGTGCACTGCAGCTACTCGTGCTACCATACATTGGGGATGCGCACACTATTGAGTGATCTAGGCTCTCCTCACTTCCATTGGGGATCTCCTAAATGCACGGGGGTTTTGGCTTCTCTCCTTTGTAAGCACTTGCTGTTGTTACTCTAGGTCCACTTGTGGATGCTATGTCTTCCATGAGACATCTATTTTGGTAGTGTTGTCCCCCACACTTGAAACATCTAACTCTTGTGGTTGAGGCCTAGATATCCATCATGATGTATTTGACGCTATTGACTTGTAAGATATGCTTGGAGTTGGTCTATAGTGATTGTTTTCCCACCTTCCAAATGCTCCCCTTAGTACCAAGGTGGGATTGTGATGTGGCTAGGGTCACCCTTGAGATTTAACTTCTAATTTTTGAGATGGGTCCTCTTGGGCGATTTGGTCTTGTGGTCCAAGAGTTGGTGGTCAAGTTGGTGCTGAATTTCGATCGGCTTCCTTGGGTGGTTCTCCTTTCTTTCAAATCTACTAGTCTTTCAGCCATTCTCATGGCCTCAGCTAGTAGACTTGTTGGTTTTTGTCTCTCTACATCTCTTTTGGCCCACTCCTGCATGTAGAATAGGAATCCACACAATTTTGTGTTTATGTCCATCTTTGGGAGTTGTAGTATCAATTGTCTATATTTGCTAACATTTTCCTTCATCTTCCCTTATGCTTGCTTGATTTTTCTCCACTCATCTGACCTTGAGCTTTTCAATCTTTGGGATGAAGCAATCCTTAAGCTCCTCTTGTAGTTTCTCCCATGAGAAGATGGTACAACCTTGTTCTTGCTCCAACAAGTACCAACTAGCTGCATCCTCTTTGACATAAATGATTACCACTTATCCCTTCCTCTCTTCAATGATGCTAGCATACTTCAAGTACCTATCTACCTCTCCAATCCACTTTTCAAAATCAAACCATCTCTCTCTCCCTTGTACTTGGTGGGTTGGGGCATCTTGATCTTTCCATAGTTATCTCCTAAACTCTCACTCTCCTCTCCATCATTGGTACCTTGTCTCTTGTCTTTATTCTTTTCATTCTTCTTGTCTCCTACTTCAAATTCCTTCTCTTTGTCCTTCTTCATCTCTTGAGACCTCCTAGGTGCTTCTTCCATAGCTGGACTATTTGCCAATCTATCTATCTCCTCTTGTAGTTTGTGTCTCTTCTCCTTCTCTTGTTGTTGTTTCATTCACTCCATGTACCCTTGCTCTTCTTAATTTTTTCTTCATCTTTCATCATTTTCTTCCTTCATTTGCATGCTCTTTCAAATCAAATTTAATAGGCATGACGTGCTCTCTAATTTCTTCTCTAATGCGATTACCTTGTTTTCTTAGGCTTTTGTCTACTCTTGCCCCCCTTCTCTTCTTCCTCTCTTCAACTATTGTAGGTGAAATGGGTGCATTCTTTGCATTGTCCTCCATGTTGTTGTGGGAAGCTGCACCTTGGCTCTAGGTGGTGTGTCATGAATAAGTCGTGCCTCGGCTTTGGGGTTGTCGCTACTATGGGGAAGCTACATTTCACCTTTTTGTGATAGATGTGCCATGGGAAAGCCACATCACACCTTTAGATGGTAGGTTGCATCGCAAGATGCCATGCCATGGCATTGTGGCGTTGTGATGTGGGTTGACACAAGATGATGTCTATCTTTTTGAATCCATATGGTAATCTTGAACTTCTTCCTTGCTCGCTATTCGACACAATTGAGTGGTCAATTCTTGAGCAATGGTCAATTCAATTGCTATCAACAAAGATGTTAAAGGATATTCATAACTCCATGAAGCTCTCCAAAGCTTCAAGATTGGTGGGCCTTTCTGTTTGTGCCAATTCAAATTCTCATGCATATTTTCAAGGCAACTAATCCGTATCATTGCCCTTCTATGTTCATTTGCAAAGGTATAGGTGAAGCATTCTTCATATCTATTTTCAAAGAAGGTTGGGATCTGGTGGACGATGTGCATAGAGGTGATATGTAGTCATGTAGGGTGCCTAGGACTAACATTATATTTCAGTACTTGATTACATATTCCTCACTACATAGGCACTTTCATTATCAATGGTGAATTAAAGAAGCGGGAAATTTGATCCCTCTAAAGTCCAACATAGATGGGAACCCACCTTTGACATTGAGATGCATTGCCAAATGGGTTGGTAGCGAAAGACTTGGTGAGCAAGTATTGGAGCTTATTAAATATGCATGAACATCTAACTTTGATGGGGAGTGTAGATACTAATTATTTTTGTTACAACTATATATATCATCTCTCACTTGACTTGGGTCTCACCTATATATACTAACTCTACATCAATATGAATCATTCTTTGGGAGCATATCTTGTGTATCTCTCTCGTACTCTCTCTCTCTCTCAACATGGTATCAGAGCTATGGATGCGTAGCAATAACAAGGAAGATAAGTTGTTTCATTGTTCATACTTGATTGAATTCTTTGCACAAGTGATGATTTGATACATGAACTTGTTCAAATTAGAAGTATTAGTTAATTTTGTATTTAAAAACAAAACCAAGTCCAGGTGCGTAGCTCTCGTCGTGCTCTCGAATCCTGTCAAAACCGCTTGTCAATCGGAGTTCTAGATCAAAAGTTATAACAGTTCACGATTCAAGACAGCAATTCTGCTCGAATCTGTGATTTTTTATTTAAAACTGTATTTCTAATTACAGTTCGTTAATCCCCAATTACAGTTTATTAATCGCTCGTCTTCGTTAATGATGTTGATTACGACAAGCAAACATCTTGCTATTTTTAGCGATGTTTTATTATCGTTCACGTTCTTTGCTTGACCGAAATAGCACTTTTCTTATATGCGTCATCTCGTCTTGCACGTTACGCCTCTCTATTTCGGGCTTTCTTTTTAGTCACTCAATACTTTTTGTCGTTCTTACGTGCATATCCCTATTTTGATTGTCATGCGTCTCAACTACGCTCGTCTTGATCATGGTTTGCAGATTCTGTGATCTCATCTTATTTGTTTTCTCTCGACATACAGGCATGGCCAATTGCGCAATTGTTAATGGATATCCGTCTGGCCAACGTTCGGTTCCCTTCTTCCAAGGACAAGGCTTTCTTGGGTGGAAAGCAAAGATGATGTTAATTCTTGAAGGTGACGAATTATTTGATATTGTTTTGGGTGACCTGTCTTGCCCAGTTCAACCTATTGATGTGATGAATAACAATTCTGTGATTATTGATGGTCCATTATTTGAACAATGGAAAATTGATCATACTGATTGGATTCATCGTGACAAAGCGGCTCGTCGTTATATATTGTCTGCACTTCCTGACTCACTTATGTTGGATGTCTTTCATCTGGAAACCTCTCATGCTATTTGGGAGTATCTTATCTCAACGTTTGAGAATAAATCGGTCACCGAAATTTTATATCTCCAAACTTGTTTGAAGAATCTTCAATATAAGGTTGGTACCTCTATGCACTCTCATATCGAGGCTTTTAAAGACATTATCAATCAGCTTGGTACTGCCGGCGCTCCTATTGCTAAAAATCAGATTATTACTCAACTTCTTCATACCATCAAAGATCCTTTATATGACAATATCATCACTATTTTGTTTAACAAGGATGATATCCACTTTGACAAAGCATGTATATCTCTTATTGAATATTCTCAACGTCATGAGCATCATTTGGAAAAATCTGATGCTGTTTTGGTCACTCGGGAACAAAGGGATTTTGATGCTGCTTTTGTTGCTTGCAAGCGTCCTGCTTCACGTTTTCAGTAGGGTGGACGCCCTAATCCAGGTAGTAAATCTTCTCGTCTTGCTTATCCTAATAAACATTGTTCTTATTGTGATAAGAAAGGTCATGTGGCTTCTGATTGCTGGGCATGCCAATATGATGAGGAGCATGGAGTTACTACAAAGCAACCTCGCTCGTCCAAAAGTTTTCCTCCTTGTGATTATTGTGCACATACAGATCATCCATCTCGTCGTTGTTATAAACGCAGATATGATGAAGAATGTTCTCGAGCTTATATTGTTCAACAAACTACAACTGATGATGATCATACTCATCAGGAGCTCAATTTCGTCCATTATGATATCTCTCCAGAAAAGGTACTTCATGTTCATGATGGTTCTCTATTCATCGTTGATTCAGGTGCCACTGGAAACATGACATACCAATCGCAGTGGCTTCACAATTATCATTCTCTTCCTGTCAAGAAGTTTGTTTACCTTGCAGATGATACGACTTGTCAAGTCAAAGGAGTGGGTGATTTATATCTGGGGACTGTTTCATCCACTAGAATATTAAGAGGAGTTCTTCATGTTCCAGATTTGCAAAGAAATCTTCTTTCTGTTGCTTGTCTAGTTGATCTTGGTTTGTTTGTTGGCTTTGATCATAATCAATGTCGTATAGAGAAAGACGGGCATACTATAGCAGTGGCTCCTCGACATGGTAATCTATTTGAGCTATCATTGAATGATACAGTTGCAAATGTTGTTACTGCCCCTGGAGATGCAGATTGCAAATTATGGCATCAACGATTTGCACACTCCGATTTTGCCAAAATTCTTGATCTTCATCGTCATGGTCTTGTGCAAGGTATGGATCTTAAATCTCATCCACGTATGGGAATATGTGAGTACTGTGCACTTGGAAAACACCATCGTTCGCCTTTCCACACTTCTACTTCATCACATTCCTGTGCTCTCTTGGATTTGGTTCATACCGATATTTGCGGTCCTTTTCCTGCCTCAAAGTCTCAATATCGATAATTTATAACTTTCATTGATGATTTCTCACGGTACACACATGTCTATCTTCTTCGACATAAGTCTGAGGCTTTATCTATATTTAAACAATACAAGATAAGTGTGGAGCTTCAAACTGGATTCTCTATAAAGACGCTTCGCAGTGACAATGGCGGTGAATATGTATCCAATCTATTTGATGACTTCTGTAAGGATCAAGGTATTCATCATGAGTTTACAGTTTCTTATTCTCCTCAGCAAAATGGTGTTGCTGAGCGCAAAAATCGCACGATTCTTAATGCTATACGTTGCATGCTTATACACTCTGGTTTGTCTTGAAAGTTTTGGACTGAAGCACTTCTAACAGCTGTTTTTATTCAAAATCATCTTCCAACTACTGCACCTGCTGGTAAAATTCCTATAACAATTTGGACAGGGAAGACACCTTCAGTCTCTCACTTTCGCACATTTGGCTGCATTGCTTATATTCATGTGCCCAAGGACACTCGACATAAGTTGGATCCTCCAGGTTTGAAGGTTATTTTTCTTGGTTATTTAGATCATTCCAAAGGTTACAAATTTTATGATCCTTCTTCTCAAAAGGTTATCATTAGTCGTGATGCTATATTTGATGAGAAGACTATAGGTGGCACATGGTCGTCAGATGTTTCAGATGATACACAATCTTTGCTTAGTGCATTTCCTTACTTGCTTTGTGATTCTACTAATTCTGATGATCATAAACCTCCTCCACCTCCAAACAAGATTGATGAAAATTTGGAGATCTATGTTCATCTTCCTATTGAGATAGAGCATGGATTCTATTCTATTGAATATGATGTCTTTGATGATGCTATGTCTGTCCAAGAGGATCCAATATCGTATATGGAAGCTATCAATTCGTCTCAAAGGGATCAATGGCAAGAAGCTATGCGAGCTGAGTACGATTCTTTAATTTCCAAAGGTACATGGATTCTTACTGAACTCCCTCCAAATCATGTTTCTATCAAATGTAAATGGGTTTATAAAACCAAGACCAAAGCTGATGGATCGTTTGATAAGTTCAAAGCACGACTTGTTGCAAAAGGTTACTCACAGATTGCAGGAGTAGATTATCAAGAAAAATTTTCTCTCGTTGTGCGCTCCACAACTGTTCGTATGATTTTGGCTTTTGCAACACTATTTGATCTAGAAATTCACCAAATGGATGTTAAAACGGCTTTTCTCAATGGAGATCTTGAAGAAGAAATCTATATGGAGCAACCTGAAGGTTTTATGATTGCAGGAAAGGAGCATCTTGTATGTCAGCTTCATTGTGCATTATATGGATTGAAGCAAGCCTCTCGTGCTTGGTATATTAGGATTGATCAGTTCCTCACATCTAAAGGTTTTGTTGGATGTTTTGTTGACCCAAATCTTTACATCAAAAGGGAGGACAAATATTTTATTATTCTTGCTCTATATGTTGATGATACTATTCTTGTGTCAAATAATATTGCTTTCTTGGATGCTATGAAGAAGCTTTAATCGACTGCATTTGAAATGGTGGATCTTGGTGAGATACATTCTTGTTTGGGTATTCAAGCTCAATGACACCGACAACAAGGCATTCTTCTTCTTCGCCAGACAAAGTTTATTAATGATATTGTTAAGAAGTTTGGGTTGACAAATGCGCACTCTGCTAACACTCCCATTCTTTCAAGCTCTACCAAGGGTACATCTACAACACGCAATGAAGAATCAGCCATTCATCAACCTTTTGCTAATCTTGTTGGTTGTCTTCAATTTATTGGTTTAAACACAAGACCAGATATTTTATTTGCAGCTAACTTTTTGGGACAGTATCTTTCTTCCCCTTCCACTATTCATTGGAGTGCTGCAAAACGTATTCTTAAGTACCTCAAGGGTACTAAGGAATTTGGTCTTATTTATCGTCGTTGAGAGGATTCTTCTTTATCTTCTTCAACTTCTCTGGACCTTATTGGATATACAGATGCTGATTGGGCAAGTTCACACTTATCCATGCGATCTACAAGTGGAAATTGTTTCTTTGTAAATGGATGTTTGGTTTCTTGGTCCAGCAAGAAACAACGATGTGTTGCGGTTTCTACAACTGAAGCCGAATATGTTGCTACATCATTAGCAGCTCGCGAGCTAGTTTGGCTTTGACAACTACTTGCAAATTTGGGACATCCTTCATCATCTAGTACATCTCTTCGATGTGATAACCACAGTGCTATTAGTCTTACCAAATACTATATACAACATAGTAAATCAAAGCATATTGCTATTCATTATCATTATGTTTGACATGAAGTCAAGAAAGGTTCCATTATGGTGGAGCATTGTCCCAGTGATCAAATGGTTGGAGACATCTTCACAAAAGCTCTTAGTGAAGCTCGCTTTAGCTCATTAAGACATGAACTTGGTATTGTTCCAAGTTCTTGTCTCACTGATTGAGGCATGTATCATTGTATTCAAGAAAACTTTATAGTAAATCATTTTTGTATCGTAGGTATGTGTAGGGGCTCGGGTTTTTCCCTTGTTCTCCCCAAGGGTTTTTTCACTCGCAGCTAGAGACCTTTGTTTGAGTGGGGATGTTACAACTATATATATCATCTCTCACTTGACTTGGGTCTCACCTATATATACTAACTCTACATCAATATGAATCATTCTTTGGGAGCATGTCTTGTGTATCTCTCTCGTACTCTCTCTCTCTCTCAACAATTTTAGCTTTAGAGTCAAATACAGAAAGGCGTGTTTGTTTGAGTTTTTTAATGATTTGCTAGTAGTTTTGATTTTTTTTCCAAGCGGGAAAAAGATAGAGAAGACCCTCATGGTATCTAGTGCTTACATGGAGTTGTACAATTTGATGATGACAGAATTGAAATCAAAGAATGATATATTATGCTTTTCCATTACATTAGTTTTTGTTTTGTTTGTAAATATTCATCTTTTCTAGAATTTAATTTTAAATGGTCTTATAATGGATCCCATATAGATAAGTCCAAGAGTCTCATTTTCATTTTTCACAACTTGCTTTTTGCCTCCCTCTCACCATAGGACCCTTGCCCCCGTATCTTACATAATACCCAAGCATGGACTCCCAACTAAGCAAATTCATGGATTTTTTGAAGAGGATAGAATTTAGAGGTCATGAGCCTAGTCTCAAAGGGCCTGCTGAATACATGAACATCCACTTTCGAGAGTATGTGGTGTTATTTGAGGGATCGTTGGAGAATTGGGTACCTTTTCATTTCCTAAAGTATATCCAGAAAGATGAGGCCTTTGAAAAGCAACTCTCTAAGTTCATGAAGAACCTTACTCCTATCTTTTACAGGTAACTTACTATTCGAGAGGCCAGGGTACTTAGGATTCATGCATTTTTTTCACCAATTTCTCTCATATGTGATAGCCACATTTGTCCTCCTTCATGAGAAAGAACATCCACCTACTATCAAGATTAATGAAGAGGGTCACATTGGTGGCTTGTTGAAAGATACCCCAAATCCCAAGCCACTAGAGCCGCTAAACCTAACATAGGAAGAGGAGGTTGCAGAACCAAAGAGCTTGCCATAGTTCTTGCGACCCTCGAGGACTCATCTGTGGTGGCCATTGGTGCTAGTGAGGGGGAGTGACCCGCTGAGGGATCCTTCCTCTTCAAAGAGTGCTCCAAGTCAAGTCCATAGCTTAATACTAGGTAGATGAGAGTGAGGATGTGGTCACAAAACCATCTAGCCTAGCTGAGATATTTGTTAGCCTAATAGAGTTTGTCTTCCTCCATGACATGAAGATGTTTGGTGATGAGAGGACGAGGCACTCTTCATGCTAGCTATAACACATGATTTTCCTTTGGACACCATGCTAACATTAGCAGCTCTTGCCTCATCTCCCAAGCTCAAAGAGATTGAGGGTGCAATTGATATCCTAGTGGCTATAATTGACACCTTTGAGCAAGCTACTATTGAGACAAAGTAATTCAAGGCTACTTGCACTAAGGTGTATGTGATGAGATGCTCCACTCCTACACTTGAGGTACCACCTCTTTGCATGATAGATGAATTGAAATTCAACATGGTATAATCCAAGAGGCCAAGGTTGAGGCTGATGAAGCCTAGGAGGTAAATTGAATTGCTCATATGTGTATTTCTATTGAGTTTTATGAAATTCCACTAATATTTTTTCTCATGGTTGTAGGCCGTATTGGATATAGTAGAGCTTGCCAATATAAACAAGGGGGACGAGGGGCTTTTGGAAGAGATGCTACCCTTGGTCAATACATAGGGTGCATCCCCCCTTAATACATTGCTTTGATCCACACCAACTTCCCATGGTTCTCAAAGTGCTTTTGAAGGTGCTTTGTCTTCAATACCACTCTGAATGCTAATAAGATCATCCTTGTTGGAAGAGTTCGCGAGCCACTTTTTTGGCACGCATTTGTGGGAGAATCATTAACTTAGTGGCTTTGGGGAGTGCTTTTGAGGCTCCAAATTTGGAGATCATGGCCAACATGGTGCAATGATGATTGCAGGTAGCATCTCAACAAGCGGCTCAATCCATAAAGAAGTTGACTCTATGGAGCAATTGATTACCTTTATATAATTGGCTTTGTATCCTTTTCATAGCTTTATACTAGTGCCTAGCTTAGAAGCCATTTGACGTAAAAAACTTATAATATAAACATACTTTTCTCTTTCTACATGACTTCTATTTGCAAAAAATGTGTCTTGATCTTGTTTCTATTCGACTTGTGTATGCATGGATTATGCAAAGATATGCATCTTTGAATAGGCTAATAAGTAAGCCTTTGCTACTGCCTCTTGTAGGGCTTCTAAGGTTGTGACTTTTATATGCTTGTCATCCTCATAGTTCCACAAGATCTCTTTAACTGTCAAGCAAAGGGGACTTTATGGAGCAAGAGCTCTTTGCTCTTCTTACATTTCCTGATCTCTCTCAAGGCTTTTAAGTATTGCCTTGGCACTTGTGCTTCACGAGGTCTTCTTTGGCTCCATTGATGAGGTTGTGCTACTTGTGCAATCATTGGGGGTTTTTTGTGGCGAGGGGGTTGCTACTGTGGTGCAGGAAGTGTAAGGGGGTTGTTGCATACGAGGTGGCACTTTGATGGCCAGCATTCCCATAAGCCCTTTGCCATGGCCATGGTGCTCCTTTTCATCTTGGCACTTTGTATTTGAGTGTGTTTATTCACTCCTAAAAGTGTGTTCCTTATCTCCATTCCCCTCATCTCCACCCTCATTGGGTGGCATATATGTCTCACTATCGGTGGAGGTGTCCTCATCTCACCCTCTCATGGCCTCTTCCCTTTGTACTTATCAAGCATAGTCTTCTTTGCCATTGTTATAGGTGACCTTGACCAAAGGCAGAAAATAGTCTCATGGCATAAGAAATTTGGAAAATTTCATCATTGCCATAGTGGGAGCTTTGAGTTTTGCCTAGGTAGTGGATGGGATCATGTAGTTTGCTTCGTATGAGCCGTTCTTTTGTAGAGAGAAAGTTCAAAATCCTAGAGATAAATAAGAGTGAAGCATGATAATGAACTACATACTTTCTATTTAAAGGGTAATGGGTCAATGAACGCTTCACCTTGAGGGGGGAGGGGGTTCATGGGGTTGACGTAGAGCCCCATTTGGAGTCTTGGTATCATTTGTTGCTATTGTACCATGCAATATGTGCATTTGCTACCTGTAATGTCCCCATTACTTAGTTTATTTTAATAAACAATGTGCATATACATTCCAAAGAAAATGGATTTATGTTGCATATCCACATATGGAAAAAAACTGCAGAATCTCTACATGATTTACAGGAAGCAGGATTGGTTTACTAGAATAGTCTGAAATCTCTAATATCATGTTTAGATGACTTAATTTCCACTTTAGATGGATCCAAATATATACTGTGACTTATTTTGAAGGGAATAAGTTGTCCAAGACAAAAGATAGATAAAGATAATGCGATTTACAAAAATTGTATTTTTTCCCTATTTTTGATGGATTTTTGCAATTCTGCCAACGTAGGCTTGTCGACCAGATGTGTTTTAGTCGTTTTGAGTACCCGAAAAACTATATTTGGAGTTCATATGACGAAGTTATGATCCAAACAAGTTGCAGGGCAGAAATAAATGAAAATCTTTGTCATCAATGATGTCATCAAAAATGCCAAAAGCCAGACGCCCTCTCTTTATCCCCCCTCCCCCCGATTACTATATAAACAGGGGTAGGGTGTCACGTCAAATACACATAGACACACAACGAGCCATGTAGATGTCTCACTGCTGCTATTGATGCGACGAAGCTTTGCTGCAATCAATCGAGCCTCCCTCTCTCTCTCTCTCTCTCTCTCTCTCTCTCTCTCTCCACTCTTACGTGGAAGCGCTGTCCAAACCCATCAAACTTCTTCCATGATTTCCAAGAGACGTCAAGATGCTGAGTGAGGTCACACTCAGAGAATCTCTCCCTCTCTATCCGCACCTATGTGGAAGTGCTGCTCAAATCCATAAGCTTCTTCCATGGCTCCCAACAAATGTCGAGATGCTGAGCGAGGTCACGCTCAAAGACCTCCCCAACACATGGAAGTAGTCATCAATGTTGCTGACGAAACTCAACACAATGTTGAAGTACAAGTAGAACTTAACCGTGAACTCATTCAAACCGAAGAGCCAACCATCTCACAACAAATCGAGGTTGCAACTATAAATCGTAGCCACGATGGATGGCCAAACGGAGATAATCAGGTTAGTACTTAAGATATGGATCACGATTAGTTAGAACTTACGTAGACTTGTAAAAGCACATTAGTATTATCAAGTACTTTTTAGGAAGGAACACGGAAATTGATGAAGAGGATAGATTCTATGCATCACATTGACAACTGTGTTAAAATGTCTTGTGGTTATGATTGCTTTTGGATTTGTGAATGATGAATTATGGCTCTTATGATTCCGGGCTTGCACAGCCGGACGAATTGTGGATTGTGTTGGTTTGGGACATTGGGGTCCCCAACCCAATGCTCCCTTACACTCTGCGGAGTGTGAAAAAACTCACATGCGGGTGGGGGTCCTATGCTCCCAAGGGAGGTAGGTGTTTTTGATTTTGATCACTCGAGCACGTGAGAGGGCAAAGGGCCGAGTGGTAAGTGCCCTTGTTATGTAGGATGGCTCTTGAGGCTTAGGGAAGCTTAGAGGGGCTTCGAGTCAGTAAATTTCCCTATTGACTGCGGACGGAGTGCGATCGCATACAACCTAATCTCGAGGGATTGGAAGGTCCTATCCTAGGCTGGACGGTGTCTTTCTACGGAAAGACGGTTTTGTATCACTCTGTGGAGTGATGGTGAAATAAAGTATTTGATTTCCAAATTGTTGTTATGTGCTAAAGATTGAGTTCAACGAACCTAGTCTAACTGAGTAATAAAAGGAAGCTGATTTTATATGTCCAAACAACGTGGTAGTATGCTTTGCTAATTAGAAAGCTAAGAAAACCCATCAAGGAAATTGGGAGGCTTCGATCCTGACAATTGGACGCCTGTGGTTGGGTGGACCCAATAAGTCGTGTAACTTTCCAACACTAGATAGAGCTGATTAAATTGTGACCCTCCCAATATTGGTAGGATTAGTTACTAGGTTTAACACCATTTTAGGGGGTCGAAACTGAGATTTGACCTTATGGGTAGGGGGATCGAGTTACACTCTCCCCTGTCTCTTACTCTCTTTGAACCAAGTGCGGTGTTACCCTCATTCATGCCTTTGATTGATTACAAAGTGGTATTCTTAGGTGGGCGTTAGATTGCTGTTAGGGGTAACTTGTCCACACTTCCCTTGTGAAGTAGAATTGAGATTCCCACATTCAACTAAGTCCAAGGTTTCTCGTGGGAAGAGGGGATGGTGATGTGCATGGATATGTATTTCAGTCGACTACTAGAGGACTCTTCCACGTTTGTTGGAGGAGGCATCTCATAGGTGGTATCAGAGCCTAGGTTTCAAAAGAGCTTCTAGTGTAAGGTTAAGTAGTCAACTATAAAAGGAATTAAGAAAATAATCATACTTGTTTGAAGAAAACTGTTATTGAATATCTTGCACTAACACTAGCATACACATTGTGCTCATCAAGAACTTGGTGGTGAGGAAGCTACACATTTGTGGGATATTTTTCCCATCATGTATCAAGTAGCCTTAGGGTCGAATAAATTCTCATACCGTGAGGCTATATTTTAGATAATATAGATGATCTTTATTCCTCCAATTGTAATGCAACCTTATCCTATCTCATGGTACATGAAAGATTTATGGCCAAGGAATGGGTCACATATGGAGATATATTGTGAGCATAACATTCTTTTTCATTATGAACTATGGAGGATTCGATGGGCTAAACAACTAAGGATAGCTAAGATATATCTTTTGTTCAGTGACTTTGCTGAATGGTTACTAGACATTGGGGATGAGCCTGTATCTGAAACCTTGTGGGTATATCGGAAAGTGTTACAAATAGTACCACCTGAGAGGGTTTTTGTAGTACCAAGAAGGCCTTATTTTGGTACTGGATGTTTTGGTTATCCCCAGGAACCACCACATTATGTTGTTTGCCATGTACATGAGAATCCCCCAAGATATGAGAATATAGACCCTGATACTTTTCATGAGGAAAGGATCCATGAGATGATGTATTGGTAGATCATAGTATGATCAAATACATCTTTGTAAGTACTTTTCATAAATATAAAGTCTCATTATTGTTTTTGAAAAGGGCAAGCTATGAGCTTATGATGATAATTGAGTTGCTTTGACAAGTTAATGATGAAGTACGCTTTATGCAAGTTATTTTTGAGATCATGTATTCCACTACTTGTGTGCTAGTCAAACATATTGGAATTAAGAGAAAGCATAATGGCTATCTTAGAGAAGACTCGTCTATGGAATTGTTTAAGCTTACGAAGGGGCTAAAACTGGAGCCCAAATTTAGGGAAGGGATGACCCTTACATGTACTTAGACTCAACTCTGTAAATGAAGATGTGAAAGTCCATCTCAAGTTGTTGAAATGGCTTGAGGACCTCAATTTGATAGGACTTTATAAGTACAATATTCTTCAAAATGATAAGGTAAGATATATAGATTGAAAAATTTTAATGAGAAATAAATGGGTGTATGATCAATATACAAAGGTTATTTCTCCTGATAGAATAACCCTTACGCGAGAGTGCAAAGTCAAAAATTTATGAGCTTCCAGAGTATCCCAATATCGCAAAGTCTTATTAATTCCTAGAGACACCTCGTTTTGTAACAAATAAGTTACGGAGATAATCAAAATCTCCAATTAGTGCAAATTGACGAAACATACAAGGAACTCCAAGAGAAGAAGTTTCTTCTCAAGCAGACACCACCACCTAGGTTTAGTGGTGAAGGACCCAAGGTGGAGCAAGATGCAGAAGCATGGATTGAGGTTTTGGACAACTATTTTGTAGCCGCTGAAACTATTGTTGCAAATGAGTCCATGACTGCTCGCCTTCGTCTTACTAGCGAAGCTAAGCTTTGGTGGAAATAGTTTTGCCGAGATAAAGGGGTAACAGAGGCTTCCCAAACTTGGCAAGAGATCAAAGAAGTTGTGAAAGGACGTTATCTTCCCCCATCTTTTGAATCAATCAAGATGAATGAATTCTACAACTTACGACAATTAAGTCTAACCTTGGAAGGATACTATTCCAAGTTTGTGAGCATGACCAATGCCACAGGAAATAGTAGAGGTAATGCAATCACCCAAGGACCAAATGGGATAGGAATCAGGCAATGCTACACGTGCTAAAGGATTGGACACCTAAGGGAAAATTGCCCTAACCGTCCTCAAAATCCTAGCTCAAAACAGGTTGGTGGAAGAGGCTGAGGGAATGACAACAATAACCCAGGCCATGAACGTGGAAGAACAGTCGGTGCTCGGGTAAATACCATAATTGGATAGCTTGAGAAATGCACGTTAAGTGAAGAATTTGAAAGAGGATCCATTCATGCTACCATAGAAAAGAAAGGAGCGGACCACCAATGTTTAGTAATTCAATCTCCAACTACTTACAAGGGTACATCGTTTATGATCTTAATTGATTGTGGTAGCATGCATTCCTTTCTTGCACTCAAGTCAGTTGAAAGATTGCATCTAGAATCCAGGGGGACAAGGAAAATGATAGTAGAATTGGCTAGTGGGAAGGAAATCACCTCAACCGAAACTATAGGAAAACTTCAATTTGAGTTAGACAACCATATAACTGAAATAGAATTTTAAATCCTAGCACTAGGATGCTATGATTGTATTCTGGGAATGGATTGGCTCAAGAAGAATAAAGCTCAGATTCTACGTGCTGAAGAGAAAATAATCTTTCAAGACTTGGAAGGAGAAACCGCAAAGGCATATGGGGAATCTGGAAGAACTAGAGTCCAACTATCCAAGGCAAGTCAACTCAGTAAGGGATTGAAGAAAGGTCAACCAATCTACATGATCTGATTGAATAAGGTCGAAAAGACTAATGAAGGCACTCTACCTTCGTGGATCAATGACTTCGAGGAAGTCTTCCTAGAGGAATTGACTCAACTATCTCCAAAGCGTGAGGTTGGTCATGAAATAAAATTGATTCCTAGAGCCGAAACAGTGTCAAAATGACCGTACAAAATGTCTATTCTTGAAGCTATTGAGATTAAAGAACAACTGAGGCAATTGATAGAACAAGGATTTATCTGCCCAAGTAATTCACCTTGGGGAGTGCCTATTCTCTTCTAGAAAAAGAAGGATGGAACACTTAGACTCTACATTGACTTCAGAGGACTAAACCAGGTTACAATAAAAAACAAGTACCCTATACCCAAGATAGACAAACTTTTAGATCGCTTATATGGAGCCAAGGTTTTTTCCAAGATTGATCTAAGGCCCAAATACTATCAAATTCGAATCAAGGAACAAGATATCCCAAAGGCTGCCTTCAGCACTAGGTATGGTCATTATGAATTTTTAGTCATGCCATTTGGATTGACTAATACCCCAACTACATTCAATCATCTAATGCAAGATATCTTTCGACCATATCTAGATGATTTTGTGCTAGTATTTTTTGATGCTCCAAATCAATAGAGGAACATGAAGGCCACTTAAAGATCACCCTAGTAACACTTCGTGAAAATCAACTCTATGCCAAGATGAGTAAATGTGTATTTCTCACTGACAAGATTGAATATCTTGGATACATTGTTTCCGCTAATGGGATCTCTCTAGACCCTACCAAAGTAAAAGATATCCTAGAATGGCCAATACCTAAGACAGTAAAAGAAATATGAGGATTTTTGGGACTGACAGGATGGTATCGAATCTTCATCAAGGATTATTCCCTCATTGCTGCACCTTTGACAAATCTTTTGAAGAAAAATATAGCAATCCTTTGGACCATTGAGCATCAAGAAAGCTTTGATAAGCTTAAAGAAGCTGTAACCATTGCACTTGTATTGAAGCTCCCTGACTTTAATCAACCATGTGAAGTGATCACTGATGCAAGCGGACTCGCAATCGGTGGGGTGCTAGTATAAGAAGGAAGACAAGTGGTCTATACTTCCAAAAAATTGAAACCCTACAAATCCAACTATGCTACTCATGACCTTGAGTTACTTGTAGTAATCCATGCCTTGAAACTATGGAGACACTATCTATTGGGAAGGGAATTCACTTTAGTGACAGATTATAAAAGTCTTAAGTGGATCTTCACCCAAGCTGACCTAAACATAAGGCAAAGAATATGGATAGAGATAGTGCAAGAGTTTGATTTTAAAATCAAATATCATCCAGGGAAGGACAATGTTGTTGCAGATGCATTAAGCCAAAAAGCCTTTCTTAATAGCATTCTAGAAGTTTGAAGCTTAAGAACCGTATCCGTACCTGATAATCTTGTTCTTGAGCTTGTATGCCAAGCTATTTCTCAAGATAAAGAATATGAAGGACTTTTGGCTAAGGTACTTCAAGGGGGAAGCTCTGGCAAAGAAAGGTCTAAGATTAAGAATGACCGTGCTAGCAATGGTTGTCTATATTACCGTGACCACCTTTGTATCCCAAAAAAACTAGAAGTGAAGGCCAAGATCTTATGGGAAGCACATGACAGCCCCATTGCATGACATCCGGGGTATGCCAAGACACTCAATGCAGTTCGTAAGAGCTATCACTAGCCAGGATTAAAAAGAGATGTATTAAAGTATGTAACTTAGTGCTTAACTTGTCAAAGAGTCAAGGTAGAAAGAATCAAGATGCTTGGAGAGTTACAACCCTTGGACATTCCACAAATGAAATGGGAGTCAATAAGTATGGACTTTGTTGTTGGATTACCTATGTTGCTGGTGGATATGACTCCATTATGATAGTGGTTGATAGATTGACAAAAGTTGCATACTTGATCCCAGTCAAAACAACCTATAAGTCATCTGACATTGCTCGAGTCTTTATCAAAGAAGTATTTAGGTTACATGGATTGTCAAAGAGCATAATAAGTGATCGAGACTCTAGATTCACCTCTAAGTTTTGGACTTGCCTATTCCAAGCAATTGGAATGCAGCTATGCTTTAGTACTAATCATCCTCAAACTGATGGCCAAACTGAGAGGGTGAACCAGACCATTGAAGATATTCTAAGGTCTTATTGTGGTAAAGAACCGAAACGATGGATTGAACATTGGAATTTTCTTATAATAGTGCCTTTCAACAAACAATCAAGGTGTCTCTATTCCAAGCCTTGTATGGGCAAGAACGTCGTACACCTCTAAACTTCTCAGATAGAGGCTTCTAAGGCTATGCTTGAAGAGATGGACCGACAAATCCAATTGATCTGACATGACATCCAAGCTACTCAAGATCGACAAAAATCCTATGCAGATCTTGAAAGATCCATTAGAACATTTAAGGAAGGTGATATGGTGTTTCTAAGGGTAAGATTCGAAAAGAGCTCATTATCCTTGGGGAAATACAAAAAGCTTAGTCCAAGGTACTGTGGACTATATGAAGTAATCAAAGTAATGGGAAGGAAAGCCTACAAGCTTAAACTGCCACCCCATCTCAAGATTCACAATGTATTTCATGTAAGCCTATTGAAACCTTATGTACCAAACCCCGATCATGTGCTTAATGACAAACAAATAGTCATGCCTACCCAAGGGATTTTGAAAATGCAACCCGAGAAGATCCTAGATACAAGGGAGAAACCTCTAACGAATTCTAAGAGAACACCTAGTACAATGGAAGGATTATCTTGAAGAAGATGCCACTTGGGTCGTTGAGGCAACCCTCATGAAAGAAAACCCCCAATTTCTCTTGAGATGAGGACATATCGATTTCTCTAAGGAGGGAAGAATGTAATGTCCCCATTACTTAGTTTATTTTAATGAACAATGTGCATATACATTCCAAAGAAAATTGATTTATGTTGCACATTCACACATAGAAAAATACTGTAGAATCTCTACAAGATTTACAGGAAGTAGGATTAGTTTACTAAAATAGTCTGAAATCTCTAGTATCATGTTTAAATGACTTAATTTCCACTTTAGATAGATTCAAATATATACTATGACTTATTTTGAAGGAAATAAGTCCTCCAAGACAAAATATTGATTAAAATAACACGATTTACAAAAATTGTCATTTTCTCCTATTTTTGATGAATTTTTGCAATTCTACCCATGCAAGCTTGTCGACCAGATGTATTCCAGTCGTTTTGAGTACTCGAACAACTATATTTGGAGTTCATACGACGAAGTTATGATCCAAACAAGTTGCATGGCAGAAATAAACAAAAATCTTTATCATCAATGATGTCATCAAAAGTGCCAAAAGGAGACGTCCTCTCTTTATCCCCCCCCCCCCGATTACTATATAAATAGGGGTAGGGCGTCACGTCAAATACACATAGACACACAACGACTCATACAGATGTCTCTCTGCTACTATTGAAGCGACGAAACTCTGCTGCAATCAATTGAGCCTCTCTTTCTCTCTCTCTCTCCACTCTTACGTGGAAGTGCTGTCCAAACCCATCAAACTTCTTCCATGATTTCCAAGAGACGTCAAGTTGCTGAGCGAGGTCACGCTCAGAGACTCTCTCCCTCTCTATCCGCACCTATGCGAAAGTGCTGCTCAAATCTATAAGCTTCTTCCATGGCTCCCAACAAATGTCGAGATGGTGAGCGAGGTCACACTCAGAGACCTCCCCAACACGTGGAAGTGGTCATCGATGTTGCTGATGAAACTCAACACAATGCTGAAGCATAAGTAGAAGTTAACCTCGAACCCATTCAAACCGAAGAGCCAGCCATCTCACAACAAATCGAGGTTGCGGCTATAAACCGTAGCCACGATGGATGGCCAAACGGAGATAATCAAGTTAGTACCTAAGATATGGATCATGATTAGTTAGAAATTATGTAGACTTGTAAAAACACATTAGTATTATCAAGTGCTTTTTAGGAAGGAACACGAAAATTGATGAAGAGGATAGATTACATCGCATTGACAACTGTGTTAAAATGTCTTATGGTTATGACTGCTTTTGGATTTGTGAATGATGAATTATGGCCCTTATGATTCCGGGTTTGCACAGACACACAAATTGTGGATTGTGGTGATTTGGGACATTGGGGTCCCCAACCCAATGCTCCCTTACACTCTGTGGAGTGTGGAAAAACTCACATGCGGGTGGGGCTCCTACGCTCCCGAGGGAGATAGGTGTTTTTGATTTTGATCACTTGAGCACATGAGAGGGCAAAGGGCCGAGTGGTAAGTGCCCTTGTTATATAGGACGGCTCCTGAGGCTTAGGGAAGCTTAGAGGGGCTCTGAGCTAGTAAATTTCCCTATTGACCACGGACGGAGTGTGATCACATACATCCTAATCCCGAGGGATTGGAAGGTCCTATCCTAGGCTGGACGGTGTCTTTTTGCGAAAAGACGGTTTTGTATCACTCTACGGAGTGATGGTGAAATAAAGTATCTGATTTCTGAATTGTTATTATGTGTTAAAGATTGAGTTCAACGAACCTAGTCTAACTGAGTAATAAAAGGAAGTTGATTTTATATGTCCAAACAGCGTGGTAGTATGCTTTGCTAATTAGAAAACTAAGCAAACCCATCGAGGAACGTAGGAGGCTTCGATCTTGATGATTGTGGACCCAATAAGTTGGGCAACTTTCCAACACTAGATAGAGCTGATTAAATTGTGACCCTCCCAATACCGGTAGGATTAGTTACCAGGTTTAACACCATTTTAGGGAGTTGGAGTTGAGATTTTACCTTATCGGTAGGGGGATCGAGTTACAGTCTCCCCCGTCTCTCACTCTCTTTGAACCAAGTGGGGTGTTAACCTCACTCCTACTTTTGATTGATTACAAAGTGTTCTTTCTTAGGTGGGTGTTAGATTGCTGCTAGGGGTAACTTGTCCATGCTTCCCCTGTGAAGTAGAACTGAGATTCCTATGTTCAACTAAGTCCAAGGTTTCTCATGGGGAGACGGGATGGTGATGTGCATGGATATGAATTTCAGTCGACTACTAGAGGACTCTTCCAAGTCTGTTGGAGGAGGCACCTCACACTACTACATTACTAGTCCACCATATTTCACTATTGCAAGCCTGTATTTTGTTTCTAATAGATTTTACTAGAGCAGTGGCCCTTGAATTTTCCAATGTGATTGAATGACCAAAGATGCATGTATAGAACCAATTGAACATTTTGATGAGGTAGCTCTTGTTTTGGCGATCTCCTCTATGGCGAGTATCTTTAAAATATGCAGCACAAGCATAGTAATGTGACTTTGGCATACCTTGTGTGCTCCACATTTCCAAGTATCCATATTTATCCAAAAAATATGATATGTGGGCATACAATATATGTTATAAAAATATGGGCTATTGAGATTAGATTTGCAAAACTAAATTATACCCTCAAAATAAAGCAGAAGGCATGAAGTTGATATTATATGATATAATGGGTGATGTTTATTTCACTCTATGCATTGACAACTAATTTTGTGAAATTTTCAACTACTGATGGAATTTAGATCAAGTTGAAGGATTTGTTGAGGGTTTCAACATTATAGACACAATCTTATCAAAGAAATGTCAAACTTTGGCATGAGAATTCTCAATGTTGAAATTTCTTTCCAAGTCTGTACTACAATTGCAAAGATCTTTTCAAAGCTTCCACTTTAGCTTTGATGAGTGTTGAGAAATGTGCAATCACATCCACCATAGCCTCTTTGTATGGGACAAACAAGGCAAAGAAACAGACTGCAAATAAAGCCTTAGACTAGGTCATGTATGCATGGTTTATTAAAACCATGGTTGTTGAATACCATGGTCCCTTTCCACCTATCTCCACCTACCAATACCACCTACTATAAGCCTATAACAGGCACTCATCCCCACACTCATTCTATCAGTCATTATCAATCAGTTGTACTTGCATTATGCTTGGATAATATTAGTTGTTCTTCCTTTTCAATGCTTTTGCCTCATTATGATTGTCTATTTGCTCATCAGTGATCCTCCATAGCATGCATTCTCAGTATTTTAACAATAACTTGTTGATCATACTACTTAGAAATATTTTGGCCTTTGTCCCACTCGTAGATATCTTTTGGGCTACATCATGAGTTAGCCATGGTGCCTTTTGGTCTTTTTCGGTCTTTGTCTTGCCTCCATGCATTCCAATGAAACTCAACAATTCCCAAGTTTTCTCCATAGCCACTTGGTGTCTAGAAGAAGGTTTCATTATATCCATATAAATGATGTACAACTTCAAGAGCTTATCAAAGGTGCACTTGAGGCAATGTAGAGTGTAGAAATGAATATTATTAATGTGGATTGGAAATATGGGTCAAGGCATGACCTCTTGGGTGCAACTTTCTAGTGCATGCTAGTGCTCCTTCATTCCACATGACATGTTCCAAGGATGTGTAATAATTATTTGTTTTCATATAGTATGAATAAGATAACAACGCTAGTGCCTTAGTGTCACAATTAAACATACACTTGAGTATTTTGAAATCACCACCCAAGTACTAGTTGATATTAAATTCTTTGACTTTGTCCACATAGAGCTTCTCACCATTTGCCTCACAATTATATCAAAATAATGAGTTTGTTGAAAGATCCATGATGGCACATTATACAACTCTTTAGGCACATTAGCTACTACTAACTATCTAATTTCCTTTTTTGATTGTACACTAAATAGAGAAACGAGTTTTTTATCTTTGACATAGGCCATCACATAGTTCATTAGCGTAAGACCTACTTTTTCTAGCTTGTGTCCTTTTATAATTGGGCATTTGTCATGGGCATTTATCGAGCTTCCAAAAAAACATCAAAGTTGAACTAGTGCTTGATAAACATACTAAACCATAAACATAGTATAATATAAGTGCATTGTATTGTATTATCAATATTATGTTGCCACAAGTCAATACTTTTTGTGTATTGCACCTTGTAGAAACAAGCCATTGTGCACTGTAATCTAATTAGATCAACAAAAATATTGTTGAACTCATCATATTCATAGGAAGTAGTGTTTTTGGGCTTGCTTTCTTATACTTCCATATTCTCCAGTGGATAAAAAAGTATTGTTCTATGGACTCTCTACTTGACGCGTTTCGTGTTTGTTGCATAGATTTAAGTTGAAATGGATGGGGAAAGATCATATATTTTATCTTGTTGCGAGCTGATGTATTTGAAATCATGTTATATATGGTCTTATAACCTTGTCGACTAACCCCAGATATATCACAAGCGATTTATACGTCTTTCACTGATAAACTATTAAGGATATACACAAGAATCTCATTTAAAGTAGCAAGGTAGATTGCTCAATGTTGAGGGTCTATCAAAATTGCAAGTAGATGCTTGTGTTTGAAGAACACCTTTAGATGTTCCAACTACTAACCCTCACCTTGGTCTCTAGCATTATGAAAAAATTTCCTTTAAAAAGAGACACATTATCACAGGATGCAGTAACGTTAGATTGTCTTTCAATGAGAGATTATGAACCTTAGTGCTTGCACACATTCTGTTTGTGCTCCACAATTCAAGAATAGTGATAGCATTTGTAGTAATTGATGTTTTTTTTCATTGTAACCTATGGGAGTTTGGTTGTATCTTTGTAACTTCGCTTGTGTAATGTTCTTATCCTTCACCATTTTCTCTAGAAGAGATTTAAATGAAGCATTCTTCTAGTCTAAGATCGAATGTCTTTGCACATGCTCTATCATATTTTGTTCCTTGTCTTTGAAGTGCTTCAATTCTTCTTCAAGTTTTTGCACTTTGTTTGCTTAGACTTGTAAGGCTTTTTGCAATACGTTTAAAGAACCCTAGGATTGTAACAAAGATTGGTGAGTGTTATATATCATTGATTGATAAATTTATGCATATGAATATTGCCACCTAAGTGTTTGCAATAAACTAATAGACCTTGTTCACCATTCCTAACAAAAGTGAGCAAGAAAGAAATTGAATTAAAAGGAACCATCTACCCAAAGATCAATATTTTTCGTTCTCTCTAAATGATATTGGAAAGTAGTTGTTGCATCTAGGCTCTACTTGCTATATGAGGTCTTTGTAATGACATACTCTTCATCCACTCGAACTTGCAAATATTACTGTTGCTTATGTTCCTAAATGGTTCCATTATGAAATGTAAGGTAGGAGAGCAAATGATGTAGATGGAGCCTTTTAGTACAACATTGATTTAGAAAGATTAGAGGAAAAATTAGAGAATGAAAAATACTTAGATGAATATAAAATATGGTTATGCACCATTAGAGATGGAAATACCATTTTTTGAGAGGGGAGGAAAAAAGTCACTTTTTGGGGTCAAAATTAGCATGCCTTGTTGATGCGGCACTTAGAGACTTAATGGAGCATAAAGTGGCTATGTAAGTACCTTTGTCCTAGGTACCACATGTATAGATATTAGAACAAGCAAACTAAATTGAAGAAAATTTAATACAAAAAAGTGTGTAAAAAATGAGTATTTAAACTTGCAATATGATTGGGCACCTTTTGAAAAAAGGAAATCCATTCTCTATGAAGAACTTAAAAAAGTCATTTTTGAGGAAAACATAAATCCGACTTGTTGATATGGTACTTTTTACAGAGTGGTGGATCCCATCTTGGAGGATGGAGCCTAAGAATGGAGGGGGGTTAGAGGACAAAAAGGCATGCAATGATGACCATGCAAGAAGGAGTAATCTAAAATTAAGGATTCCTAATCAATTTCTTAGGAGATCCTTTTTGAGTCCATATTCCCCCCTAATGATAAATTGGCTTGTGTATCTCTTGTAGCTTTCAGCATATTGTAATTGAATTACCCTTTTGGAATGTCGATGCACTTGGTTATAATGACATGTTATTGGTGCGCACACGCACACGCACACGCACACGCACACGCACACGCACACGCACACGCACACGCACACGCACACGCACACGCACACGCACACGCACACGCACACGCACACGCACACGCACACGCACACGCACACGCACACGCACACGCACACGCACACACACACACACACACACACACACACACACACACACACACACACACACACACTCACTCACTCACTTCATACTAGGACTAACTACCCCATGCAAACAGGGGTAGTTAGGCTACTTATAAAGTTTAACCTTTATACATACACACATATACTCTCTCTCTCTCTCACTCTCATTGTTTGTACATTTGTGTGTCCAAGATACATATATGTTGGAACGTGGATTTGTTTGTATTTAAATGTGTTTGTACACAAAGAATGTGTATTTACATGTGTATATGATTGGATGAAATTATTGAGGTGGCAAGTTCGTGTAGACATAGATAAGGATTGCCTTATTAGATGTGTCTGCATGTATCCACTCAAGCAAGTTGCTGGTCATTACGGTCCTCATATGGCCATTGAATCATCACTTATTATATTCGATTAGTTACATCTACTTATAGTAGCTGGCATACTTATAGTGCCAATCGATTAATATAGTCAATTATGCATTATTTCACTTAGTAGGTCACATTTCTTTATGTTATACCTTTATCTACACTTTTTGTACATTGTATAATGTGAGGGTGAAAGAAGAAAAAAAACCATTAAGAAAACGCTTTGATATCTATCTCTTTCCTTGTATTCTTGAGTAATCTTCTCACATGTATTGTACGTATTTGACATAACAATTCAAGCAAGTCCCCCCTATGTTTTTCTTTTTCTTTTCTTTGCACATTCTTTGCACATTCATAGGACAATGGGTTCACTTGCATGTTCCTTGCACTTTTTTCCATTTCATTACACTTTGGAGTCATCTCCTATTCCTTCAAATTTACTTCTATGCCAAGGGAAGGGTTGATGTATGATGCACCATAGTTGAGCATTACATAGATGAGGCTTGTTGTAGCTATATGCACCAAAGCTTAGATTGCACATTGAGAGCATACCATTGGAATTTTGTAAATTAGGAACCTTGGGGCTGAGATGGCAAAGAGGAATGTGAGTTCAAGGGATGTAGGACTCCACGATCTCGTGATGAGTGTGGATAATATTTTGGTCTACATTAATATACAATTCTTTTCTTGAGTGATTGTGAGTTTGGACAACAGGTGGAGTGGAGTGCTATCATTTTCTTCTTGATTGAGAGGTATGGATGATAGTAAAAGACCTTAATTCCAATCAAGAAACTATGTTTGCATTATTTGATGACACACATGTACAATAGCTAGGTTAAGCATGGTTTTTCTGAGTGTATCCATCTCTTTGTGTATTGCATTATGTGTTTCATTGCATGGCATTGTTTTTGCTATGCACTTCTTTGAAAATCATGATTTTTTGAGCATGTTGTTGAGTTTTAAATAATATTTTCTTTAGGTGTATCACATTAAAGGTACAAAGAAGACAATTATATTTTTGAAAACTCGAGGATCTTATGGTGTTCGAACACTGATAATTCATATCGGCATATTTAAGAGATTTAAAGATCATGAGTTTGGCTTCAAGAAATAGTGGATAGAGCTCAGATGGAAATGAATGAGGGTTGGCATCAAAATTCTTATCGGGAGCTTTCAAAAATCACATACTTTGAGGTTTTGGGCATTAAGGGGCATGATAGCATACCCAAGGCTTTTGCAATTTAAAAGAAAAAGGTTACATACTCTCTTATATGGTTTTGTGAAAAAGAAAAATATTATTTGGCTAGTTTGAAAACATGAAAGAGAAAAATAACACACCAATTTAATAGCATAAAACAAAAGTAACATTTAGAAAGAAAACCAAGGGTGATAAAAAGCCTAATAAAAAAGCTTCTTGAGAAATATGTCTTAGGATATGCTCATATCTTATGTATGCATCAAATAAAGTGAGACTATGTGTAAAGTGATCTTAAAGTCAAAAGAGTATCTATCCACTTTGTGCAATACTCATTGTAGAGAGCATGGAAAATGGAAGAAGAAGAAGATGGATTGAGCCTCCATATCCTATGCCTATTTCCCTTCTGTTGTGCATCTATCTTGAGTCTTTTTAGTTGGTATTAAAGCAAGAGTGAAGAATCCGATTAAGAAGTGCATCTAGCGAGTCTATATTGAAAGCAAGCTTGCTATCCACAACTAAATCAACTATAAATCTTCATCTAATCAAATTAAAATAGGTGTATGGATTGAAAGAGCTACTATAGCTTGAATTTGGGGGCTCTATTTGCTTGCTTTGGATGTATTCGAGAAGCCATTGAAAGCTATAAATCATGCATGATAGCAAGGTTTCAAGTGGTTTTTGGTCTTGAATTGGATCACGTGTGGATGATAGAAGTAATGTGGTTGCTTCAACTCATGGCAGCCTGCTTAACTGGGGGGCTTTGCTTGAGCTCAAAAGCACAGGGGAAGCTTGTGGAAGAAGCATAGGGCTTGCTTGAAAAAACAAAATAGAGATTTTACCAAATAGAGATAGAGAAGAAAGATTTAATGATTGATTGATTGATTAGAGAGGGGCCTTAGCTCCAAATTTGATCAAGTAGTACTTGAGTGTGTTTGAGATGGAATCAACCATGCAAGTGCATGCCATGGGTAGACAATTGTCCTACAAATATATATATATTTACTAAGGCTCTTTAGCCTTAATCTAAAGGATTAGCATTGTGCACATAATCTACCCCCCCCCCCCCCCCCCCCCCCCCCCCAAAATCTTAGGTAATGCTCCTATCTTATGTATGCATAAAATAAAGTGAGATTGTGAGTAAAGTGACTATAAAGTCAAAAGAGTATCTATCCACTTTGTGAGATACTCATTCTTACAGAGCATGGAGAATGGAAGAAGAAGAGAATGAATAATGAAAAAGAAGAAGTTGGATTGAGCCTCCATATCTTGTGCCTATTTCCCTTCCATTCTGCATCTATCTTGAGTCTTTTTGATTGAAATAAAAGCAAGAGTGAAGAATCCGATTGAGAAGCACATCAATTGAGTCTATATTGAATGCAAGCTTGCTATCCACAACTAAATTAGGTACAAATCTTCATCTAATCAACTCAAAATAGGTGTTTGGATTGAAAGAGCCACTATAACTTGAATTCGAGGGTTCTATTGCCCACTTGAGATGTATTTGAGAAGCCATTGAAGGCTATAAATCATGCATGATAGCAAGGTTTCAAGTGTTTTTTGGTCTTGAATCGGGTCACATGTGGATGACAGACGTAAGGGGGTTGCTTAAGCGGCTTGCTTGAGTTCAAAAGCATAGGGGGCAGCTTGTAGAAGAAGGACAGGGCCTGCTTGAAAAAAAGAAGTAGGGAGTTCATTGAATAGAGATAGAGAAGGAGGGTTTAATGATTGCTTGATTGATTAGAGAGGGGCCTTAGCTCCGAATTTGATCAAGTAGTACTTGAGTGTGTTTGGGATGGAATCAACCATGCGAGTGCATGCGACGGATAGATGGTGGCAATGAATGATGCCACCCTACTTCCAAAAAATTGTTTTTACTAAGGCTCTTTAGTCTTAATCTAAAGTCTTAGTATTGCTCACATAACATTGCACCCCTCTTTCCAATTAGACCCTTTTCATACATTAAGGATTAAATTGGTTTGTTGATCATGTGTTCACACTCGAGTTTCCTTTGAACTAGTTATTTTAAAATTTGCTTTCAAACCAAGCTTGTCTTGAACTAGTTAAATTTGAATTGGGTCACAGATCTAAGTGTTCACACTATAGGAAAAGAAAACTAGTTGTTTTGAAGAGAAAAAATGATAGTTCTTATATAACTTTCAATTGCCATTTTGAAGGCAAAAGAATTGCAAAATAACTCTAGAAAAATTATGATGTGTCGAGGTTTATGTGGGATTCATTGTCAGTAACTTTTTTTACAAAATATAGCACAAAATTGGGATTTTTAGACTTGTATTTTGATGCGTTTTGGGTCGTATGAGCATTGTTTGAGCTTTGCATGTAGCATTTCTTGCTAGACGGTAGATGTACATCATGTATATATTGTAATGATATTTTGGCTATAATTGGACACATATATGATACTTCTTTGGATTTCAATTTACATGCCTTTTTTTGGCCTATTTAATGGTTTTTGGTCTTGGAATCTATGCGGATGATGCTTAATTCATGTAGTAAGTGGTGATTTGGCATATTGTACATTTTTGGTTTTCTAAAATAATGGCAATCATAATGTCAAAATTGTGAAGATAACAACACAGATTGTTGGAGACAAGTTGACAAAAAGGACAACTGTAGTATCATATGGGGAATTTTCTTATGGGAACATGTCTTTGGGACCTCACTACAAGTGGGGATGCATGTTTGAGCTTCCTAATGAGCCATTCAAGGAAGAGAAACAAGTATATAAGGATTGGGAATGTAAAACTAGGAAGGTAATCAATTGGATCTCCATATGCATTTTGGAGACTTTGATTCCACACATAAAAAAGGCAAGTACTTGTAAGGATGCATGAGAGATAATTGAACAGTTGCATGGTACTTGTACAAAGGTAAGAAAGCTATTTAAAACAAATACTACATGGTGCATTGCATGATAATTAAAGCATTAGTGACTATGTTGCACAAATTAAGTAGATTACAGAGGATCTTGCTTTGGTCAATGCACTTGATGATGATGACTCAATTTTGGTCACAAATGGACTTGGCCCTACATACAAGTCCTTGTATACTTCTATTTTTGTGTGAGGCAGCTTTGTGCTTGATTTTTAGGAGTCAATTTATTTTTTGCTTATAGAAGAAACAAAGCTTAGAATTAATGCACCCAACAATGGTAAAAACACTAGTAGTGATAGTGTATTTTATCATCAGAAAGGATGTGGTAGTCCTTTAAGGGGATGAGGATCTTCTTATGGTTAAGGAGATGCCTTTACTTGTGGTCATAGCTCTTTTGGATGGGAAGATTTCATGGCTAGAGGTAGGGGAGATCCTTTTCTAGAGGTAAAGGAGAGTCTAGTCTGCATAGAGATGGTGTATGTCATTATTGCGGAAAATTTGGCCATTATGAGGAGGAATGCTATCATAAGTTGAACATTATGTCTAAAGATCAAGGAAGGACTTAGTATGACCACTATGTAGTGGCTATGTAGATACCGTTATGTCTCTTTAGGTTGATCAACTACAATACATTTGTTTGCCATGAAGCATGTTCTTACTAGAATGACTCATCCACCTAGTGGTGAGGACTACTTTTTGGATTCAGGGGCTACAAACCACGTGACACATCATGAAGAATGGTTTGATAAGGAACAAGAAATAGTTTGATAAGGAACAAGAAATGCATAGTGAGGAGTTTATAGCCACTAAAGATGATATACTACATAAGATTGTGCATATTGGTAGTGTTCCATTGGTCAATCACTAGAGATAGGATTGAGAATAGACCTGGGAGATGTATTATATGCGTGTATTATAATAAAAAATGTTACTTTTGTTGTTGACCAAGGCTTAAAGTCAAGTTTAATAAGTATGTTTGCTTCATTGAGGATTTGAGAAATGGTAAACTTGGTAGATTGATTACAAGAGGACAAAAGAAAGGCAGATTGTTTGCATTGGATGGTGGCACTTCCATTGTACAAAGGTCTATGTATGTAGAGGTAGAGACATCAAAAAGACAAGGATATAAAATTATTGTATAGATAAATTGGACATATAAACTTGCAAAGGTTGAAGCAAATGTAGTCTAGACAGATAGTATTTGGCCTTCCACACTTTGGCTATGTAAATTATGAGCATATATGTGAGGCATGTTAGTTTCAAAAACAATTAAGGCTCCCATTTCTAGAGAGGGGAGAGTCTATACATATCATTTGGAAATGGTACATTCAAACATATGGGATCCATGTTAAAACAATCAATTGAGTGGAGAATGTAGGTTTATTATTATTAGCAGTTTCATTGATGATTTTAGTAAAATGACTTGTGTTTACTTTCTATAGCATAAAAGTGAGGCATTTGAGAAGTTTTTGGACTTTGAAGAAATTGTAGAAAAGAAATTTGGATCATACATAAAATACCTAAGATCAAATAATGGGATAAATATACGTCTAATGAATTTTTTGACTACTTTGAGGGATCATGGGATCAAAAGACAATTTATGTTTCAATATATACCATAGTACAATGGTATAATAGAAATGAAGAATTGGATTATTGTTGAAGTTTCTAGAGCCATGATAAATCAAATGCAATTGTAGATTTTGGGTAAGGTTGAATAGGTTTGAGAAGCTCATGATGTTTTTCAATGGAGATATGATGTGCTGATAGGTTCTGTTGAGTGTCTGATTGGTTCTATTAAGCTTTTGTTTTGTTCTGTTTTCCTTATATATGAGAGGTTGGAATGATGATTGATGGAGTTTTGAGAGTGTTTGGAAGCTTTTGAATGACTCTTGATGGTTTTGAATGGTTTTAGTTGAGCTAAATGCTTTTTGATGACTTTTTGTTAAGTCTATGTTGACCGTTTGTAGAGCCTCTGTCTTTGTTTTCTTTTTGCTCTGTATGCCTGTGTAAGTGTTCTATGGGATGAGTGTGTAGCTTGGGGAAGTTTCCTAATCTTTAAAAGAGATGAGTAAAAGTTCAAAATAGCTCAAATAAGCAGAATAAGTAGCTGGTAAAGACTCGAGTAGTGAAGACTGAAGTGACAATGACACTATTGAGCTACGCAAAGACACTGCAATGTCTATGGTGACCTTTCATATCAAACATACCTCTTGGGAGGGGTATCCACGAACAAAGAGGGGTTATGGATGATTACTCTTGATGATTCCAATGTACTATTGAGAGAGAGCATGTGTGAGAGAGATAGAGATTGAGAGAGAGAGCCAAATTTTCGTGCAAAACAATGTATCTATGAATGAGAAATCACGAGAGAGATTATGAAGACTATGAAGCTATTGAAGATGAATACTATGTGATGATTTCAATTCAAAGTGGAGAATTAATTTGTGTTCTCTTGTTCTTTTGATGAAGAATATGAAGAATGTATTGAAGTTTTGTTGTGATAAATTTGTGGGAAAATTGTTATTTGAAGTTGCGTGAAGATTTGAGAAAATTGGTGTTATTTTTCTTCTTCTGGTTGATATAAATATGGAAAACATGATTGTTGATGATACAATATAGATTTTCTTGTAGTAGATTTTTCATTTTTCTTGGTTTTCCTTTTGGGACTCCACTGGGAAAAATTGTCATTAACAAGCATGAACAGAGGCTGAAAATGGAAGAAGTAGCACTGTTGAAGAGGAAAAAAAGCAATGGAAGATTGGAGAATCCCTGCAACTCTTGAAGAATGGGAGATCTTCATTTCCAAAGCCACTTTCTACAAGAAGTGCATCCCTCAATGGTGGAAGCATATCACTAACTTGATGTGGGCTCTATGTGACAGATTGATCCCATTGTCCTCCAAAGCTACAGAAAGTTATATCACAATAGCCAATTGTTTCCCACAAAATTGAAAAGTGAAGTAAAAATAGAGATAGTGACCATCCATGATGGAAAATTTGGCCTTTATTGAGGGATTTCGAGATATCATCAAGTGGGAGATTATGAAGAAACTTTAGGAGTTGTGGTCTATTGAAGTTCACAAAGATAAGAAGGAAAAGAGTTGGAATCTATTAGTGAAAACTCAACAGCACGATACCTGGGATATTTGGTACACCAAAAAGATCCCCTTCCTAGTCAGATCCATCCTAGAAATATTGGTGACATGCCAACGAATGTAGTCACACACATTTTTAAGGGAGAGAGTACAATGAAGACCCTGATCTTCATGTAGCTGAGTTCATGGTAGCATGTCTAGCCAATAATGCTAGAACCCTCGAGCATTGGTTGACAATATTTTCCACCACTTTCAAAGGTGCGACATTTCAGTGGTATGAGAGACAAGCAGTAGGAGCTTTTGGCACATGGGACTACTTGAAGTTGGCCTTCCTCACTAAATTTAGGCGTGAAGGTTTTGAAGAGTAGATGTGAGAGGAGTTCATGAACTTAAACTTGAGTTAGTCTTTTGGTGAACGGGTGGAAGTATATGTCTCTAGAATAGAATCCATATTGAAGAGATGGACCAACCATCACTTGGATGAAGGCATCTAGAAGGGAGTTTTTCTTAGAGGCCTACAACTAGAAGTTTGTAAGTTTGTGGAATTGAGAAGACCACCCAACCTGCAAGCTACAATGGAAGGTACAAGACTGTATGATGAAGTTAAAGTGAGACTATCAATGACCTCAATAAGAGGAGTCTTACCCCCTCCCATGCCAGGAATGGTATTTCCACCAAATGCTATCCCAAGGATTGTTCCCCACCCCTACCCTCAGATGCAAACAGTGGTGTAGCATAGTGCACCAAATCCACAGGGGCCGCATATAAGAGTACCTCAAATGAGGTTCAACCATAATAATAGTGGCCTCAAATAGTTCCCCCAATGGCAACTCAACAACAACAGTGAAACCCTACCAAACTGGAACCAACAGCCACCGGTGTCAATAGGAGCTTTGAATTGTAATAAAAAAATAGAGGACCCTTTGGATCAACCCAACCAGTCTATGTGATGATTACAGAGGCTTCCCAAAACCCTACTGCGAGTACTCTAGGAGGAAAAAATTTGAAGGAATATCTATCTAATTCAGTTGCAAGCATCAAGAAGGAGTTGATGGATGTGATTACAGAACAGTTGTAGATGCTGAAGGTGAATACTGCCAACATATCCAGTCCTACAGGAGGTGGAAGAGATGTAGTGCAATCTAATACATGGTGTGGAAAGTGCCATCAAGCGGGACATTTAGCCATTGAATGTTCCCAAAAACCAAAAACCTAGAGCTTGATGCCAAGCTTGTGAGGCAAAGACACAGGCTTATGAATCCAAATTACTCAATTCTCATGAAAGCCAAATTGCTGAAGCTCCTTGAAGCTGAGTTTATTTATCCACCAGTGGCTAATAGTGAATGGGTTTCACCCATCATGGTAGTATCCAAGAAGAATGGAAAGCTATGAATATGTGTGGATTTCCAAAAGAGGAATTCCAAGACTAAAAAAGATAATTTCTTTATCCCTTTCATAGACCTCAACTGGTAAACACGGTGGTTTGACATGAGCTCTATTCCCTCTTGGATGGATTCAATGGATATAACCAAGTCTAGATCGTAGAAGAAGATCAATCCAAAACAAACTTCACAACAAAATTGTTGAGATTGAGAGAGGTAGAGACGGAGTGAGGAGCAAGCATGCTCTCATCTTCTTCATTCATTCATTCTATCATAACTGCACACAAAGAGTAAGTGTATACAATAGTACTAAGGTCCGTAGGACCATTCACACTGGGTCTATGACCACCGACTTATTTAATGTCCCACACTTGCTGATACAACTAGACAAGACAAATGTCGGTCACGTATACTATGAGCTTGATATTCTAACACTCCCCCTCAAGCTTAAATCATATGATGAACTCCAAATAGCTATCTAAAACTACTCAACTTATATTTACCCAAAGACTTGGTAAAGATATCTGCAACTTGTTCATCAGTCTTCACATGCATAAGATCTACTCTCCCTGCAAGAACCATCTCTCTGATAAAATGGTAGTGTACCTCTATGTGTTTTGTCCTAGCATGGTAAATTGGATTCGTTGCCAGGAGTACACTACTGAGATTGTCACATAATAAGGTCACTGGAGCATCCACCTGAATATCCAAACCAGCCATAAGCTTGAGCAGCCATGAAAACTTACATGCTGCCAATACAGCACCCCTGTACTCTGCCTCAGTGCTAGACAATACAACCGTTGGTTGCTTCTTGCTGCTCCAGCTGATCATGCCACTTCCAAAGCCAAAAGCATAACCACTCATAGATCTGCGATCATATGAGCATCCTGCCCAATCCGCATCTGTGTATCCAACCAGTTTCAAGGGCTTATCTCTTATATAGAACAACTCATAATCTACAGTGGACTTAATATATCTCATAATCCGCCTAATAGCATCCAAATGTGGCTTCCTGGGCTTCTGCATAAACTGACTTATGAGCCCAACTGCATAAGTCAAATCCGGCCTAGTGATGGTCAAGTAGATCAGACTTCCAACCATCTGCTTGCTGTACATAGTCACATCCTGAATTTCAGCTCCAGTGCTAATGTCCAGCTTGACATTCTGATCAAGGGGTGTATCCAATGGTTTGCATTCAGCCATGCCATACTTCTTCAGCATTTCCATGGCATAATGTTTCTGCATCAGCCATAAATCATTTTCAGCCTTGATTACCTCAATACCCAAAAAGTACTTCAATTCACCTAGATCTTTCATGTCAAATTCAGATTTCAGCATCTTCATTACATGCCATATGCCCAAGTCATCATCACCAGTGATTATCACATCATCAACATATATGACTAGCACTACCAAGCCACTGTCGGTCTTCTTTGTAAATAGGCTGTGATCAGCCCTACCAACAGTAAATTCCAACCTCTGCAAGTAGTTACTGATCCTAGCATGCCAAGCTCTCGGAGCCTGCTTCAGCCCATACAATGTCTTTTTTAGCTTGCATACATAATGTTGAAAATCAGGGTGAACATACCCTTCTGGCTGAACCATATAGACATCCTCTGCTAAGTCACCGTTAAGAAATGCATTCTTAACATCCATCTGTTGTAATTTCCACCCTCTAGCAGCAGCTAAGGCAATCACAGTGCGTATGGTTGCCATCTTCTGCACACCAGTTCTCATTTTCCACTGCTTCAACATATGTATCTGGTTCTTTGATCTCCATCACTTTTGTCATGTAAGCATAATGCTTTGCAGTGTAGCCACTATATGTCAACCTGTCAACAGGGTATCTAACTCTCTGTGAGCATCTAAGCTGTGGTGCACTGCTCGATTCCCCTCTCTCATGAGGTGGAATGTACCTGCTTTGCCTTGCGCTAGGCATATAGACAGTTGGAATACCAAGTTCATTGTCTAAAGTGTCAGTAGACTCATATCCAGAAGTCATTCTACCAGGTGCCATCATCCTAGATACATCCTCAGTAACTTTCTCTTTTCCTTTATCTGCGACATCATATCTCCCCCTCATTGACATACTGGTGTCAGTGGACGGTGAGCTCCTCAATCTCCCTATCCATGGGGATACTGTCTGACTACTAGGTCCTATGATAGCAGTGCTTTGCTGCATATCAACTGTAGATACATGAGTGGAAGGCATATCCGATGGCACTATTGCCGGTGATACATACCAAGAACCCATCTCATAAAAAATAACATCCTTGCTCACCAAGGTCTCCCTGGTAGAGGGATCATAGCATTTGTATGCCTTCTTCTCTTGCAAATATCCAATGAAAACACACTTATGCGCTTTTGGATCCAGCTTCTTCCTTTTTTCATTTGAAATATGCACATAAGCAAGACAGCCAAAGACTTTCATGTGACTTACATCCGGCTTATAGCCATACAGCTTCTCAAACAGTGTCATCTCATGATACCTGCAGTGGGAGTCCGATTCAAGATATACATGGCTGTCATAACTGCCTCAGCCCAATAATAGAGCGGCATCTTCTTCTCATTCATCATGGCACGAATAACTTCCATCAAGACCCTGTTCTTTCTTTCAGCTACTCCATTCTGCTGAGGAGTGTAGCTGCAAGTAAGCTGCATGCGTATGCCATTTTGAGCCAAAAAATTGTCAAACTCATTTGATACATACTCCCCACCGCTATTTGATCTCAAGCAAGAGATATAACAATCAAATTCCTTTTCAACTTGCTTTTTAAACTGCTGAAAAATAGCAAACACCTCATTCTTTGTCTTCAGAATGTAAACCCAAGTATAGCGACTATAATCATCAATGAATGCCATGTAATACTTCGAGCCTCCCATGGATGCATTATGGGATGGCCCCCAAACATCAGAGTGCACTAACTGTAGCGGACGTATACTCTGCCTTACATGCCTGAAAAATGGCAATCTCGACTGCTTACCAAACTGGCAAGCATCACATACATGACCAATATCTGAATATTAGAACTTGGGTAGACCTGTAACAAGCTGTTTTTTCTGCATAATTTGTAGCCTTTGCAAATTTACATGCCCCACTCTCTTGTGCCAAATTTCCAAGTCTCTGATAGTGCCAGAACCATGGGCAAACATAGCTGAATTCAGCTATGGCAAGGTAGCATCAAGAGTAAACATTCTGCCATTCTTGTGACCGCGAGCTATCAACTTGCATCCATTACCAAACTCTTCAATAAAGCAACCATGCTTATTGAATCTAACACAGACACAGTAGGTTCTTTTTGCCATCATGAACCACAAGAGGCACTTTGCCTTTATGCTCAATGCTATGCTGCGTGTCATCACCTGTACAGACATAGCCATTTTTTTCAGCCACCATATTAGTGAACCAATCACCATGAGGAGTAATATGGTTCGATGCCCTTGAATCAATGTACCAAACTGCATCATTAGTGCATTTTTCAACAACTTTGTCTTTTACATACTGCATGGCAAACAATCTATCTCCTGAAGTATCATCTGCCTGACTAGATGTAGCAAAATGTCCATGTTGTTTGCCTTTCTGATTGCCCTGCTTCATCCAGTAGTCCTTGGTAATATGCCCATACTTCCCGCAGTAATGACAATCCTTATCCTTGTTCGGATTGTGAGATTGACGCTGCTGTTGCCATGAGCCTCTACCTCTAGGGCTAGATCTCCCCCTGCCTCTAAAGTTTCCACCACTTCTTGCATTTGATACATGCTGGTTGTTATTTCCATAGGATGCATTTTGCTGGACTCCTCTATCAAATCCATAGCCTCTACCATGGTTTCCACGGCCACTTGATTGGAATAGAAAACTGCATCCTTGTTTTTAGAACTGCTAGATCCTGCAGCCAAACCAAGCTTAACCGCTTCATGGATAAGCAATGCAACCAGCTCATTGAAATTAGGCATTTTAGCCCGCACAAACACAGAAGTGTCAAAATACTTATACTCAAGCCCCAAGCCATTCAAGGTCACAACAACCATGTCTTCATCTTCAACCTGTGAACCAATAGATGCCAACTGATCTACAATGGTCTTAACCTTTGTGACATAATCCTGTATAGATTTGCTCTTCCTCTCCATGTTGTTGAACTTCTGCTTCAACTGTATCTTCCTGGCACTTGTGGTTCTGCCATAATACTTGACCAAAATGTCCCATGCATCCTTAGGAGAGTTGCAATTCATTATCTGCATTACCATGGCATCTGAGATACATAAAGAGAGCTAGTGCAAGACTCTATGAGCTCTTTCTGTCCAAGCTCGGTGTAATCGTCTTTGATCAGCCGTAGGTCGATCTGGGAGCTCAGGTTCAACTTCCGCTCCAGTCACCAACTCCCAATAGCCTTTCCCTATTAAGAAGTTCTCCATGCGAAACTTCCATATGGCATAATTGTTACTGTCAAGCTTTTCCCCCACTATCTGGGTTATGTTGTCAGTCCTTTCTACATTTGCCATGTTGTACCATACACTATTTAGTCACTGCCTGACTTCCTGCAAGTCAACAAGTATGACTGACCAAGTTCAATCCTCAACTATTTATGATAGTTTTTTACAATTAATTGCAGTAAAAAACCAGGGTATTTCAGCCGAGTGACAGCTCAAAATAGTCCACAAATCAGTGGTCTAACTCATAAGTATACCAGTCAAGACATATGCTTTGGAGTTGCTTCAGCTTAAACTCCTGCAACCTCACTGCTAGGATAAATACATACAGTCTGAAAACTGTAAACTGTTAGTAACCAGCAGCTTATTCAAAGCCAAAACTGAGTCATATCCATGTCATACATGTCTCAAACCTTCATAGACAGCTACTAGTACATGTAGCAGTCCAAGCATAACCATATGACACAAAACAGTGCATATCCAGCAAGTACAAGTGACATAAATCTGCTCACAGATTGTATACAGCCAATAAACTGTCAAACCAAGATGTATTTCAATCCAAGAGAACCTCAAACCACTTCATACATATGCCACTGTGTGTATAGATCAATACATGACCAAACAAGCATCCGTAGACACTCTATCTGTAAGAGGCAATGTCATATAATGCATTCACTATTTATGACCAGCCAATACCCTGTGAATACATTTGTTTCCAGATTCAAACTTTAGTTTTTAAGAGCTTCCAATGCTCATATCAATGCTTATAGCATTCAACATTCATATCCCGTACCATACAACTCCTTGTAGGTAACAAAAAACCTGTACTTCTTCAAGGCACTGACTATATGATGATGATAGTTTTATGACAGTTTTCAGCCTATCATTGACTTCCGAAAACTGAGCATTTCAGTCAATAACTTCAGTCCACAACCATGTCAGACAATGCATATGGTTCCCAGAGCATGTATATGCTTCAACAAGTTCTCCTAAGCATGCCAAGAAGCTCAAGGCTCTTGAGTAGAGTCAAGTGTATGCTGTATACTCACTGATTACAGCAGGTCTTCACTATTTTCAGATTTGTGGTCAATTGTCACAGCTCATAGATGAGCTCATGATCAAGTATTGACATATCCAGGACTTCAATGACCTTCCAGAGAGCATAGACAAGCTGTGTGTTAGTCCATGGATGTTGGAGTTGATGATTTGTAGACCATGAGGGCAACAACATAAACAGGCGCAGTCACGCTGTTTGCTGATCCTGAACCAGCAGCTACTGTTGATGGTAATGGTGATGATGAACACTCAAATATGCTCAAGGGTGCTCCCCAAAGCTCCCACAAAAGCCTCAAATACTAACATGAAGCACAGACTCCATCTGATCAAAATGCATACCTTGTTGCACACACAATAACAGTCAATGGCAGTGAGCCCTCTTCACTTCAAGAACATATGTCTTCACTCCCGAATTCTTCACTCCACAGAGCCCAGCCATGGGTGCTCTGATACCATGTTGAGATTGAGAGAGGCAGAGACGGAGTGAGGAGCAAGCATGCTCTCATCTTCTTCATTCATTCATTCTACCATAACCACACACAAAGAGTAACCGTATACAATAGTACTAAGGTCCGTAGGACCATTCACACTGGGTCTAAGACCACCGACTTATTTAATGTCCCACACTTGAGATAACATTGGGATAGTTCTGAAAGCATGCCATGATGAGCCCTATGGAGGACACTTTGCAGGATAAGCAACAATTAGAAAGGCTTTGCTCACAGGATATTGGTGGCCACGACCCTCCATAAGGATGCCTATGACTACTGTAAATGTTGTGATGCTTGTCAAAGGATGGAAAAGCCTACCAAAACTAGCACTATGCCACTACATCCCATCCTTTTTCTAAAGCTGTTCGAGAAGTGGAGAATTGACTTCATTGGCCCCATCAATCCACCAACCAGAAGGAAGCAAAATATATACATTTTGGTCTGTATAGACTATGCGACAAAGTGGTGTGAAGCAAAAGCTCTAAAGCAGGAAGATGGCAATAGTGTGGCACTATTCCTATATGAGAACATCATCACCCATTTTGGAAGTCCTTTAGAGCTAGTAAGTGTGATAGAGGTACTCACTTCCTTAACAAGATTATGGAAGAATTAATAGAGCTATACAAAATCCACCATCACAAATCCATGCCTTACTACCCCAGATCCAACAGCCAAGTTGAAGTTACCAATCGCATCCTCTGCTCAATTTTGATAAGGAAGATTGTTGGACATCACCATGCTTGTAATGAACGACTTATAGAGGCCCTCTAGGTGTACAGAACTTCCCATAAGGCTACTACTACATGACAAACACCCTTCTAGTTGGTGTACGGTACATAAGCCATTTTTCCTCTTGAGTTAGAGCTACTCTCTCTGCACGTGGCTATCAAAGAATGCATGGGCGATCATGAGTCTGTGCAGTATTGTCTCTTGCACTTAAAATGTTTAGACGAGACTCACAAGATGGCCCTTGGATGAGACTCGCAAGATGGCCTTACAGTGTATGGAAGCCACACAAGCACGACGAAAGGCTTATCACGATAGCTTCATCAAGCATAAGGAATTTAAGGAAGGCAATTTAGTCCTGGTCTACAACTTGAGATTTGGCAAGTTTCTATGAAAGATCCAACAACATTGGATGGGCCCTTACAAGGTACTTGTGGTCAACCTTAAAATGGCTCACTCTAGATACAGGTCGTTGATGCTTCTGATGATCCTTTTCTAATTAATGGCTATCATCTAAAGAAGCATTACCCTCCATGGGGATCTTGACAATCACTGCTCATAGCCCCTTCATCCCTTGCATGTCAATTGGTAAGGCTTTGACTATTGCTCCTGATAGCTCTCCAACTTATCTTGATGAGGTGGCCTCATTCTTTTAACCCCTCCTAGCCACCTCCCACCCCTCCTCTACTCCCTTCTCATCTGATCTAGTAGAGGTGGTGAGGATGGTTTTGATACATGGTATTCTTGCCATTTACTCTTTGAAAAGAATTATTAGAGAAAAGGAAGAAGAAAAAATATTGGTGATGAGAGAAAAGGACTTCGGTCCCTGTCATGCCAACCTATTCTTCGAGAAAAGGTGGAAACACCCTTGGGAGTAGAAAAAAAAGGAGAAAAAATAAAAATAAAAACTATTTTGGAAGAAAAGGAAGAAATTCCATGTCATAATAGGCATTGTTTCAAGAAAAGGTGGCCAATACCCTTGGATAGGAAGCTGCGGAGAAAGGTGGCAGCACCTTGTATTCCAGATCAGCTGAATCATTAGTCCAACCCTTCCAAGATGCAACAGATGACATTTTTTACCTGAATTCTTTTTGCATTTTGTTTTGACTGAAAAATTTTGCAAAATTAACTTTCGTGTGATTTTTAGTGGCCAATTTTTCATCTTTTTCCATATCAATCCCCTATTTGTTGACAAATGTGCCAAACACATTGTCCGTGCCATTCCTCCTATTGTCTTGCCTAGTTTTACTTTTTATGGCGTGTTCATCCCTAATGCTTGGATATCTTTGAACTAAATTTTTTGTCCACTTTTTGATTTTTTTCTCCTCGCATGTCGCATAAACAACCAATTTTTGCCTCAACACGCATGCCCATCTTTTGCCGTGTTGCGTTTAGTCATTCGGGCTCTCCCTCGCTCCCAGCTATTCCTGTCAACGCAAATTGTTTTACCCCCTGCCCTCGTTCGTGCGTGGGACGGTGGATAAGGGGGACACACTTTTATTTTTTAAAATATAAAACAAAAAACAATCATTAAACTAAAATAAAATAAAATAAAAAAATTTCCCCCTCCCCAACTGTCTTCTTATCCGTCCCCTCCTTCTCTCTCTCTCTTCCTCTCTTCTTGTCTTACCCCCCTGCACATGCTCCTTAAGGTTAATTGGATAACTTTTTTGTTGGCTAAAATGGAACAACATTTTCAGCGTGTCACAAAAGGTCAACTCAGTATTGTTTCCTATGGGGTTTTTCTACAAAAGATCCTTCAATTGGCACGTCCCTAGGAGGTGGCATTCTTGTGCCTAATCCTATTCCACTTCCGCAATAGTCTTCTCCTTCTATTCCTTCTCCTCCTATAGAAGCCAATTCAGATTTAGCAAATGTACCCCCTGTTAGAATAATTTGCAACAAGTGCCATACACAGGTTCCTTTTGATCCTCTCCTTGTTCCAACCCCCGTGGTATAGATTCTGATACATGAGGTGTCTAGTAGTTCCCTTCTCTCATTCCTATCTTGTACCAACCTCTTTGTAGCGCAACTAGAAGGACAACTGGATCCTGAGATTCCTCCTTTCTTGCAAATAGTGCTTTTTGGATCTATGCTTTTGTAGCTAGTTTCTAGTGTTCAGTCTACTTTGGAGACCTCCATGACTTCCTACCTCTAGACAATCTATTCTGGAGTGTACACCTCATTGCAAGTTAAAGCGGACTCTTTGACCAGTCCACTTAGCAAGGCTCTAGAGGATTTAGCTTCTGAGAAGGCTGCTTTGAGTGATATCCATACACAAATAACTGTAACTACCGATTTGATGGATTCACAGAAAGCCATGATTAAGGAGTTAGAAGCTAAGGTTGCCACTTCAGAAGCAGAGAATGTGTCCTTAATTAAGGAGAAGAATGTAGCTCTTGAGAAAATGATAGAATCAACTCGTAATCTTGGTATATGTGAGGGACAATTGCAGCATTCCTAAGTAATGGTAGAGTTTCAGAAGAAGTTTATTGAAGAACATAACCAAAAAATTGCTACTCTTTTTATTTCTCTTCTAGCCCCAGTGATGTCATCTCTGTTGTCTTCTAAGGAAGAGCTAGATCAGTTGGTTGCAACAAAAAGCTAAATTGTGTGATGGGTTTTTTGCTAAGGTAAAGCACCTTTAGTAGTGTATGAATTGTGTTCAAGAAGATTTTATCCACAATGCTAAATCACTATCACCTCCATCATCCTTCTAAGTCCTTCTGATGTTGATTAAGTATCAACATCAGTGCTTTACATTGTACATTTTCTTGAGTAATGTGGACTTAGGACCTCCAGAGGATGGGTGGCAGAACATGTGGTCTACAAGCTTAATCAAAGTAGCATTTGATAGATTTGTTGATGAGTTAATCTCTCATGAAGCCCAATTATCATCCTTTATGTATCTTCGAGGAGATCTACACATCCCTGATGAGGAGGACATGAATCTTTATGTAGGAACTGTGATTTTATAGGCAGAAATGTATGTACATTCTGCTAAAATGACTTTGGCTGATGGCCTGAAGAATTATCATCATTAACAAACATTGTGGTGTAGAGGCTATGATTGGCATCCTCCTTGGGAGGATGATGTTCTAGATCTTTGCTGTCCACAGAGTGTCTTTCATAAGTCAGATATTTAGCAATTGAGATCTCAAGTGTTGAACCATATTGCTAACAAACCCTTATCCACTGAGGATTCTTTTCAGTTTTTGATTTTTGATGTTCCATCTATCCATAGGATCCTCATGATATCCTATCTTATACCCTAATTTCTTATTGATTACCCTTGTATATTGCCATCCTCAATTATAATCTAGGTAGTATCCCTCTTTTATATTTTATCCCTATAAATTCTCCTCAAATTTTAGTTTTTACTACATGCCCATTTTTTGTTGATCTTATATTTTCCAAACAATGCAAGAATAGATGCGATAACATTTTCACCCACATGTTCACTCTCCCCCTTGGGATCTAAGAGCGAGTTTCGCATAACGCTCCCTTCTTTTGCCTATGCTGCATGTTAAGGCTTCATAGAAGCACTACCTTGTAAGATATGATCAAGCCAGTACTAGAGGATACTTATCCTTATTTTTTGATTGAGCATCCAAACTATTGAACTTAGGTTCAAATTTCAACATCTACAAAGTCTCCCAGATTAAAGTTTTGTACGAAGCTTAGGTAAGTCAATCTAAGTTTCTAATTGGCCATTCATATCTTGATTCAAACCTATGAAGTCCCTAAGTAACTTTTTAGAATTTCTTGTCTCTTGATTTCATGACGGAAATCATTATGCAATCCTCTTTCCCAACAAGAGTAACTTTATCATGATGGAAATCATTATGCAATCCTCTTTTCCAACAAGAGTAACTTTATCGGAGATTAGATAAATGCAAAGAATCTTAACTTGTGCAATAGTGGTCATCCATTTCCTATAGGTAATTGCATGTTTTTCTATGAAAACGATCTTGGAGATCGTCATCTCAGTGATCTTTCTAATTTATCATGAAGGTAAAAACCAATGTTCTTATGGAAATTGATCATAGATAATATTTTTGATTATCTTAATAGCAAGTTTACAACTATCGTCCACGGTTTATTGTGCCATTTGAGGATGCTTATGATAACCTAGGTGAAATAACCCCTTTAGTTTAGATTAACCTATCCATCCCATCTGGTACACATGATTCTAATTAATCACAGTCAAGTACACATTTTGCATCATTAATTACACTAGGTGTAGATCTATTTATCATACATGGATGAGTGCAATTTTCTTTTTCATAATTTTAACTCTTGCACTTCAATATACATCCTACAATTATAAAGATGGAATTTATCCCTTTCAATGACTTGTTCTCATGCGGCATAGTACGGGACTTAATGTATCTCATGCGAAAATCAAAGCAAGCATATAACAATTTGGAAATGTATTACTTATATTAGGTACCGTAGTTGTATTAACAGTGATACCCTCGCCCGGAGCTTCATTGCTGGTTGTGGGATTGCCACTCGCACGTGACATTCTTTGCTTGGGGGCCATTCTTGATCTTCTTCTCTTTTAGATGCAACCCTCGTAGGAACTTCAGTAGCCTTTTGCTCAAATAGAGGGGGAAAATAGGGGGAATAAGCTCATGGGGTAGAAGCAAAGGGAAGGTGCATGTGGTCTCCCTCTAAGGAGGGGAAAAAAGGGAAACCTTCTAGAACCTTCTCTATGTGTGTGTGTGTGTGTGTGTGTGTGTGTGTGTAGTGACAGCCTAGGTATATCGTCTCCTCTGTTGTGATGGGGGGAGGGAGGAGGTTTTATAATGGGGGAGGTGGTATGGGGTGGTGGCGGTGGTGTCTCACCCCACCCACCACCCATCAGCGTATGCATGGTGGCAGGGGAGTCCTTAACCCCCTAGGTGCTCTACGGTCTGGACAAGACAACCAAGGGGGTGGTAGGTAATGTGGCCTCGCCCCCTCATCATCATCATCTTCATTATCTTCTCTTCTCCCCCCCTACCACTTGTTTGGCATCGACAGGGGGAAGGAGATAAAAAAATTGTCATTCTTAAAAAAAAAAGAACTTATTGCAATTTTTTTAAATATCCCCACCTTAACATAAAATGTTAAATGGCCTATAGAGTGGGTTCATGTGTAGGAAGAAAAAAGAGCACTTTCCTCTTGATGTTAGGGTACGTACAGGGGGGGGGGGGGAGATGAAGGCACAATTGATCTTAAGTGCAGAGATAATATACATTCATGTTTGTTTGAGTCCAATTGCAAACTAGTAAATATGTGTAGAACTATAGTGGGGGCAACAATTAATGTTTAATATCAGAGGCATTACAACCATCTACACCTAAGGTCACAAGTACACCTTGTCCACCAAGTAGGTCCACGAGAAGCTGTGCCTCCCCAATAATGGCAATCCCAACCCTCCATTGCTTTCCACCTCAAACATCAAAGATGTATTTTACTTGATTCTTCACAAAGAATACCACTTGACCAGTCTCTTCAACCCCCACAAGTCAAGCATGATATCTTGAATTTCTTTGTGGAGGCCTTGTATTTGCAAGAAGCTAAGGTGTCCAGTGTATCCAAAAAGGTAGCTTCCCTTGTATTCTTTTCTTTTTCTCTTCCTATTGCCTAGGCCCATGTCTTTTGTAACCATCCCTTCATAGAGGCAAAATTCCTAGTCCATAAGCCAACTAGCACAAAATCAATGAAGGTGATGTGCAGCAAATATTTTACTCTACATTTTTCCCCGCTTGTTCTAATTGACCCAGCCCGACAACTTCCATAGCTTGCCTTGCAAAAACTGCCCTTGCAATGATGGACATCATCCAATCTCACCTTGAGGCTAGAACCTCACATGAGCCTAGCCTTAACTCTCATTAAGACCCAATGGTGTAGTGCTTTGAAGACCAAGTCCTCAAAAAAGGGGATCATGCAGATCAAGAAATTGCCAAGCTAGCACTAGTGCACAGCTGCCACCCAAGGAAAGCCAACCCTCCCAACCCACTACAAAAGTCCATTTTTGCCACTAGTCTCTCCGTCAAACTTGTCCTCCTTAAATCTTAGGGTCAAAAGCACTAGCACTGGGAGTAAGAACACTACCAAGTCAACAAGAACCTCGTACCCACTCCAACGATACTCAGAAGTCTAGATGGCACCTCCTCCACTACCACTTCATCTTCTACTCCTCTTTCCTATCAACTTGTCCTCATCCCTCTAGAGTTCAACTAGGAAATGGCTTGCCATTCCCTCAACTTTGTCAATGGGTCCTTGACCTAGTAGCCACATTAGCATCAAGAGCTCACTACCTGAGTGGATCGCCTCAAGCAAGCCAATACCACCCTCTCCAAATAGATCTAGCAAAAGGACACTGCCTTCCGTGACCATCAACAAAGGATGGGGAGACATGTCAACAGGTGCATTAGCATTTGTAGATGACATCTAGAATAAAGCACAACAACTAGAGAAGGTTAATGTCTTTCTTCATGTGCGTGTAGCATGGTCAGAGCACCTACATGACACAACCCCCCTTAGCTTGGAGACCATTGAGAAACTCTAGCAAGAGCGGCTCAATCACTAGGAAAAACTAAAACAAGAACTCTAGGCTGCCATGATGGACTCTTGCTCCAAGCTTCCTCCCTTGTTTGACAAACCAGATGAGCCAAATATAGATGCCAAGTCTACCCCTCCTGCCCATCAACCTTAGCCCCACCACCACCACCACTTTGCATGTCAACCATTAGCAAGGTAAAAGCACTCCTGCTAGTTCTACCCCAGTCTCACTCCCGCTTTGCCTCCTCTAGCTCTACTACCAAGTTCAAACTTGTGGCCCTACTCCAAACCAGTCTAGTCACTCTCTAAATCCTCACAAATCAATTGCCCAAGGATCAAAGGACAACAACAAAGCATCCCACACCCCTACTTCTAAGAAAAGAAAAGTAGATTGCCATAGAAGTGCTCAACACCACCATAAGTGACAAGGATGTGTCACCATAAGCTCTGACTACTACGAGCTTTGTTGACTTCTCTACCAACACTAGCTTCGTAGATCTAAAGTGGAAAATGATGGTGTGAAGCATTGCCAAGTTTTAGAGCAACAAAATGTTGAGGCAGAGGAGTGGATTCATGTCTTACAATAGGCAGTGCTAGTCCTAGACCGAGGCTAGAAGGAAAAATTTAACTTGATCTACATCACATTCCAAAGAAACACCAATAGAAAAAAGTGGCTTAGGAAATGAAGAAGGCTGGAATTCTCTATCCCAATCACCCATACCCCCCACCAAAACACTACCCAAATTCTCCGGAGAGCCAAAGCTAAGATGGTTGGCATTCCTCATCCTAGTCACCCATACCCCCTACGAAAATGCTCACCTCAAGTTGAGAGCCAAAGCTAAGAAAAAATAATCACACCCATATTATGGAGAAGAATTTCCAAATCCTGATGATTGTGGCAAGGATTAGGGATGAAAAGATCATAATCCCAATGATCCACCCTCCTCTGAAGACCCCTTCACTTCCAATCAGGATATCATGAGTAGTCATAGTCATAATTGTTACTTGGGGCTCTGGTAACACTAGTCCATTTGGCTAGATAAGATTTAGTAGACGATCCTTGAAAGTTGGTAGTACAAGATTTAAAAGATCTTCTAATGGAATAGTGATATTAATTGGTCCCCATCAAATTGATTCTTTGGATGAGTCCAAAATAGCTGCAATTGTGATGGTCTATTCCCTTTTGTTTTGTGGAATCAGAATTAGTCTTTTAGTGGTGCTGATTGCTTGTATTAGCTTTTAGGGTATTACCATGCTTTTTTTTGAGATGATCTTCTAGATTCTTTTCTTGCTCCTTGTTGGGATAAACTTTTGGCGTACTATTATTATGTTTACCAGGATAACCCTCTTGGTTCAGTGTTATTCTGCAATAGACTCTAGATTTTGAAATTGCGGATTAATCCTCACAGTGTGTGGGTTCTCGCCTTTGGGGATGAAACTTTGGTGGCACCACTAGGTTGCATATCCTCCTTCGCAACTTGCTTGATTTTACCTTGTTGCGAGGTTGGTACTTCTCAAACATTCTCTTGCTATGGCTTTGACCTCATAGTTTGGGCCCATGGCCGTTCTCTAGGTTTGCTAATTCCATCATGAACTTGGGTGTAGATTTATCTTCACACCTGGTTGTAATCCTTGAACTGCTGGGGTTGTGCCTCCCATTGCCAACTAAATTGCAAAGATTTCATCATAGTGTAGCTTCCATTAATTCCTTTTAGGGTTCTATCATCTTGACCATCATTTCACTATGGAGGATTCTTCCCCGCAAATATTTTATTGCGATCGATTCTCACTTGCTATCCATCCTGCCAATTAGTGGCAGACTCTTTTTTGCTTTGCCCACGAAGTACATGTGGGTTTTGATGCTATCTCCTTGTAAGTTTTTCTAGAAACATCACGTTGACATATGGATTTGGTAGCTCCTTGATTTCCATTGTGTTGGCTTTAGACATGGATGCCGCGCCTTGCTCTTGGCTTCTTTGGGCATCATTTACATGGTGTCTTTGAGACACTCCAATCGTGAGTGCCCTTACTGTATATAGAAGAAAAAATGTTTATAAAATGGCCAAAAATTTCCTTGGCCTCTTCCTCCCCCACTGCGTATGCCAATCCATGGTCAGGTTACTAATACTCTTGATTTGTGTAAGCTATTGTGGGTGTTTGAGCTTGATTGGCAAACATGGGATTCCATTGGTTGGGAGTGGGATGCTCTAGTACCTTGCCATCCTCCTAAGCAAACCATTTGATATCTACCATTGTACCGGTAATAGTTCGTATTATGGATGGCCATATTACGAATGTTACACCACCACTAATTCAGGCTACATTCAGCCTCTATACGTGGCCCAAATTATTGCATTGTCTACACCATAGATTCTTGATTTCGTTTTTTGGAGTGCCATCTAAGAATTTATTGTTCTTTTTTTTTCCTTAGACTTGGTGGGATTTTTCTCCTCCTCATCCTCAAAGTCATCTTCCTCACTCTTATTTTTTGCCCCTAGATCTGAATTAGAGTCCAAAATACTAGTATCATCATCCTACTTCTTTTGGGTTGAACATTGTGGAGTTTTCCTTTTTCAAAATTTTCTTTGGATAGGAATTATTCCAATCTAAAAGCTTTCTTATAAAAGCCATTTATACTATTGCTAGACAAATCATTAGATGCAAAAGTTTTCTAGATTGGTTTATTGAAGCCTTGGACATAAAGGGTGTTTAGCATTTCATCATGGGGTTGGGTATTTGCTCTTGGGGGGAGATCAGTTATAAATATATGTATGTATCACATGGGTTCAATATAAGGGATTCTAAGAATACATAATTTACACATTTTTTACATACAGAAGGGTCCCATATAAAGGGGTTACTTATAGATTGAATAGAAAAGGTTTATGTTTTATTAAGGGAAAATTCATAGATAAGGATAAATAGGCCTTAAATGCATGTGATATAGAGGGTATACATATAGTGAATTCCCATGGGGTATTTGGATTAATTCTACTTTTTAGGATTGTAAACTTGGCTATGTAAGAGTAGATTGATTTATCTCATTGTTTTAAACCACAGAGAAGCTTTTGAGTAGATGTTTGCTTAGGTTGAAATCTATTTCAAAATGCACTTAGTGCGTCATTCTAGGTGGGCAATCCATGCTTCACCGCTAGCCATGTGGGGGACATTTTTGCGCATCAAACATTCTAGTATAGTGACTTTTTGAGGCTCATTGACCTTGATCGAGGAAGTTGATAGTGTAAGCAACATCAAATTGGCAGATGAACGCATCCGAATCCTCATGAGAAGATTTGAAGAGCTTTGGGAATGGGATATTGGTTTGGTGGGCCATTCTATTAGGAACTAAAAATCGGCAAGGGGATATTGGTGGGATAACAACTATATTGAGTAGAAGAAAAGAAACAACTCACTAGCTTCAATGTAGTAGTGGGAGCGATTGACAAGAGTGTAGATTCACTGCCCTTCCTAGGAGTGGAATGCAATTGGTACTTTTGCAGTGGCTAAATGGATTAGTGTGCTCAAGATGCATCATCACTAAGAATAGAAGGAGCCTTAGGAGATGGTGCCATTTGGTGTTGATCATCATCCTGGTCAAGAGCTAGAAATGCATTGAGGACCTCGCAAATGCATACAAAGTAAGCCTAGTGCACATAGGAACAATGATTGTGGTCACCATCTGCAATTGGGTTTAAGCGTCACTGTCATAGTGCAGTAGTCATACTTAGAATTGACATAGGTGGACAGCCACATCCTAATCTACAACTAGTGTCTAAGATGCAGAGATAGACGTCACCAAAACAAGATATAGACAAATAAAATATACTCAAACAAGAACTCCCAAGTGCATATTGATACCTGAATCCAATACAATAGTCTCAATAGAGATCGACATGGCATTTTTCGAATGCATAGGGACAAGAATTGAGGAATAGCATAGCTTCATGGACTTAGAGAAAAATGCAAAATGCAATATAAAAGGGAAGGCAATGCTATTTCCAATGATCATGACTTAGGACATACAAAGGAGAATTAGCTATGCTACTACTATTGTAGCACTTAGGATGCTAGTTAAAGAGAAGGTTAGATGACACTAATAGATGAACAACATCCCTACTACAGATGAGCCAAAAGGACAAATCCTTTGCTTGAGCGGGCCTTTTTCTTTTATAGCTTGTTGTTGGCTGCAATATTCTCTTTGCCCACATGTTGCGTCAATGACCATAGCTATTGCTATACCCATTTGCTCATCAATGCACCACTGGCCACCTTGCTTTAAATGCCGCTAACTATAGCTGCTCTTAACAAACACTCTCTAGTTCTTGCATGCATTGTGGACTAAAGAAGTAAAGAATTCAACTCCTTCCAATTTGTGCGTGTTGTTGCTCCATTTATAGTTTCCATAATTTGATCCTCTTTTTTGTTTTTAGCCATGCTTGATAGATGTTGTTTACTATGACTAGCAAGTAGAAAATTGTCAATGTCTTCTAATATCGATGTCCATTTGAGGTGATTTTGACTTTATTCCTTCATAATGAAGTCTCAAACCACTTATAATGTCTATTTTTTGTTAGAGTTGCAAGTACCTATTCTAAAACCAACCTCTCTAAGCTATCTAGAACTATTTAGAATGTTATTCTAGCTCTACTTTAGGCTATAAACCTTGCTATACCCTATAAATACCCTATAATGACTAGTAGTACATGTAGGAGAATGGTTTGATTTTTAATGGGTGATCCTATAAGTGAGTGTGTAATGCTGAGTACCAATGAGTATGTGGATTAGCCCCAAATCAACCCATAATTTGTCCCTACACTTGCAATTTTATGGGCTCTAGATCAGCAAGTGTTTGCAAGTTCCTCTTGGGCAAGGACGGTGCATCCCTTTGAGAGTCATGATCGGTAAGGGGAGGGCTATCTCCCTTTTGTCTTACTGACTTGGCATCCACCTTTCCTCATGGAAATATACATCTCAAGTATGTGCTAAGTCTAAGCAAAGTTGCATAATAGGTTGGGATGAAATGATTCTTTATGCTCTTTAATGATATGCAAGGATTTCTAAGTAGAAGAGGTTGAAATAGGATGAAAAGAGGTAGGGAATTACACTTCAATAGTAGTGACTCACTACTTTATAAAATTTCCCTCTTATTGACATGATTATTTTCCAATCTTAGTGATCAATGAAACACACAAATAGAGCTATCAGTGCTAAGTATAAAAATGATATCCAAGAATCAATTTGAGCATCAATGGAGCACTAAAATTTATGGACAAGATAGGTAAAAGCAAGCATAGTCACATTCAGTCCTAGTATAAGCCATATGTGCTATTCCAATGTAAAGGAATGCCTCTTAATTGCTTTTAGTAAGTGGAATAGGCCAAAAAAATGGATAGAAAGAGACATTGAAGAGAATAAAATCACACTTACCTCTTGATAAGAAATAAAGAGTGTTGATGGACAACCAATCGTCGATTAATTCTCCTTCTTCAAAAGGGTCCAAATCATCAATGTTTTCTATAGTGTTGCTCCCTTGCCAAGATTAATCACTTTTTTGATAAAATCTTCAATTCTTTAAGTGCTCTTGAGTGGCATTTCTATGCACTATTGTCCATAATAAGGGAAAGCTTGAAATCTTGGTAGAATGATCCAATGTCGGGTGAAATAATTGCTCTTGAGCCTAAACACACTCCAAAAGCAAGTTTATGCTAGAAGCCCCATCAATTCCACAAGAGTAGAATCTTGTCCTTCTATCCATAGTCTTTAAGAGAGTAATAATGCTCCCATTCTTGAAAGATTGCATCAATCTTTACCCCATAATGGCTGGCAATGTTGTAGATATACTCCTTGAAGCTTCTTGAGTGAAAGCCCCTTCAATAGAGCAAGAATACTTGAAGTTCCAATCCATAAACCATGGCTCCTCTATTTTAAACTGTTTCAAGAGAGCTTGAATAGAGTGTAAGAGGGAAACGATACCTTGAATGGTGAGAAAGAGAGCTTGTATTGCCTCTTGGAAATGAATAGAACATGTTCTCAAGAGTAGACAACCAAACTTGAAGATCCAATGATGATGAGGATGAAAGATATCCACCACTATTATCCTATGTATTCAGCTTTAAAATCGAGGCCAATAGTTCATGGGAATCATTATGATCATTGATAGTGGTAGATAAATCCACAATGCCTAATATTAAGCATTATGATACATTATAAAGGATCAATCCAAGCAAGATTGAAATCGTGATGCAGGAGATGAAGAGATTCAACCTGATCAGGTAGCACAACTTACATTGAACTGTAGTAGCTCCAGATGGAACTATCTACCTTCAACCTAGTGCTTGATGAGCTCTAAATGATGCCTCTAGAAACAAGCTTGACAAGATTTTTAGGCAATAGAAATCATGGGAGAGGGATATTGACTAAACTCTTCCATTGAACTTGAAGGAATCTTGAAGAAGAAAGGGAAAAGTAGGGTTTTTTAAAAAATAGTCAAACTTCATTAGGAAAAAAATGAAATCGCAAATGGGCCTTTTAACCCCCCTCTCTCCTCCTTAAAACAAGAAAAAGAGGAGAGAAGAATAGTAATAATCCTATTCTCTCTCCACTTTTGCAATATTGTTTTTCCTTTTTTATACTATCTACAAAGATATACTCAGATTCCCTCTCTCTCTTCATTCAAGAAGTCTTTTTCAACCAAATTTGATATTAAAAAAGGAGTTAGTTATGGGAGAGAGTTATAAGCAAATGGGATTGAAACATGTGGACTTGTGGGTTGATGGGGGAATTTACCCAATTGACCCCTTAAACAATAGACCTCCAACTTTCTCAGGAATCACAAATTTGCTGAAGTATGTGTGCAAGGGTGAAAATGGGCTCAATGATCAAGCGTTTAAAGTATTTACAACTTGCCAAGCAACCATAAAAAATTGTCATGATGTGATCATTGCACATCAACTTCATATACAACAACTCATAGGACAAGTGGTACAGCTGAATGACACTATAATTCAACAAAACAATCAAATTATTTTGATGCAAAACACTATCCATGACATTGGTATCTCATATGAGGAGGCAAAGGCACAATTGGACGATGAGAGCGGAATTTAGGAGACGGCAAGTGCTTAAAAATAGCTAAAAATTATGAATATCAAGGGAAAAATATTCACCGTCAAAGGCGGCGGCTCGATCTAGGACGATTTTAAGCGCCAAAGTGCTTTAAAGGCGCCCGAGCGACACTTGTTGATTTTTCATAATTTTTCAGACAGTTGTGCGGGTTGACACAAGCTACTGGCCAATGCGGGATGCTAAGCCGGATGCCCAGGATTTTTCAGAGCTCAATTCGGAGTCCGGACAGGAAAATGGCCAAGGAAACGGTCAAGATATGAAAAGGTGGACACTTGGGAGGCCAAATTTGAGCATGCCTTTTGAGTTTGGACCCCCCCCAAAAAATTTATGCACCTTATGAAGCAAAAAACGTGGAGAGAGAATGAAGAGGCATGAAAAAACGTGGAAGAAGATGGCGCCCGAAAAATGCGCCATGAATGGATGAGAGGCATCATGGCTGCTGCAAACAACCCCCCCAATGGATTATGGGGCTTCATTCCCCTCTGTCTGTGGACTCTATCGCCGCCCTTCGCCCGTGGAATGATGGCCTGTTTTGAAATTTCTGATTCTAGTCTTTCTCTCTCCTCCCTCTCTCTCTTCTAAGAGGCAGTTCATGTGTGGGAAGGAGCAATGAAGAAAGAATGATGGAGGCTTGTCCGGCATGGACCGGATTGCTACACGGGCTGAGAATGGTGATTTGGGATGTTGCTGGACATGAAGTGTTGCTGTTTTCCAAATCTACAGCCATGGATACAAAACCCGAAACACGCGTTTAAGCGGTAAACTAAAAAATTACAAAGAAAATTTAGTGTTTTATGCTTTTGATTGATGGAATGCCGTTCATATGGACTAAGATTTGATTATGTTGCTGATTCTTCTGAGTTCTTACTGTTTATAACTAGAAATTATGAAAAACATGCATTTCATGGCTCGAAATAATGTCAAGAAACCCGAAAACCATGAAAAATGGGGAAAAACAAGGGTTTTGGGCGTATAAATGGGGAAAACCGTCGATACACATCAACTAATCTTTCAATTTTGTTGCAAATGAACTAAGGGCCACAGCCCATAAACTGGTTTTCATTTTCAGCAATTTAAAAAATACAAGAAAATGAAGAAAATGGGGAAAAATGATAAAAACACCATGAAAAATAGGGGAAAAATACATTTGGGGCTACGAAAAATATAGAAAAATAGGATTTATGTTTATTGATGTATAGCAAGGCTGGGGCATGAAGTTGTGCTTCAGTTCAGCCTTGTTTATATGTTTTAGTGCGTGTTTCCTTCCTTTCTCCACATAAAATGACAAGGAAACCCTAAAAGAAATGAATGCAATGATGCCCTATCAACGGGGAAGGGTAGAGTTGTGGAAAAAATGGTTAAATGCCGTTGAGCATGAGGAATAATTTGCTGATTTTATATGCATTGCATCTAGGACGGAATAATAATGATAAGAATTAAAACCTAGTAGCACGAAGATCACTTCGGTGCTAGGTGTTGCAGCGAAGTACAAAGCGGTTAGAAAGAAAAGCATGAAAGAGATGTTTTGCACTTGCACGCTGGTGGTTTTTAAAATGTTTGAGCACTAGGCATCCACCTCTTTGCATGATCATTTAGAGGAAATTAAAAGTATCAGAGTTAGCTCCTGGATATGCATAGCAATTGTTTTCAGTAGGCCTGTGACCCACCGTTGAGAGCGTGAGGTTCCTATGCTGTAGGATAGACGAGGGTTATAGGGGACAGCAAGTGAGGGAATGGTACATTCCTGGATACGTTTATTTGGTACCTTGAGCGACGTTTGTGCGAAATGTCTAAATGTTGAGCGGCGCATCGAGGGGCCAATCCCCAAGGTGTAGGAGAGTCGCAGAGGGTTGACGGCATTCAGCCGTAGGAGGAACCCCATGTGTATGTGATTCGAGCCTTTTGGCTATGTGGAAGGGACTCCCTCTGAGGAGCAATATTGGGTTAGGATCAGTTGGACTACAACGTATTACAAACGCAATGTTTAGGAAGGCAGAGATTTTGATAGACGCTCCTGGCCGCGAGGCCGAGGGGTTGTCTTGTGCATAGTGACGAGGTCCGGCTAGTGCATGAGCCAGTGCCGGCCCATTTTTAGGTCCATCAGTGGTGCGTCTGCCGGGAGCTGTCGATAAGTGGCGGTCTCCGAATCTTGGTCTCATAAGGGACCTGTTAGTTTTATTGGTCGATAGCCGCCTCGAAGCGGTGGATATTAAGTTAGTCTGATAAAAACTTTGGTCATTAGTATGACGGTCAATCCAAGAAATTCCCAACACCCAAAGGATACTTTGTCTATCTTGAACACTCTAGTGGGATCTTTAACACGTTGGGTGATTGACTATTTTACCCTTTGCCCTGAAAGTGATACCATGCTTGAGTTTGGGTCCCTATGGGAAAATACCCATGGAGCTATCTCTAAGATTAATAGCCCATGGCGATTAGAGAAAAGGGAAAGTGAAAGTAATGTTAAGATGACACAGTCATCTATGATAATTCATGATGATAATGTCATAGAAAAGACTGTGACAATGATGGTTAATATGCACATAGGAGGACATGATGATTATGATCTAAAGATACATCCGATGCTAGTGCCCGACGCACTTGGGTACCGTAGTGTGATTGCCAAGATCCATGAAGCATTGGATGATGTCCATGTGTGTGGAAAACCATTGTTAGTAAGGAAGATTTCATTAGGACCTATCCTAAGTTTTAGCAAAGTGGTGGTAGATGAGAATAGGCTTACTAGAACACCACTAGCAGATGATGGGATAGATTCCCTATTGCATAGTGTTGGATTCCCTAAACCACTTTGTGAGTTGGTGGAAAAGGAAGTTCATGGAATTAGTGACTCTTCCACACCAGTAAAGGTGGAAATGGAAGAGGTCAAAGACCCTAATACACTGGTATTAGGTCAAGAGGAATACAAAGATTTTAATGACCCAGTCTTGATCCCAAAAGGGAGGACTAAATGTCCTCCTCTTTATAGGGATCTCCCAGTGTTTTATGGGTTGCCAAATGAGGATCCGATGATTCATTTAAGAGAATACGACCTAACTTGTATTGCAAGTGGGTTTGACGATATACATCGGATGCTTGTATTCCCAAGTACCCTAAAGGGGGAGGCAAGGAAATGGTACTGGAACCTCCCAAGAGGGTCGATCAAATCATTTGAGGAGTCTTGTGATAGATTTCTAGATGAGTATGAAAAACAGCTCCCTATGATTCAGGTCTTAGGGCAGCTTATGCAGTTTAGACAAGAGTCTTATCTTTCTGTTAAAGAGTATGCTAGAGCCTTTGATAGTATTCTTAGGCTTTGGCCAAGAAGAGCCAGTGCACTACCAGATGATGTGCTATGTGAGCTCTTTTTGAATGGCTTAGAGATTAATATGCAAATCCAAGTGGGACTGCGGAATCCTAAGTCATTAAGGGAAGCAAAAATGCATGCCATCGATTATGAGGGTCATATTCAGAGATGTTGGGAAAACTTTTGGAGTTTTCCCCACTCAGTACACGTGCATCCTAGCTTCCAACCATTTCTGCAAGAAGACAGCTCACTTGTTGATACCAAGGCAGCCTATGAGGGGAACCTTAGTGGCCAAAATCTCAAAGCAGAAAATGGCCATCCTATGAGTAGTAATGACATGCCTCTCAGTGAACAGGTTCCAAGCCATGTAAGTCCCATTAGGGCTTGCAACACTTCCACGAGAGATAGTTGTGATGGAAATATGGATCGCACCAATGGGCCTATGAGTGTTGATAAGAATTTTGTGTGTGGTTCTAACTTTGTTGCTAGTAAGGCTCTTGAGAGACCTTTGGTATTGGAATCATGCTTCCGGGTGGATGTTGTTCCTTCCAGTGAAAGCATGGTTCTTATGGAAGAAAATTTACAGTATGGACGTAAACAAGTAAAGACATCTTTTGTAAAGAGGATGCAAAATGCTAAAAGTCCACCTGTGCTTCACAAAGGTCATAAGGATGTGAGGCCATTTAGCCATAGGGATAAGTTTGCATTGAGTTCGTTAGACCAGTGCAGCAAATTGAGGGAGTGCAAGAATATTAAGGGAAATGTGAGATGGGTTTGGAGACCCAAAATCTCCAAAAGTATGGCAGGAGTGTCAGATGCAAGGCCAAGGATCCCATCTGGATATATTCTGTTGAACCCCCAAGAGGGTAAGATTGGATATACATCTGACCATATACACTGCCTTGGGACACACCCATGTGATATGCTTAGGCTTGAAGTTCTACCTAATTTGGGTCCCAGCACTGATCTACGTGAAAACCCAAATAGGGGAGGTTTGAATGAGTACAAAGCTATGATTCTTTCTCCCAAAGGAGCCACTCAGCCGCTTGAACAACTAGGTTATTCGGATTACAATAAATGTGGGACATGCGAGCCCACTAAGGTTGTTCATTCAGCTCATAGTGCCCAAGAAGGGATCGGTCTTATTGATGAGTTATTTGTGGAAAGACTTGGACTTGTAGCTCTACAAGAAGAAAACCATAAGATTAAAAAGAAGAAAAGGAAAAAAAAAGAGAAAAAAAAATACAAGATCAAGCTTTTAGCTAACTTGCATGAGTAGCATGGGGCTAGTCGACCTATGATATGCTATCTTTGGCACCTTGGGTAGTCTGAGAGGGTGTGATGTATATGCCAAGGACATCAGTATTACGTGGACTAAAATGGCCTATCTAGTTTTAAGCTAGGAAGGCTAGCTGCTTTACCTCCAGATTTTGTTAGGCCAAGAGGGCCGATTTAGTTTTGTAGTGAAGTATTTTATTTCATTAGGCCAAGAGGGCCATTTCCCTGTCTAGTGCGGGTGCGTTTAATTGGGTTTTTGTTTTAAATGTTGTGCTGGACAGGTTTTGTGATTCATGGAATTTGGTGGAGCCTGGAGGAGCCTTTGCTGTGATGGAAGCTTCTTGTGGCCAATCTACGTGATACTTCTCCTTTACGAGTACCTTTCTTTCCTGTTATATGTGTATTTGTACTTGTTGAGGGGATACTTTTTGTTGGGGACCGGCGACCAAGGCATGAAGTCCCAGGTTTAGGCTACGTATGTTTGAGGGAGGTCGGAGTAGTCATTGCCTCCTGTAAAGACATTGTTAGACATTGAAAGATCTGTTTTAGAAGGAAGTCCTAGTGGCTCTGTTCTGCTAACCTGCTAGGCAGCCGTTCTAGGAGTTCTTGTTAGTAGTGAGGCAGTTAGAGAAGCCTGCTAGAAGATAATAATAATGATGCCAAGAAATCCTGAATATCCTAAAAGATGAATATAAATACGAAGGTGTGTAAAAAGGGGTTCTAACCCCTATCAATGAAAAGAAAAGAAATGAAAATATATAAGCAGTTGATCATCGCCTTGCGAAGGCCTGGTAGGTTCCTGGGGACGAGTCAGACCCGGGGCCGATATCTTGTCTTCCTCGGGGTGGCTTCTTGCTGGAAAAATAATATCAAAACAAGGAAGGTTGGAGCGAAAATAAAAGTGAGCGTTAGAAAAGGATTAAGTGTCGCCTTGCGAGGGCTTGGTAGGTTCTTGGGTGCCGAGACAAGTCGTGAGACCGATGCCCTGTTCTCCTTGGGTCACTACGCTCAGCTCCCTCCTTTTTACATGCCCAAGTATGTTCATCCAATCAAAACCCTCAAAGAAGAGATATACTGAAAGAAAATATCCTTTGCTCAGGCTATAGGAGTCCTCGCCTTGTAGGAGCTCCTAGTTGCATTGTCTTTAGTTGGTCAGTAGTTCAGACTACCACTTAGGGCAACCTCTTTGGCAGTTCTTTTTAGTTTGGCTGTGTTGGAGCAGCTGGTTAGTGACTCACTTCGGATCTTCTATTAGATGATGCTAGGCCTATTCCTTGTGGATGTCATACCTTGGTTCTGTCTAGGGGTAGGGGGAGCATTGTGCTGAGTTTTATGATAATAATTGTTTTGTATCAGTTTGATGCTTCTTTGGTTGTTTATGTGCAGATATGTTCGTGGATTCGACGGGCTGAGTCGCCCTATCCCGTGGTCGCCAATGAGAGCGGAATTTAGGAGACGGCAAGTGCTTAAAAATAGCTAAAAATTATGAATATCAAGGGAAAAATATTCACCGTCAAAGGCGGCGGCTCGATCTAGGACGATTTTAAGCGCCAAAGTGCTTTAAAGGCGCCCGAGCGACACTTGTTGATTTTTCATAATTTTTCAGACAGTTGTGCGGGTTGACACAAGCTACTGGCCAATGCGGGATGCTAAGCCGGATGCCCAGGATTTTTCAGAGCTCAATTCGGAGTCCGGACAGGAAAATGGCCAAGGAAACGGTCAAGATATGAAAAGGTGGACACTTGGGAGGCCAAATTTGAGCATGCCTTTTGAGTTTGGACCCCCCCCAAAAAATTTATGCACCTTATGAAGCAAAAAACGTGGAGAGAGAATGAAGAGGCATGAAAAAACGTGGAAGAAGATGGCGCCCGAAAAATGCGCCATGAATGGATGAGAGGCATCATGGCTGCTGCAAACAACCCCCCCAATGGATTATGGGGCTTCATTCCCCTCTGTCTGTGGACTCTATCGCCGCCCTTCGCCCGTGGAATGATGGCCTGTTTTGAAATTTCTGATTCTAGTCTTTCTCTCTCCTCCCTCTCTCTCTTCTAAGAGGCAGTTCATGTGTGGGAAGGAGCAATGAAGAAAGAATGATGGAGGCTTGTCCGGCATGGACCGGATTGCTACACGGGCTGAGAATGGTGATTTGGGATGTTGCTGGACATGAAGTGTTGCTGTTTTCCAAATCTACAGCCATGGATACAAAACCCGAAACACGCGTTTAAGCGGTAAACTAAAAAATTACAAAGAAAATTTAGTGTTTTATGCTTTTGATTGATGGAATGCCGTTCATATGGACTAAGATTTGATTATGTTGCTGATTCTTCTGAGTTCTTACTGTTTATAACTAGAAATTATGAAAAACATGCATTTCATGGCTCGAAATAATGTCAAGAAACCCGAAAACCATGAAAAATGGGGAAAAACAAGGGTTTTGGGCGTATAAATGGGGAAAACCGTCGATACACATCAACTAATCTTTCAATTTTGTTGCAAATGAACTAAGGGCCACAGCCCATAAACTGGTTTTCATTTTCAGCAATTTAAAAAATACAAGAAAATGAAGAAAATGGGGAAAAATGATAAAAACACCATGAAAAATAGGGGAAAAATACATTTGGGGCTACGAAAAATATAGAAAAATAGGATTTATGTTTATTGATGTATAGCAAGGCTGGGGCATGAAGTTGTGCTTCAGTTCAGCCTTGTTTATATGTTTTAGTGCGTGTTTCCTTCCTTTCTCCACATAAAATGACAAGGAAACCCTAAAAGAAATGAATGCAATGATGCCCTATCAACGGGGAAGGGTAGAGTTGTGGAAAAAATGGTTAAATGCCGTTGAGCATGAGGAATAATTTGCTGATTTTATATGCATTGCATCTAGGACGGAATAATAATGATAAGAATTAAAACCTAGTAGCACGAAGATCACTTCGGTGCTAGGTGTTGCAGCGAAGTACAAAGCGGTTAGAAAGAAAAGCATGAAAGAGATGTTTTGCACTTGCACGCTGGTGGTTTTTAAAATGTTTGAGCACTAGGCATCCACCTCTTTGCATGATCATTTAGAGGAAATTAAAAGTATCAGAGTTAGCTCCTGGATATGCATAGCAATTGTTTTCAGTAGGCCTGTGACCCACCGTTGAGAGCGTGAGGTTCCTATGCTGTAGGATAGACGAGGGTTATAGGGGACAGCAAGTGAGGGAATGGTACATTCCTGGATACGTTTATTTGGTACCTTGAGCGACGTTTGTGCGAAATGTCTAAATGTTGAGCGGCGCATCGAGGGGCCAATCCCCAAGGTGTAGGAGAGTCGCAGAGGGTTGACGGCATTCAGCCGTAGGAGGAACCCCATGTGTATGTGATTCGAGCCTTTTGGCTATGTGGAAGGGACTCCCTCTGAGGAGCAATATTGGGTTAGGATCAGTTGGACTACAACGTATTACAAACGCAATGTTTAGGAAGGCAGAGATTTTGATAGACGCTCCTGGCCGCGAGGCCGAGGGGTTGTCTTGTGCATAGTGACGAGGTCCGGCTAGTGCATGAGCCAGTGCCGGCCCATTTTTAGGTCCATCAGACGACCTGAGAAAGATCAACAATAAGCTAACATAGGAGCACAAATAAAAGAAGAAGCCAATCAATGAGTTAATTGTGAATAGCGACCAATGGAAGCGACATATCAAAGCATGTAAGATAGCTCAGAATGAGAACCTAGGTAAGGGTGAGGTTGGATCATGTATTAGTAGATTGCTGAAGGCAAGTACATTGGAAAACACTTTGAGCAATCCTAAGTTTAAGGCTGTGAAGGAAAAGGTGATAGAGTGCACATTGATAGATGTGTCAAATGAGTTCTCAGTTGTGGATGCACAATCCATTTGTAATAGGGCCGGTATTAGCACAATGACTTACTCAAAGATATTCAAATGTGTGAAGGCTAGGTTTGGTTGTGTGCTGAAAAGAAATAGAATCATGCCTCTTCCTCAACCTGCAAAGTTAATAGAGGCCCAACAACAACTTAATACAAAGGTTTTGGAGTTGATACGAGATCCCATGCATGTTCAATGTGTGGAAATACTAAAGGTTGGGACCAAAAATGCATATGAGGTGAAGTTCATCGAACAAAATAATTATTATTTAGATTTGTATAAGGTGCAGTCGGCAATGGTAATGTACTACAGTATGTCTGTTGAGGAATGTAATGGTAAATTGCAGTTTGTTATAAAATTAGATGAAAGTGAGGTCATCAAAGGAGTAAAGCTTGAAAGAGTAAATGTAACTTTGATGAATAGAGCTTTACAATTCAACAAGAACAACCCAGGGAACTTTAGTGTTCAATCTGAGTGCCATGTGTGATGGCTCACTACATTTGAAGTTCCTAAGGAAACATTTGAGGTGCTGCAGTTGTTCTTTATGCACAAAGCATTCCAAGAATCATCGATCATCAAGAACATGGTGAGATGCTCTTGGTTGAAGGGTATGGCCAATACTTGGTTGAATGGCATCTTGCAGGAGAACTTTAAAATCTATGTGTGGAATCTCCAATGGTGCAAATACAAAGAATCCATGCTTATATTGCTTGACAGAGAGGGTGGAAGGAAAGGACGGAAAGAAGAATTGGCAAAGGGTGACAAGTGCTACATCGATGCGCAATAGAGAAGATCCCACTTGGAAGCCCATCTTCAACATTCCATTGGATCGTATTCACATATTTGTTCATTGCATTCTTTTGTCAAAATCATGGAGAAACTTGTATATAAATACATTTGGTTTGCTTATAGGATGCAATCAGAAAAAGAAGGCATTACAATGTGTATGAATGTGGAGTGAGTGCTATCAAAAATTGGGCTACACAAGCATCAAGTGAGGATTGAAAAAGATGAGAAGAGATCAGGAAAATCTGGTAACTTGCCAAAAAAGCCTTGCTTTGAAGGAGAAAAGGCTAGAAGTTTCTCTCAGCACCCATCAATGAAGAAGGGAATGTCATGGTTCGTAGGCCACATGACTACGATGGGTGGAAAAAGGTACATTTTGCAATTCCTGATCGAAGTAATGGAGGAAAAAAAAGGTTGGCCAAAGCTAAGATTTGGATAAGTCTTAACACATTGGCTCTCTTACTTCGCAAGATGGTGTTTAACAATGAAGATAAGCAAAAATTTATCGATGTTGTGCATAGCTTCTATGAAAACATGGTGGAAGCGTGGGCAACATCTCTATCACACATTACATGGTGCATACTAAGTTAATATTTTAAAAATGTATGAATTGTATAAACTATTGAGCATAGTTTTACTCATGTGTGATATATCTTTGTAGCATATCCTTGAGGCACATGGGCCATACTTTGTAGAAAAGGGAAGCATTGGAGTTTGGTCTATACAAGGGATGGAAAATTCACATTCGATAGCGCATGGTGCATACCTAAGAGAGACTAATCATGGTGGAGGGATTAATGGTAGCAATCCAATGATCCAATTACTATCTTAGTGGTATAGGATTATAGTAGAGGATGAAGCTAAACTCTCGCAAAAGAGAGAAAATGAAAGTACTGTTGGATTGGCTACAGACATGATGGAATTGCGCTGTGTCACTAAAAGAGTGCATTATGAAGCCTCAAGTGCTAAAGAAAACCATGCCAAGTGGCTAAAAACAAGGCTTTGACAAGGCAACAAATGGATTCGAAGAGAGCTAAGATAGTAAGATGAACAATGTGTTCAGTGTGAATGCAATTCATAGTTTAAGAGAGAAAGAGAGAGTGTAAATCTATGTGAATGAGCATTATAGTTTAGGGTTATATAAAAGAGGGTTTTACTTTCTATCTTATTCATTGAGTTCTCACATCTCTTGTGTAGGAAAGATGGCTAGGCCTAAGGTAGTTGCAAATAAGCTTCCGCTCAGAGCCCCATATCGTGTTCAGCCCCTTGGAGCATCTACTAGCTCAGATGCACCCCCTTCTCAACCTAACCCAACTTCCTCAAGCCACCCTCACAAGGGTCCTCCTCAACATCCCCACAAGAAGCACAAGTGGAAGCCATGTATAGTGTCCCTGAGAGAAATTAGGAGGTATCAACACTTTTTTGATCTCATCATTCCAAAGGCGAGCTTCTCAAGACTTGTTCGCGAGATTGTGCAAGACCTCTATCATGTTGAGATGGCAAGCTCAACACGTGTGGACATTGATGATGGAACGCCTGGCTAGATGGGTCTGCATGTATACACTTAGCACGTTGGTGGTCATTATGATACTCACATGGCCACTGACTTATTACTTATTATATTTAGTTTGTTACACCTACCTACAACTGGCAAAGACATAGCGCCAGTCGATTAGCGTAGTTAGTTATGCACTGTTTGACTTAGTAGGCCACTTTCCTTTATGTTGTATCTTATCTATACTTTGTGTACATTGTATAGTGTGTAGAAGAAGAAAAAAAAAAGCAAGAAAACGTTTTGGCCTCCATCTCTCTTCTTGTGTTCTTGAGTGAGCTTCCTCTTGTGTATACAGTGTGTGTTTGGCACCGCAGCTCAAGCAAGTCTCCCCACCATGCGATTCTTGACATGGTATTAGAGCTGCGCAACTAAGAGAGGCTGATTTCGAAGGCTGAAGTGAAGGAGAAGAAGCAAGGTTCGAGCAAGCAAGCAACAGGTAAGGAGCTCTCCCATTCTTCCACTCTCTCTCTTGGATAGTGCGTGTGGAGGCACAGGAAGCAGAGTCGAGCAAAAATTTCAGATTGCTGTGAGATTTGGTGTGCGAGCAGATCACTATATATTCTATAGATTTTCTCTTTAGGGCTTTACCACAGTTATTTTGGGTGTCTGAGGACGTTTTAGGCCTTGTTTTAGAGCTGCAAGGTTGCGGACAACAGTTTTAGGATAACTGTGATTTTGGCTGTATTGACCGAAGGTGGGTGCACAGGTTATAGATTGCGAATCTGTAATTTTTGAGGTGTTTGCAAGAAGAAAACATAAGGTTTATCTACAAACAAGTTGCATATTAAATGTAATATTGAGAAATCAGTGAAAAAGGTTGCTTGATGTAGTGCTGTGCACGTGTTGTGGAAGATTGCAGAAGACTAGCTTGCTGTGTTGTATCCTTGTTTGTGATAATGGAAGAGAATAGTGAAAATCCCATTATTGAGAAGCTCGACAAGAATAACTACCCTTCATGGAAGTTCCGTGTGACGAACTTCCTCATTGGAAAGGGCCTTTATGAGTTTATCTCAAGTGAAAAAAAGGAGCTAGAGCTGGGTATCGACTGCAGATGAATTAAAAGCATGGAAAGAGTGGAATGTGAAAGATAATGTTAACCCCAAGTCGACATGGCAGAAAATGGCGAAAAATGAAGGAAAAAGTGGGAAAATCATGTAAGAAGAGCAAAGACACGTAAGCGACCTCTAAAGGCTAAGTCGAGACCAAAGGCACGATTTTAAATGAAAGGCGCCTCAAAAAGCTTGGAAAACTCTTGTAAAAGAGCTCCAGGCTCCCTTCTATGCCAATTGTAAAATATTAGATGGGCATAGGCTAGAGGCATAAGGATAGAAGAGGGAAATGGAAAAAGGACCTTGCCACAATGGCTGGTCATGTAAAAAAGGGGATGGGTGCCCATGGGATTTTAGGGTTTGTATATAAAGTTCAAAAAGTAAATGGAAACTCATTTTTTGGTGTGTGGCTAACAAGAGCTCTCTTCTTCTTCTCTTCTTATCTTCTTCTTGCATGTGTGTGTTCTTGAGAGAGGGAGTGTGAGAGTGTGAGGGAGTGAGTGTGTGGGAGTGAGGGATCAAGAGGTGAAGCTCTTCACCATCTCCTCTTCTCTTATTCTCTTCTCTTCTCTTCTCCTCACTCGCGTGCATGGCTATGGAGGATGGAGCTTGGAGATGGAGGAGGCTTGAGCTAGCATCAAAAATCGTGGAGCTACTGAGGTGTGTGAGGGAGGAGGCTACTCGCATCGCCATCAAGATAAGTTCACTACACTCGTAGGATCCACGGCGCGTCGGGTAGGTGAGAGATAGCGAAACGCTTGAAGCAATAAGCGGTCCGTGGGTCTTGGCGGTTGAGCAAAAGCTCCCACATTTTGGTTCCGTTGCCGAGATCAATGGATTCAAGCTTGAGTACTTGCGCGCCTCATATCGAGCATCGAAGTAGGGGATTCATCCCCGAAACGGAGCTTGAGATAGGTAGGAAGTTTGGGTGTTTTTGATCTTCAAAACAAGTAAGTATTTTGGGATATTTTGGTTGTTTGATGATTGGAAAGCATGGAGAATCTATTTCAGTTTTTTGCCTTTGATTTTTGTTGCATTTAGCGTAGGTTAGAATTAGGAAATCGAACATGAGAAGGGTAGGGTTTAGTGTTTCAAAACAAGGCAAAACAGAGCAAAAATGGGTAAAATGCTTGCTAGTGATGCCTAAGATCGGCAAGTGAGTGATTGGGGGCATCAACACCACACTTGGGAAGGGGTATCAGAGCCAGAAGGCCAAGGGAGAGCTCATTTGTGCCATTTCACAAAGAGAGAGAGAGCTCCAGCCCGCATCGATTTGATTGCATCACCGATGCACTTACCGGCCCGTTCAGGCATATGAATCTCTCCCTCTACTCCCCTAGATAGGATCTGGAAGTGCATGGCCATGGTGCTTGCCTATATCTGGTGAATCGATCAAAATCGTATTTGCGCGGGTTACGCGTGCCGCATTTGGCCCGTCCGAATGGCCTTTCCTGGGCCGAGTCCCAGAATTGGCCCTCGGCCCCTGTCATTCGGCCACTCGACCGGCCCTTGGGCCTCGGGCCGTCCGAGTCAACCCATTCAGTCGTCCGAGTCAAAACTTTTTGCCACGTGGCACATTTGGCCTCGACCCATCTGAACGACCCGTCCGAGCCTCAAATTCGGCCCTCGGCCACCTTCCACATTTGGTCCTCGACCTAAGTGCCATTTGGCCTATCCAAATCACCTTGTCCGAATTTGCCATTCGGCCGTCCGAATCAAAACTGTTCGAGTCTAACCCTGAAATTCGACCCTCGGCCTTGAGCCTCGGCCCGTCCGAGTGACCTACTCGGACCCTGCAAATCGGACCAGTTGGTCTGAGTGCAACTTTTTATCAAATTTTTCAGAAATTTGACCTGACCCGACAAATACGCAGTAGTGCAAATTGTCGAAACCCTTCAGGCACTCAGAACTTGATTCTGGCACACGTAATAGGAAAAATCGTAGTGCGTAGCCGCTTAGCAGCTAGAAGTGGGCAGTTGCGTGACCCAAGGACTGACGCTAATCGCTGAGCTGTAAAACATGATTGATCGAAAATGAACAAGGCGACATACGAGAAAACCCAAAACCCTAACAAAACGGCCAGAAAATTGATCTACAAGCCTATCAGGCCCGAAACAAGCAAGAGTGTGTAAGACGCTAAGGAATTGCTTGCTACACTCACATTGAATTTCTGCACTTGAAGTACACTTAAGAAAGCTGAAAGCTTGATTGAGCACAAGTGCATGAGAAATGACACAGGCACTAAGTGATCATAAATTGAGATTTGTATTCAATAACTAAAGGAACTCACTCAGATAAACCACTCAAGGAACCCACCAATAGGAGAGGACCCAAGACATAGACAAACCATCAAAGCGCAGATTAGGACCAAGCAAGGGGCCCCAACGACGTGGATTTTGTAAAAATATTACACGGCGCAGCGAACAGAATCTGAGAAAGAGATAGAGAGTACACAACAGATAAGAGGAGAATCAGTAAAATTCTTTAACTCCAAACAACTGATACAAAGATGGCTCTGTCCACCCGTGCGCTTCCAATGAATGAAGCTTAGATGGCGATCTAGACAGAAGATAGGTGAAGAGCTTAAGGCTAGCTGGAACAACAACTCTGACTGGGTGAAAGATAAGTGTAAGATGGCTGCGAAGGGGTTTAGCTTTTATAGCCCGCGAAGGTCGTTAGGTCGGCCTGCTGACCGACCTACCATATGAGCCTCCACTAGTCGGCCAGGGAATATTCCAGGGAATATTCCCTTTACCATCGGGCCGGGGGCGCTGCCCCCGGACCCCCGCCAGGGGGGCCGCTGGCCCCCCTGGGACCCCCCAGCCAGGGGCCGCTTCCGCGGCCCCCGGACCCCACAATAGGGGCCCCTTTTAACTCCCTTACCACGCAACTCAATGCAATGTGCCTCGAGTTGCTACCAGCTTAACCACTCCGTCTAACCCAAAGATTAGACCCACAACAGTCACCTTTTTTTGCCATCCGGTCACATAGACCTCATCTGATATACAAGTCAGGACTCAACCAATGTCCGGGCTCACATTTGGCTTCTCCTCATAATGGGGGCCTTACAACTTTGAGCACCATGGATCATTGGTAGCACCTAATGAGGGTGGGGCATTGATCATATCTAACACCCCCCCTCAATGTCCACCCATAGGTGAACTATCTCCTCGGCCCAATGCCGAGTCTCTGAAGATGAACTTGAAGCAGATCCTTCGTAAGTGCTTTGGTGAAGATATCTGCTCCATTCTCCTCTGTTGGACAGTAGACCAATTCCACTATCCCATCCTCCATCAAATCACGCACATAGTGATACTGGATCTCTATATGTTTGGTGCGTGCATGAAACACTGGATTTTTGGCAATGGCGATGCAACTCTGATTGTCACATCTCAGCACAGTTGGTTCTTCATCCTGCACTCCCATATGCCATAGAATCCTTCTCAACCATACGGCCTCACATGCAGCAAAACAAGCTGCCTTGTACTCTGCTTCGGTAGAAGACAATGCCACTGTTGGTTGCTTCTTACTAATCCAAGAGAAAATTCCTGAACCCAAAGAGAAACAATAACCAGAAACTGACTTCCTGGAATCAATGTCTCCTGCCCAATCTGAGTCACAGTTCCCCACAAGAGAAGTTCCGAAACTGTATGTGATACCATAGTCAAGAGTTTTCTTCAAGTATCTGAGCACCCGCATCCCAGCTTTCCAATGACTCTCATGAGGTTTGTTTGAGAACCTGCTCAAAACACCAACAGCAAAACTGATATCTGGTCTGGTGTTACACAAGTAGATTAGACTGCCGACCAACCTCCTATACCTCCCAATGTCTGCTAGTGCTGATGTATCCTCAACGGATAACTTTACATTCACCTCCATAGGTGTAGCTATCTCCTTGCACTCGGTCATGCCAAATGCCTTCAAGATCTCCCATGCATACTTCTTCTGAGAGATGAAGATCTTTCCTGGCTCTTGCCAGACTTCAATCCCCAAACAATAGTGCAGCAAGCCCAAGTCTGTCATTTCAAACTCAAAACTCAAAGCCTTTCGAGTTTGGTTGATCATATCTTCATAGTCACCTGTAATAAGAAGGTCGTCCACATATAGGACAATCACTACAGACTTTTTACCATCCCTGTAAACATACAAGTTAGCATCTGAGGCACATCTTTTGAAGTTTAGGTTTAAAAAGAACCTATCTATCCGTTGGTACCATGCTCTGGGGGCTTGTTTCAGCCCATACAATGCCTTCTTCAGTTTACACACTTTGTTCTCAGAATGGGGGGCCTCAAACCCTGGTGGCTGAGCCACGTACACCTCCTCCTTGAGGTCACCATTTAAGAACGCTGACTTAACATCCATTTGGTACACTGGCCACTTCTTGTGGGCAGCCACTGCAAGTACCGTGCGAATAGTGGTCATTCTGGCAGTTGGGGCAAATGACTCTTGAAAATCAAACCCTTCAACTTGTGAAAATCCTTGGGCAACCAGTCTAGCTTTGTACTTTTCTAAGGTACCATCAGCCTTGTACTTTACCTTCCAGATCCACTTGGTGCCAATAATCTTCCGCTTTGCTGGCCGATCCACTAGCTCCCAAGTGTCATTCTTCATTATGCTGTCATACTCCGCCTGCATAGCAGCCTTCCATGATGGATCTGCAAGTGCTTCTTCTAAGTCAGTTGGCTCCTTTACTTCTCTCATAATCTCAACCATCAAGGCCATGTTGACTATGTGAGCAGAAGCCCTCCTTTGCTCCTCTATTCTCTGAGACCTCCTTGGTCCGTCTGCCTTCTCCTCAACAGATGCAGGCATAGGATTATTGTGGTCATAGAGCTGCTTCACCCAGCGCGGCAATGGCTTTTCCGGTGGGGTGATGTCAGGTTGGTGAACTTTTTCCTCATCATCTGAAGATGATGCTTCCTCCTCCTTAAGGATAGGGATAGCTCTCGGGACAGGTTCATAGTGGACTACTTCTTCGCTTGATGATAAAGTGGAAGACCTTGCCTTCTCCTCCTCCACTGTATGCGGCTCCTCCTTGAACACCACATCACGGCTCGCGATGATCTTCTTTGCCTCTTGGTCATATAACTTGTAAGCCTTCTGCTCATCACTATAACCCAAGAAGATACATTTTCTGCTTTTTGGTTGTAACTTGTTTCTCTTCTCATCTGGAACATGTGCATAACATTCACATCCAAAAATTCTGAAATGTGAAACAGATGGTTTCTTACCAGTGTAAGCCTCATGAGGTGTTTTTCCCTTGAGAGCCTTTGTGTAGCTCCGATTTAGAATGTAGACTGCAGTATTAACAGCTTCAGCCCAAAAATGGTTAGGCAATCCCTTGCCCTTTAGCATGCATCTTGCCATCTCCACAATGGTACGATTCCTGCGTTCCACAACACCATTCTGCTGAGGTGTGTGAGGCGTCGTCAATTGACGCTTGATCCCTTTGCTCTTGCAAAAGCCTTCAAACTCCTTTGAGTTGAACTCACCACCACCATCTGTTCTAAATTTCTTCACACTTTTCCCTGTTTCATTCTCAACAAGTATTAGCCATTCTTTAAACTTACCAAAAGCTTGAGCCTTATCACGAAGGAAGTACACCCACATCTTCCTACTGTAGTCATCGACAATCAACATAAAATAAGAAGATCCCCCCAAGGCCTGTGTAGGCATCTTACCACACAAGTCAGCATGCACCAACTCTAGAGGAGCATGTGCTCTATTCTTGCTTTCTTGTGGAAATGCCTTTCTCTGTTGCTTGCCCATCATACAAGCTTCACATGGTTCCTTCAATTCAGTTATTGTAGGTAGGTGAGCAACCATACCTTGCTTTTGCATCTCCTTCAATACTGCAAATCCGATGTGTCCAAACCTTTCATGCCAAAGCTTACTTGTGCCCACTCCAGCGGTGGCTGTAAGAGCACTTAGCTCATACAGGTTGTTCCTTCTTTCTCCTTTGCCAACAATTGTGCCAGCACTATCAATAATTTCTGCACCTGTCTTCTTGAACCTCACTTCATGACCAAGATCAGTTATGGCAGCAACTGATAAGAGATTTCTCCTGATTTCGGGAACATACAACACATTTGAAAGCTTTTTGACTTCACCATTTGCAGCAACAAAAGAAATAGTACCTGTGCCCGCAGCAGGGCATTTAGCATCATTTCCAACCGTCACAGTGATGGATTCTTGTAGAGGCTGCATAGAACTGTATAGACCTTTCTTGTTGGTCATGTGACGGGAGGCCCCACTATCCAACACCCAAGAGTCAGTGGTAGATTCTTCTTGCGCCGAGGAGCACACTTCCTCAATGGTCGCCATGAATAATTCCAACTCTGCTTCAGCCGTATTGGCTGTCTCTTTCCCTTTACTTTTAAGGGTACCATTCTTTTCATCTGCCTTCTTGACACGACAATCTGCAATTGCATGTCCTTTCTTCTTACAGTAGAAGCACTCTCCTTGAAACTTCTTCTTGCCGCCCTTCTTCTTTTTGTCACCATCATTTTTGGTGGAGGAAACACCTTTGCCTTTTGCATTGGCAGAGAATGCAGCATCTCCATTGTTGCTTCCTTCTCGGGCTTTCAGCCTCAACTCCTCCTCCATTAATAATGCACAAAACTCCTCAAAAGTCAAAGCTTGAGGTCTCACCTGAGTATTAAGGGCAGTTACTAGTCCATCAAACTTTTGTGGACAAATCCGAAGACACCTCCGAGCTAGCTCTTCGCTAGTCTTTTGTATCCCAGCGCCAGCCATCTGGTCGCGTAGATTCTTAATCCGAGTGATGAATGCTTCAACCGTCTCTCCTTCAGCAAACTTCTCCGCTGCTAGTTGATTCTCCAAGTTTTGAATCCTTGTTTGGTTTCGTGTTTCATACTGACTCCTTAGTACATTCCAAGCCTCCGACGCTTTGGTTGTATGCTGAATCAGAGTCAAAACACTGTCAGAACAGCTTGTAACTAAGGCACACAATGCATCTGCATTCCTTCGTTTCCAAGCTCGTAGAAGATCTGCATTCGGAGGAATCATCACACTAGGATTTGATGGGTCGGGGGTAGGCTGTGGTTCTGCGTCAGTCCCCAGCACAGTCTCCAGAAGCTCATAAGAATCAAGGATAGTAGTAATTTTGAACTTCCACAAGGTGTAGTTTGTACCATCTAACTTGCCTTCGCTGAAGGTTGGTGGACGAATCCTCAGTGTTTGAATAGCCGGTACAGCAGCACCACCTCCTGCACCGCTTCCGGATGCGCCAGAACTGCTTCCCGGAGTCGACATCGTTTCTCTTTGCTGTTGAAGCCTTTGCCTCTTGCACGCTCTCCGATCTCTAGAGCCCCCTGGGCTCTGATACCATGTAAAAATATTACACGGCGCAGCGAACAGAATCTGAGAAAGAGATAGAGAGTACACAACAGATAAGAGGAGAATCAGTAAAATTCTTTAACTCCAAACAACTGATACAAAGATGGCTCTGTCCACCCGTGCGCTTCCAATGAATGAAGCTTAGATGGCGATCTAGACAGAAGATAGGTGAAGAGCTTAAGGCTAGCTGGAACAACAACTCTGACTGGGTGAAAGATAAGTGTAAGATGGCTGCGAAGGGGTTTAGCTTTTATAGCCCGCGAAGGTCGTTAGGTCGGCCTGCTGACCGACCTACCATATGAGCCTCCACTAGTCGGCCAGGGAATATTCCAGGGAATATTCCCTTGACCATGGGCCGGGGGCGCTGCCCCCGGACCCCCGCCAGGGGGGCCGCTGGCCCCCCTGGGACCCCCCAGCCAGGGGCCGCTTCCGCGGCCCCCGGACCCCACAATAGGGGCCCCTTTTAACTCCCTTACCACGCAACTCAATGCAATGTGCCTCGAGTTGCTACCAGCTTAACCACTCCGTCTAACCCAAAGATTAGACCCACAACAGTCACCTTTTTTTGCCATCCGGTCACATAGACCTCATCTGATATACAAGTCAGGACTCAACCAATGTCCGGGCTCACATTTGGCTTCTCCTCATAATGGGGGCCTTACAACTTTGAGCACCATGGATCATTGGTAGCACCTAATGAGGGTGGGGCATTGATCATATCTAACAGATTTAACAAGTTTACCGAACCTGATCGACAACGTGGTGGAGCAAGACAACTTGACAATGGCAGAGGAAAGCTCAGACCGTTGGTCTAATGAGGAACTTGATTTGAGCGTCTTCTCGGATGTTATTCAGCAAGCTGGTAAGCAGTTACGACACACACGCCTTGTATGAGCACCGCGGTAGGACAACAGACGCTATCATCTCGCAGGTCTAGAAGAGGAAAGAAAGCTAGCCCGCAAAGCATTGCAAAGCATGGCCGAGTACAATAGGGATCAGCAGGCTAGAAGCCAAAGGCAAAGTACAGAGTTGCGTGAGGTGCAGTGAGTGTTAAACTTAGCAAGTAGGAACCGAACAGATCACGAGAGAGCCCTAGAGGGGGACTTGACGTTGAGTGAGCTTCTCATGAAGTGACTGCTAGATAACACGGCTGTAGAACAAAGTGCCACGGCACTAGCGACATCGCTACTCGCAGGACTAGGGGCAAACCAAGGCTTAAAGAGCCAGTCCAAAATACCGATTATTGCCAAGCAACTCGACAAGTACCAACCCCATGACGACCCATATAGCTTTGTTGAGCAGTTTGAGCAAGTCTGCGAAGCCAACGGCCTCAATGACCTAACTCAACACTCGCAATCATTCGGGCTTTGCCTAGGCGGCAAGGGTAGGACGTGGTATACGAGCCTAGATGCTGTAGAGCGAGCCAACTTCAATGGCCTCAAGGATCTCTTCATCAAGAGATTCACCGAGCCCGAATACTCCGATAACCTACTAGTATGCTTGATGAACGTCAAGCAGAAAGAGAAGGAGGACATCCGCGACTATGTAACCCATGTGAGTATTAGATATGATCAATGCCCCACCCTCATTAGGTGCTACCAATGATCCATGGTGCTCAAAGTTGTAAGGCCCCCATTATGAGGAGAAGCCATATGGCTTGGATATGTTATCCAAGTATGGTATGACAGCATGCAAGCCTCTTTTAGTACCATTGGAACAAAATGTGAAGTTGAGTGTTGATGTTGGGGATGAGATAGAAGACCCTACTATGTTTAGGAGGATAGTAGGGAGTTTGATTTACATGACTATCACAAGGGCAGACTTGAGCTATGCTGTTGGCCTTGTCAGTCAGTTTATGCAGATACCTAGAAAGCCTCATTTGGATGCAGTTAGATGTATATTGAGGTACGTGAAGTCCACTTGACATTATGGACTTTTTAATGAGGCAGGTAAGGATGTATATGTCTTTGGATACACATATGCAAATTGGGCTGGTAGCATGTCAGATAGAAGATCTACAAGTGGATTCATGTTTTCCCTTGGTAGTGCAACAGTTACATGGAGCAGCAAAAAGCAACCTACAGTTGCTTTATCAAGAATAAAGGCTGAGTATAGAGGTGCTACTATGGCAACATGTGAGGTGGTATGGCTGCAAAAGTTATTAGGTGATTTGGACGTGCAGGGAGATGGTTCAGTTGTCATTCATTGTGAAAACATGAGCAGCATACAACTAGCTAGGAATCTAGTGTTCCATGCTAGGACAAAACACATTGAGGTGCACTACCACTTTGTGAGAGAGAAGGTACTTGCAAGAGAGATTGACTTGGTATATGTCAGCACACAGGATTAGATAGCTGACATTTTCACAAAGGCATTGGGTGCAGAGAAGCTTCGAAAGTTCCAAAGCTTACTTGGAGTTGCAGAGATAGAGTAGAGCTTGAGGGGGAGTTTTGAGATGGCAAGCTCAACACGCATGGATATTGATGATGGACTGCCTGGCTAGATGGGTCCGCATGTCTACACTTAGCACGTTGGTGGTCATTATGATGCTCACATGGCCACTGACTTATCACTTATTATATTTAGTTTATTACACCTACCTATAGCTGGCAAAGACATAGCGCTAGTTGATTAGTGTAGTCGGTTATGCACTGTTTGACTTAGTAGGCCACTTTCCTTTATGTTGTATCTTATCTGTACTTTGTGTACATTGTATAGTGTGTGGAAGAAGAAAAAAAAACCAGCAAGAAAACGTTTTGGCCTCCATCTCTCTTCTTGTGTTCTTGAGTGAGCTTCCTCTTGTGTATACAGTGTGTGTTTGGCGTTGCAGCTCAAGCAAGTCCCCCCATCACGCGATTCTTGACATACCGCATAGAAAGCAGGAAGTGGTTTTTGGCACAAGGTCAGGATAGACCTGATCGCTTCATGAAATAATGTCTTCATGCTCTACAGTGTGTTGCAGAGGCATTTTTAGTTGACTTGATGAGACTGATGCTGCTTAGCATTGTGCAATACATGCGAAGCACATCACTGTAACTCCCAATGACTTCCAACTTGTAAGAAATCTTCAAGCAGTGAAGGATGCATTTGTTCCAATGGAATGAGAAAAATTTGTAATGTTATCTTTTTTGGCATAGTGTTCTCCTCGTGCATTGGACATATGATTATGTCCCAGTGCAAAATTGTTGTACGCGTCCTTAAAATATGAATTAAATTTTTACTCTTGTCCTTCGCTCTCAACTTTGATTGCGTATCTTTGCTGTATTTTCAACTCTTACTTATAGTTTTTGCTAGCACTATCAATTTCAATAGGAAAAACATGCAAAAATTTTCCATTTCTTGTTGTAGACTTTACTCATGATGCCTTTGTATAGTCTATGTAGTGCAAAGTTTCTCAGGGCCAGTAGCCGCGATGTTGATTTCTCGATTATTAATCCATCCATAATTTTGGTATGGGATAATTTTAAAAATACTAAACTGTATCAAAATGTGACGAAACTTCACAAGCGCACTGATTAGGTGGCCAAGAGTCCAAATTATTTTTTTTGGAAAAAAAAATGCATGCAGGTCCCTGGCGTCAGGAAAGTGGCTCCAGATGCTAGATTTTAGACCACGGGTCTATAGGAATTTTTTTTTCAAAAAAATAATTTGGGCTCTTGGCCACCTAAAGAGTGAGTGTGTGAAGTTTCGTCACATTCTGATAAAAGATTATGGATCTACGATCACACGATGAATAGTGCATATGAAACTACATTAACTCGGTTTTGGGGTTTAAATAGGTTAAAAGTTCATTCTTCTTCTCATTTTCGCATCTTGCTTTCTTTCCTTCCTCCATTCTCACACCCCCAACCTTTGTCTCTTCTCCATCTTGCCCTCCTTAAGCTTGCATGGCATGCACCAAGCAAGCATGTTGCCATTTTTTCTGGCCACGGAAAGGCCTCATTACAAGACCTGCCAATTGGAGCACAAGGTGGAGCCTCCTCTAGTGCAACAACAGGTACTCCCCGATAGAGCACAACGAACACCATAGAAGAAGAGGAGATGGAAACTGAGCATTATCACCCTTCGGGACATAAGGAGAATTCAGCGCCGATACAAGCTTCTCAACACGAAAAGATATTTTCAAAAGGTTGTTTAGGGAGTCATGCAAGACTTGGAGCTGAAAGGGATGTGAAGATTTTGGGTGTGAGTGCGGGATGACCCACTAGCAAGAAGGTGGACTACTGCAGCTATGGAGACCCTGCAAACGACTACAGAGGAGTTTCTAATCGACTTATTCAATGATACACAGCTAGTGGCCATCCATGCAAAGCATGTCACAATAAAGTTCATCTTGTTCATCGGTCATCCATGCAAATGTGTCATTCATGTAGGTTTAGGGTTTAGGGTTGCAAGGTTTTGTAATGAGTGTTATAGTACCATAGCATCTTAGAAGGCCAAAATTTTTTGTATACTCTACCACATTGGAATATTTATATATATATATATATACATAATATCTCATGTGATGTATACTGAAATCAAATAATTGAGTAAATTTGTTTTGTATTGTTTCTTGAAACACACGACTCTTAATTTTTGTTTAATGTACGCACACATCAAAAGTAGTAATACGTACGGATACGAGTTACGTTATTGCTTACGTACAATCACAAGTGCAGTACTACGCGCTGACATAATTAAATTGGATTATGTTAACGTATGCAAATGCCTTATTCACATACCACACATTATTGTCACACTTACACTAACCACACATTTATTTAATAAATATTTATTTATAGAGATAAAGTAAAATATCTTATATTCATCAAGAAAAATACATGCGATGGCTAATAGTGATGGCAGATACAAAAAGCTAATAGCTAACAAGAACTCTCATTTGTTCCTTGGCTTTTTCATCGGTGGAGAGGAGGGGCTAGCATCTGATGAAAATAAAAGCTCTTTCTTTGCTTCAAAAATGACACGATCCCTCTTCAGCTCTTTCTCTAGAAAAACAGGTCTGACACTTTAGCAAGGTCACCTAATGTAGCAAGCACACATTGCTCCACTACATGTTTGGTCAAATAAGTAAAGAAGCTTTGATTGCTTGATTAGCACCACCTTCTCCAAGCTAGATGTCACATGTATCGCTTGAAAAGGTCCACCAAACTTGGTCAAAGTTCAAATTTTCATGTTTCTTACCCTCGTAGTGAGCACTTCTTATGGAAGACCACCAAGTTTGCAACAAGGTTGCCAATGTACTCCTTCAGAACTGAATCCTTCCATCGATCCGCATGCCGAACTTCTCCTTGCCTTGATGCAAACTCATCTAATACAGTAACTCTTGAATGTTGAAGTCAAATCAAACAATATATTTAGCAACTAACCTAGAGTTATCAAAAAGCGATGAAACTTGACGGTAGGGTGTATCAGGTCCCTCAAAGGCAAAAAATGATGCCTGCAGCTGCCTGGCGTCTTTGTGGTCCCAAACACTAAACTTTAGACACAGACTTTAGACAAGGTAGCTGCAAGCATTATTTTTGGCTAAGATTTTCTGTGTGGACTCTGAGAGACCCGATGCACCCTATCATCAAGTTTCATTGCATAAAAATATATGGTAGTTAGAAATCTCACCTTCTCCAGATCATATTTTATCTTTATTTCCTTGTGTGTCAGTGAGGCACCTCTTTGGGAAGAGAGATCTACAAACTCCTTGTAGGAAGCTTGAGCCTTGGTTCGAATAGATCATGCTGTAATGCTTCAAATTAAGCATCCAACACAAGGTAATCTTCTTCAACTGAGGTAATATACTCATGTGTTGCTATGATGGCACTCACTATATCTAAGCTTGTGCCATCATATATTCCAATTTGTGCCATCATCAGATGCATATTCATGTAATCATAATCGATCAGGTCTTCCATCGAATCCCTGACTAGGATGAAAAACAACTCTTCTTCCTTCGTTTTTAAGTATTGCAACACATCTGATAGAAACAAGGATTGTACACACCATCTACTTCAATGGGCATCAAGGATACAAGGTTGGGTTTGTCGACTTGTAGCTGTTGTGAAGAAGATAGTACCATCTGCCACCACCTGATGTTCCTCTTCAACATTTATGAGCTCTTTAATTGGTTCTTCTCCCGTGTATGTGATAACAACAACCTGTGGAGTTGTATCTTCATCGCTTTCCTCCTCTAGTGGTGTATCCAATGCAAGGAGGTAAATTGCCAATGCGTAATCACACTCCACAATATCCAAAGGTGCTATACTTGGTGCACTACCCATGGGGACAAAATATACTTTGTGCGAAGGATCCATGTGGTCCAGACACCTATTCACCACTTTTTGGTGATTCTTCCTTGTCTGAAATACTATGAGCTATTCTAGAGGCACCCAGGTCATGTCGGATCCCTCGATGGAGTATATGCAGATAGCAATGGTGCTCATAAAGTCTTCCAAAACCTGAAGGGGGGATCCAACGATGAGAGCATGCTTTCAAGGTTGAAGTTTTTAGAGAAAACTTGAAATATCTCGTCACCCTGGCTGGCAAAGATAGTCTCGTGTATCCACTCGTCAAAGTGTGCGTGAGCATCCATTGTAGTAGGTAGGAGGGATGTGGTGGATATAAAGAGATAAAGAGAGAAAGTGTGAAATGAAACAATAAAATAAGAATTAAGCTAGTTCTATCTTAAAAACCTTAAGTTTTAAACCATTAAGGGTTGTTTGCATACAATATTTAGTTATGGCTTTACTTACGTCTTTGTAAAGTTTACATGCATATGTAAATATGTTGATGTGAAAAGTATATAACAAGTGTATGATTTTGCATAAACACCATAAATTTTAAATATTGCAAGTTTGCAAGCGATAATATTCTATTGGCAAAAAAAATACAAAAATTTACAAGTGTTGGATATTATAACTTGTGGTGTTGGGATTTTTAGGGAGAATCTATAATTTCTAAAATATGTGGAGCCACACACTTTCCACTGGTAATAGTATCCTCAGTTTGGCTTCAAAATTTCCTACCATCTAGTTTAAAATAGAAGCTAATAGGTGGATTCTGCATTAACATTATAATTTCATGGCACATTATACTCAAGGGATAATCATCCTCCATTTGCAACACTTAGGGCTCACGGCCCTCACAAATGATAGTAACATCCACAGCTGCACTTTTACACATGTCTTGATCACGGCACAACCATTTACCCTTGAGCACCCTCCATCTACGATACTTGAATACTAGGCATAAAGTCTATTGTGTTACAAAGTACCTGCAATTGGAAAAGAAAGTTAGCTGATGCATCCCAAAGTAAGATAATAGTCAACTAAGAGAGAAAATTTTTACCTGAAAGCCATGTCCCTTGTTGTGACTTGACACTCCATTGTGTCAGGACTATGAGTCATTTTTTATGTCCAAGTTTTTCCTAGAATCCTTGTTACATAATCCTCCAATGCACTTTTTATGACGTATGTGCTTTTGGTACGTCTCAAACCCTTACATTCCTTGAACATATGTGCAAAAATTGCAATTGGTATGAACCAACTTAGATGTACATTCTTTGAGCCGATGCTTGGCTTCATAGAGTTCAATATGTCTGCTGAAATTTTTGTGCTACACATGTGCAAAATGTCGCTACTACATAATGGCCATTCTATGCTATTCAATATGTGCATAGACTCAAGGGCTCCATATTATCGACCCCCCTTGGGCAATATGTACTTGGAGTCATAAAAAAAAACAAGGTCCTCTACGAGCTACTTAGTTGTATGCCCCTCAAAGAGTAGTCTACCAAATTTGAGGTGGTAACACTTAAAAGAACCTGTGAAACTCTCGACATTTTGCCACTCACAACAATCCAAAGGGTATACTTCTATAAATACGAGACAAGTAGTTATATAGATATCATGAAATTTTTCATTTTCAATGAGTTTCAAATACTTATTGTTTGCAATGTTTCACTTAAAGGGCACAGTGGGCGCAATATGTATTTGTTTTTGCATGAATACATGTTGTACAAACGCCTCTGATACAAGGTAAGAATCAACATTCTTTTGTTTGAGAGCTAAAATTTTACCCTTCTAGTGCTTTGATACATCTACAATTGCAAATGCTTTCACCCTGAAAGCTCCCTTCATACTTGGACACATATGTACCCAAGACAAGCAATGATACGTATCTGTGATCAAATTCCCTTCTTCATCTTTTATGTTACGTACTTCTATCAAGAGAATACCTGTTTTGCTCTTAGGCATTATAGCCTAGGCATTAGATGCAAAGAAGTATGTATTACCCCCTAAATAATAAGCATTTTAAGTCTGTCTAGTAATCACCAATATGCCATACAAATCAACATGGCATTAAGATATGTTTACACTTTTGTAAACATACATAAATATTGATATCAAAATGCATGTGAATATGTACATCGACACAAAGTATAGATTCAATTTCAATGCATCACTTTGATCATACCATTTACATGAAATATAATGAAAAGAATAGCACAAGAATACTTAGAGAATTTTGCCAAAATAAATTTTATTTTAATGAATAAGAGTCTGATTTGACTCAATACATTGTATGAAACATGGGTATTATAGAGTAGTTGTTACAAGGATAGCAGCCACATGACATGCAAATCTTAATAGGCACATTGGATTGACACCTGAGATATTCTATGACTCAACGCATTGTGCATTATATGGATGATATGATACAAGAGTTTCATGGATCATTGCCAATTTGCATGGAGATCTGAATGGAAACACAAGACCAATAAAGCAGAGGATTTTTGAACAATCAACTTCCAACAGAACCATATCATCCAACACAAAGAAATCACTCACCGCATCAAAATAGTTGATCGAGAATTATGTGCTTCACCTAAACCTTGTACAATACCTGCATGTACAAAAAAATACATGCATGAATTCCTTTTAACAAAAAATATCTACATAACTGCATGAATAGAAGCAATACAAAATAGGGCCAATTTACCTATAAGGTGATTTGCTGAAGATAAGGTTGAATCGTTGCTGATCAAAACCCATTGCAAATGATGAACAAAAGAAAACATCAATCCCATCAAACATAAAAGTCACCAATTAAATGAATAAATTTTGGCACCACAAAATATGGCAGATTTACCTATAAATTGAGCTACAGAATCTCTTCTCTACCTTGTGTGGAGTGTTGCAACAACAATTGATCCTTAAGTTAGAACTAGCATCAAACTCTATTGTAAAGATAGTAGAAGAGGGAAAATGCAGAGAGGAAGAAAGAGAAAGTGTGTGAGTATGCGGGAGAGAGAAAGAAATGAGCACCTATCCAATCTTTCCCAAATTGATCTCTGCAAAAGACAATAGCAAGAGTTAGTATTTACATGAAGGTATACTAAAAAAACAATAGAAAAGAGAGAGACGAGTGCTTATGCAATGTCACCTAAAATGATCTCTACAAAACAATAACAAGGGTTAGAACTAACATAATGTTGTATTGAAAAGATAATAGCAAAAGAAAAACAGAGAGAGAGAGATTGACACCTGTCTCTTGCTCCAAATAAACTTTGCAAGAAAACAACAATTAGAACCAACATCAAATTCTATTGAAAATACAACATAAAAGAGAAACAACACATAGAGAGAGGGGGGAAAGAAAGGAGAGAGAGAGAGAGAGAGAGAGAGAGAGAGAGAGAGAGAGAGAGAGAGAGAGAGAGAGAGAGAGAGAGAGAGAGAGAGAGAGAGAGAGAGAGAGAGAGAGAGAGAGAGAGAGAGAGAGAGAGAGATGTTGAGCACCTCTGCCTCCTATCCAAAACAGCCTCTGCAATAAAACAACAATAACAGTAAGAAACGACATCAAACCCTATTGAAAAAATAACAAACAAGAGAAAATGCAAAGAGAGATGGGCACCTATGTTTTGCCCAAAATTTGGAGTTGCATGGAGAAGAAAGTGCAGAGGTAAGTAGAATGATCAAAACCCTAATTACTCTCACCAGGGAGCTTCAATGGAGATGACAATTCACCAGTATAGAGAAGAGAGGGAAAGTGGTTTGTTACTTAACTTTTGGGTCAAACTGATTTCGTGAGAGGGAAAAAAAATTGAAAATTATCCCAAAAAGGGGGGAAATATGAGGTGAGAGAGACTCAAATTTTGTGTACTATACATTCTCCCTTTTTTTAATCCCCCAGTACCCCTTTTTTAAATTAAAAACTATGATTTGGAGAGAGAAGATTCATCCCCTCCATGGATGTCAACATCTAGCCTTCCTATTGGCAGACAATCCAAAAGGCCCACATCTTAAACTATATTATGTTTAAGGGCCCATTTGTTTAGTCTCCTCCAAAATTTGTGAACCCCATTTTGTCCAAGAACCACTGAAAAATGGGCTCAAAGAAGGTCACAATCTGTAAAATGGCAACCTGAGCTCCATTTCTTTAAGTCTTCTTCCAAGAAGCTCCAAAATAGTCACATTGTACTGCAAAAGTTGTTGACTAGTCATGGTTTTAATGGAACCAAACCTTGTGATTGAGCCTTCAACTCTAGTTACTTGTCTTTAATATTTATAACTAAATTTCAACCAGAAGGTGACATTGCAATAGGATCTAAGCCATGCTCTGGTACCAATGTAAGAAAGATAGGTTCTTCTTAACAAGAAATACTCAAATTGAACCAAGAAATATGAAAAAACCCATAACCAAGGTGGCCATAGCTAATACTCAAATTTCATATGAGAGATACAATGGTGGAAAATGTAGATGGCAACAAGATACACACCTCTTGCAATGGTGGAGCAAGGTACTCACCCCTTAGCTATGGTGGGAGGTCCAAGAGTAGGATTCCTCAATTAAAATTTTGATTAAAGGAAAAAGGATAATGAGCAATGCTACATCTCATCCATTTATACTCTTCCCTAAATCTATGCTTCATTACATGTTTCCTAGACTATTGCACAACACTATCGAGGCACACGATTGAACAAGTGTCAAGATATTGTGCTTAGTGACCTTATTAATAAAGTGACTATCATGATCACTCACCAATTCAATTGAGAAACCATAGTGGGTGAATATATCCTTGAATAAACACTTAGCCACTACTTGAGCCAAATTGTTTGGGAGTGCTCGAGCTTCTATCCACTTAGTGCAATGATTTGTTATGGTGAGGATATATATATTCCTAGTGTAAGATGTCGTATGTTTGATGGGAGAAACAAAATCCAATCCCCATTTTTGAAAGGGTTCTAGTAGCAAGATCGGATGAATTGGTAACCAATCTCTAGGGATTGACTAAGCCGGTTGGCAAGAATCATACTTTTTGACAAATTTTTGACATCTTCATGCATGGTAGGCCACCATAATCTTGCTTGCTAAATTTTCCAAACATTGACATTAGTTACAAAGTGACCTCCTTCAATTCCTTGATGAGCTTCTTCCATCACAACATCTTGCTCCATGGGGAGAATCACATATTGTAGGACTCCAAACAACATCTAGCGCTAAAGCTAGCCTAGGTTAGACTCAAATGCTGGCTTCAAGGAGCTAGTTGTTAATGCTAGCCCATCTCAATGTAGTCCAAGACTTAACTTGAGCAAGACTGAACTGCATCTCCTCATACCATATTCAGGGAGAGTTAGGTGGATCAAGTTTTGTCAGTTGTTGCTACTGTAGAAAAAGAGTTGAGTGTCCAAGAAGTCATTGTCAACTCTTGAAGGGGTTTCTCCACAATCTAGTTATTTTGGGAGAGGAAATCTGCAATGACATGTGAAGATCTTAGTCTATCCACAACTTTAAAATCAAAATCCTAGAGCAATAATATCCATCTAGCCAGGTGACATGTGATGTTTTTCTGCTTGACCAAGTAGACCAAAGTAGAATGATCCACATGAAAAACAAATGAATGGCCAATCAAATAATACCGAGATTTCTTAATTGAATAGATCATTCCAAGCCATTCTTGTTGAGTGACATAATAATTTTTCTCAGAGGAGAGCCATCTGTTGACATAAAAAATAGGTCAAAATCATCCATTAGAATCTTACTGCATGATTACTCTACCAATTGCAATATTCAATGCATCCACAAATACATGGAATAGTTTGGTCCAATATGGAGGGATCAGACTTGGGACCTTTGAAAGTAACAACTGATGACGTCAGAATGCCAAATCTATCACCTCATTCTAGGTGCAGGACAATTTAGAAATGCGGGCCAATTGATTCAAAGCAATGGCCACATGTGCTAGGAGGCATAGATGCCATTCATGCCAATGAACTTGCCCTAGAAACTACAACACAGTGGATGGGAATCTAGAATTGTGGCTTGCAGAATGGTAGCAATCTTGTCTGCATCCACAACAATGCCATCTCTAAAATGATATGGCCCAACAAAACACCATATTTTATAACAAAATTTCACTTCATGAAGTTAAGATTGAGACTTATCTCGACATTTGGTGAAGTGGAGTTGAAAGTGATGCAAGTATAGGAGTATTTTCCCAAAGATACTAAAGTCATCTAGAAACACCATCATGAAGTAGATTAAGTAGGTCCCAAATATTTATTACATGTCCCACCAAAAAGAGGCAAGAGCATTCTTCAAGCCAAACCACATCATAGTATAGACAAATACTCCCCATGCTGTAATAAAGGTAGCCTTAGATTGAGTGATGTTCTAGAGGAACCTGATTGTATTTGTTGAAGCCATCTAGAAAGGAATACATTTCATGGCCAACCACCTCATTTAGAATGCTATTGAGGTATAGAATGGAAAATTGGTCTGGGTGGTAGTATTTAATTTTCCACAATTTCTTATTTTTCTTTGGGACAACGACAATTGGGGAATCCATTTGCATGATCCATTGGAGCAATGAATCTAACTCAGAGGAGTTAATCCAACTATTCCTTAACTAATTTGGCCATGTATGGATTCATGCAATACCTCTATATGTAGACTAGAATAACATTTGATTTGAGTAAAATCTGATGCTCTAGAGCCTCTCACTCAACCGCCAAGACCCACAGATTGCTTATCGTTTCAAGCATTTCAAGCCAAGTGCAATGGCTACCTGTCACATTGGCATGTGCACTCTCACACCTACAAGTGTAGTGAGCTTATCGTCATGTTCAATTGAGTTGCCTTCTTCCACAAGCTCTTTGGTAGCTCCACGATCCAATGTGCAAGCTCGATCCTCAAGATCCAAGATCCAAGTTCCATTACCACACATTAGACAAGAGAAGAGAAGAGAAGAGAAGAAGAAGAGAGGAGAAGATGGAGAGCTTCTCCACCCCGGTCCCTCACCCTCACACACTCACACACTCACTTTCTCACTACCTCACACTCCCTCTCTCAAGCACAAGCACAAGCACAAGAAAGAGAGAGAAGAAGAAGAAGAAGAGAGCTAGTTTTAGCCACACACAAGAATGAGCTTCTTCATTCACTTTTTGTCTTTTTATACATGCCCTACTCCTCCTTGGGCGCCCATCCCTTTTTTTACATGACCGACCATTTTAGCCTAGGTCCTCTCTCCTTATTCCTTTCTATTTACATGGTTCCTTCACCCATACCCATTTACATTTGCAAATTGCACAGGATGGATCCTATGCTCTTTTATAAAATAAATTACGATGCACCTAAGGGTTTCCTTGCTAGAATATTTTGTGTACTTATTATTGTGTGCTTTCCTTTATATTTGAGGCTTTTCTTGAATTTTTTAAAATCTTACCTTTCTCTTCCATTTTTCTTACTTTGGAGTTGTCTTCCATTTTTGATTTTTTGGGATTTTTCGTCTTGAACTTCTAAAGGTAGTGGAACATTACCCTCTCCTAGTTGGGTGCTAGTCCCATGGAACTTGTTGGTGAAGGCTTGGGTAATGAAAGATTTGTCATGTGTGTTGATGATGGGGCCTTGGGGAGGTTGGATCTGGAGAAGAAGCATAAAAAATATGGAAGAGAGGTTACAGAGGCCGAGGATTGATTGAGTCGGTGTAATGGGGGTCTCCGATGTCGGTGGTTGATTGCAGGTTGCCAAATGTACCTAAAAAGAAAAAGGAAGTGCACTACCTAGGGGCTTGTCTACCTCTCAATTGTGTAGTGCATGGTATCTGTGTGCCAATGGAACTGGGAGTTGGGTGCAAGCCCATGGTGTTGTCCCACACTTGAGGACCCAGTTCAGGTACAAGAAGAGGTGCTGTAGGTGTTCCACCTACTCTCTGTGCTTGTGCCTCATCTCCACCCTCCATTCATGTGGTCTTGCTCTCTCCCCTTGCTTTTTTTGCTGTACTTGTGGTTGTAGAGGGGGACTTGGTTCCTAAATAGTTCTTCCTCTTGGTGGTCTAGTTCAAAGCCACGCCCTTCTTCCTAGACTAGCTTTAGTGGCTCCTGTTGAGGTGGTCGCATTTGCTATTCTGGCTGCCCAAGCCCTAGTAAGGAGAGTTCATGTGTGGCTAAGCTAGCTGAGACTAGGTGAGCGCGTTGCTCTACTCCCAAGTTGGTGCTAGGATTGGGTTGATAGGCTATTTGAGAACTTAAGAATTGAGCACCCTTCCTTTTAGTTTTTTTCCTCCCCTATTTTGGTTGATGGTTCTAAAATTTAGTTTTTAGGGCATGAGATTGAGGATCATACATAGCACTCAAGAGTTTAGGCAACCACATTAGGGTGTTTCCTCATAGTATCCTTGAGCTCATAGTAGGGCTTTTGGAACCCCTAGTACCGCTCAGTCACATGTGAACTATAGGAGTGACAACTTTGCTATTTAGGCCTAGAGCTTGAGGCACATGGAAACTATGCATTTCCAACGATGATTGACTTTTGTGAAACTGTGGTCTATGCTTAAGGACCCACTTGAGAGTGTTTGGACTGTAGCATTGAGTGGGGTTTCTAGATGCTATTGTGAAGATACTATGGGAGTACATTGTGATGTAATATCCCCCTCCTTAGGGTAGACACTAGGTTTAGCTATATGGGTGGCACTACTAGGCTTTGGGACAACTGTGGTGTCCTTGTTGAAAGTCATTTTACTATTCTAACATGATCAATGGCAAGGTGGATGCGTTGTGAGTCATAGTCAATATTACAATGAACTTGTTATTTGAATGCGCATCCTAACAATGACTCCTTACCAACACTTTGCTTGTTAGGTAGTACATAGAAAATGATAGGTAGGCTCTTAGTATCGATAGAAACCATTAGTTTGCATTTCCCCAAGAGTGGATAGGATTGCTTCCCAAACGAGCTAAGCTTCACATTGGTTGGTTGCAATTGGGTCGGTCTAGTGTTCGTGCATTAAGATATTGGTATTGGATCCCTCATCAATTAGCACATCAAGTGTATATGCCTTTTGGGAGGCTATGGTAATCTGTAGGTAGGTTGGTGCTATTGCTTCCTCATCTACCTCCTCAAGTTTTGTGATGGTTGCAACCCTCGCATTCATAAGTGGTTCTATCATCAGAGAGGTTCATGAAGTGGATGTGACTGAGGGTAATACTTTCTGATTTGGCTTCTTTTGAAGAAATCTATACCCTCTTCTTCTAGGGCTTCAAGTTCCACATTCCCCATTCTACTAACATTGTAGACCTTAAAAGGTCCCAATCCCTTGAACTTCATTTTCTACTTATGTCCCTTGACAAAGTATAGTAAGAATAAATCTCCTTGCCTGAAGTCTCATTGGTTGATGTATTTGTCAAACCAACTCTTGGAGCATACCTTTTTGTAGATTAGAGCATGGGTTGCAATGAGATGAGTCTCAGATAGGTGTTCTAGCTCTACTATAACTGGTTTATCCATGCTTCTTGGCCCTTCCATCTCTCTTGGGCTACTATTCTTAAGCTTTAAATAAAGAATTCCATTGGCAAAATAACTTTAGTTTCATAGGTCAATTTGAACGAAGTCTATTCTCTACGACTGTTTTGTAGTCTATCCTATATGCCCATAAAGTTACCATAAGCTTGTTGTCCCAATCACTGTGCGAGGCAGAGACCACTTTTGTTAGAACACCCACCAAAATTTTATTCATGGATTTGGCTTGACCATTGGCTTGAGGATAATATGGAGAGGATTTTTATGTGGATTTTCATGGAGAACCTATAGCCTCCTCCCAGAGTCTCTGCCAATCATCTATGTCTAGCCACTCGGGCTTTGAGATGTCTTTGTTGAGTGCCTTGTGTGCATTTGATTGTCTATGCGATATGTATACACGTATACACTCCATCATCCACCCAGTGAAAAACCTCTCTATTGTGGTAGATATCGGAAACTCCTCGTGCAAGGATGACACTATATAATCCTTGCTTCCCTTAGGTATATTCTTCCAATGGTCCAAGACATTGTGCCTAAAAACTTGTTGGCACAACTCTCTCATGGGAGACATCACCCTCCTCCCCTCTTCATTCATGACAAAGCACCTATCTTGTCATCTATCAGATATCTATATCCCTTTGGGTTATGTCCAAGGTGTGTCCTCTCCCACCTACCACCACTTTTTTGGGCATAACCATGAGGCCCCTCTATATATCTAGCATATCCACCCATGCGGATAGTATCTCTCAAAGAAACACCCATAGGGATGCCACCTGTAGATGGTTGAAGCAAAACTCGGAGTCACTAGAGTAGATGTCCCCAAAAGTGTGACAAATCCTAGAGGTGACAAGTATCCACCAGAACGATGAGACACACACATTACATCAGTGCCTCCACAACACCCACATGAACCACCCTCTTTGGAACCTATATGAGAGCAAGGAGGAACACCCCTAACTAGAATCCACCGTAGGCTCATAGCATCCATATCTCTGTAGCACCCCTCGGAACCACTCCCTCCATCTGGGCCTAGTCTAGAGCATTGACTTCATCTATTGGAAAACAAAGCATTATAGCATGCCAAAGTAGATATCATAGAACGGCCGGATGGTATCCAAGAGAGCTCCTAGTCCGCCATATCTCTAAATCATGCCATCTAATCTGGAGACATACATATGAATATCGTGTGCAACTCCTCATCGCTCATCCCTCGGTTTATCTTTCTCTACAAGTATCGTGAAAGGTAACTTGCATAGATAGAAAATGATGTTAGCATAATCAATATAAAGATTTAGGTAAAGCATACTAATATAACTCTGAAAAAAATGATGCTAATTAAAATGCATATTCTAAAGTACCCTTAAAAGCAAATCATCAATAAACTGAGTAGGCGGATGCAAGTATGACCCAACCTATGGTCCCATGTCAATCTCCTGGCATAACTCTGCATACAATAGAAGGTCTATAGATAGGTCATCACATAAGGAGGAGTCCACTTCATTCTCAAAGAATTCCTGACCTCATATCTTTTTGTTATTGTTACCCATGTTTGCCTCCTCTACATGCTCCAAGCCCTCTTCGACCTCCACTCTCCACAATATTGACCCCTCCACTTGCATATTCTCCTCATCCACACTAGAAACATTTCTTTCATCATACAGTCTCACACTCTAAGGAGCTGATGGAACAATATACCACCATCGAGGTTGTCGGGGATTTGGATAGAAAATTACCTATTTAATATCACTTATAAGAGTGAATCAATATTTGTGACTATTTTGTATTGTGAATTTAAAAAAAAGAAGGTCATGCACCTGTTTACAATGAGCCAAGAGGACAAACATGTCATGTAGATCCGTCCATCTTTTCTCTCAAAATCTATTTTTAGAAATCCAGATGGACCTTGCCGGATGGTTTTCCAACTCCTTCCAATACCACTCTGAATCACTTTACATCGAATATGATCATGGAGATGCTACGATAATCCACTAAACTAACACTTTGCAAGTTCCCAAAATGCTCCATGTCATCTGTAATGCTATTTGGATCCATGGCCTACCATTGGCTCTCTTGCTAGAACTTTGCCATGACACCACAATCCATTATGGAGCGCATTTTGTCAATGCACTCAATACAAAAATGTCACCCATGTGACCATGTCACACTGTAGATTTTGTACTGTACATTGAAACATTTAGATTATTTAACACATATAAAATCTAGATACGATAGCTTATAAAATATGCGTTCACCTTCAAACTATATCCCCTTGAGAATTCCCACTCCTTAGTAGAGACATCTACCCCTTCACAAGAAGCTATGATCAAAGCTCCATGTAACCACCACATAGACATAAACCAGGGTATCTCCTCCATATCCTCAGGATAAAGAATCAGTCGATTGTATGTACTGTGTTAAAATTTTGACCGCTCTTCTTTCTGATCTTTCCTAGCCTACTCATACCTAGTGAGCCATTTCTCCATAGATGCATGATCCAACATATACACTTTCTCCTCCATTGTAGCATCCATCCTTTTTTCTACCCCATTTCCAACCACCATATCTCTAGTCAGTCTATCATCATCCTTCACAACGACCATATCATACTCTTGTCTGAATCCACTGTTGGTAGCCACTATGAAATATGCACTAATGTCTCCGACACCAGCCAACCTTTAGCCATGCTATCTTCTAGCTGAGCTTGTTGTCCCACAAAGCCCTTCAAGGTTTTTATGAAGCACTCCAAGAAGAATATCCATTGTGTGTGGATGGGTCCCCAATCTCCACTTCATCTACAAGATGCACTATGAGGCGAGTTTGTACCGTGTGCATGCTAGTGACATGTACTTCTCAAAGAGACAGATCACCTCCACTACTCCTCGCCTTGGAGATTCAATAGAGGATGTCTTAATCTCCTTCTTTGAAATCCATTTCACTAATATCAACAACTTGTATATCGTGTTACGTATTTCTAGAGTGAGGCATCCTACGATTGCGATCAGTAGTACAAATTTTCCACAAATGAAGAAGCATTACGAACACCGACTAGACACTAAATAGCAAAATACACAGACAAGCAATCTGAGTAGTCAGGATAAACATGACATATCTTATGCCAATCATGGGATTTTAGTTGTGATAGTTAGTCATCCTTAGAGAAAGTGGACCTAAGGGAACAAATTATATCTGTCGCGGTGCAAATAGACTTGATAATTTTCTTCACAATAATCTGTCTTCTTTAGTGGACATGACCCAATGAGCACGAGGTAGTTGCAAGCAACCATTAATGCTCGATTGTGGCCAAAGTGTCTCCGTCTTGCCTACCTCCTTCAAATCCATTCGTGCCCCTGCACAATGTCTCTCTTTCCCATGATGTGGTCCCATAATAAGCTGCTCACGTTCTTTAAAATATGCATGGGATTCAATAGATTATTGATCTATAAGTGGGTCCAATACAACAACTCATAGAAAATTGAGAGCTTTCATATTCTGTTTGGATGTGACTGCGTGTGGACCATTTTCAACTCGTACCAGCTTTGCAGATTCATTCATGTGGGAGGTCATCCAATAAAACCTTTCCTTAGTTCATGACTCTCCACCAAGAAAGTAGCATATCCTTGATATACTATCTTCTTCATGGTTCATGACCTTCGGGAGTCTAACTATGGCCCACAAAATGGATATGCATGATAATGTGAGGTAACTAGACGTATCCCAACACCCCCATTTAGTCAACATAAACTTGAACGAGCTATGTTAGACGTATCCCAACACCCCCCATTTAGTCAACATAAACTTGAACGAGCTATGCTAGATATCACCAACCAGAATGGAAGCCTACTTACCTGAGCACTCTCCATATCCCGAAAAGTCATGCATGGTCCACATGAGAATGGCTCATATATTGGCGGATCATCAACCATTGTGCTTGCTTATGTCTTCCATAACAGCAATCCCCTCCTTCCACAAAATATTGAGCTCATCAACTAATGGACGAAGGTAGATGTCCATATTCTTGACTTTGTAGCACCTATGAACGAGCAAGCTAAGAATAGGGTGTCCTTTCTTCATAGAAAACCATGGCAAGATGTTGTAGTTAACAAGGACTATATACCATATACTATAAGAAGTTGAGCAAAGACCAAATGGATTCACACCATTCATAGCAAGACCAAGCTAGATTCATTGGCTTTTGTGCAAAGCCTATAAAGGTGAAGTCAATGTGGCTCCATACACGTGAATTTGTTGATATTTGTTGGACTCCATATGTGGATCTATTCTGTGCATGCCACGTTGTCAAGCTCGCCATGCCCGATGTATGAAACATGTGACGTATACATGGTATAAGTGAAAAATTTCTCATAACTTTTTGAGGAATGGTTTGCCCTTGCAACTGTGAGCACCACACTTTGGACATGTCTCCATAGTCCCATAGTCTCCTCGAAACAACACGCAATTCTAGGTGGTAATATATGATACTTTAGCAACTTGAAACCAAATAAGAAGATGCCTTGAAAAAGCACAATAAGTGTTTTTTATGATGGAGTCAAAAAAATCAACGGAGCGTGAAATGTACGTGAACAACTCAATCACACTTGCATCACTCCACCTGTACTTTGCTTGCACACTTAGGAGTGCAGGCAATGTCTTCAAGCAACATAGTCGGCACCCATCATATAATGGTATGGACGCTTTCTCTCTTAGTGGATAAGATCACTCTGCATCCATGGGCATCAATGCATCGATTATTGCCTCCATCTAAGGCTCCAAGATTGGAGAAAGGCCATTCTTTGTATGCCCACAAACTCTTCTAATTGGCCGTAATAGGTGTATTCCTTGGGATGAGGTGTCACCTCCCTGTATAAATTTTATGGGCATGTCTAATGTTTTTGCATATGATATATTACTTTGCGAATGCAAGGCATGATGGATACACACTTTTCTTACCATTCGCTCAAAGTTTGAGATCACTTGATCAATGATCTTTGATTGAAACTCGCTAAAATATCGTACCTGTTCTATAGATAAGCAATGCTTTCGTATGATTGTTAGCTTGCATTGAGAGTGAGGACACGAGACATGCTAATTAAGATATGCCTCGCAATCTTGGACATCACGACCATCATCATTCTCCATTTGGTCTATGTTATGACAAATAATAGATTTTTGTTCCCCTCATTGATGATCTTCCTTCATTTTAATCTCTACTCCTCTTTCTCTCCCTTTCCCTTTATTTGTTTGCCTCCCTCCATCTCTCTTTATCTGTTTTTTTTCTTTCCATGTCTCTCTGTCTTTATCTATACCTCTCTTTATTTCTCTCCCTGTCCCTCTTTCTCTCTCTCTTTTACCTTTTTTAATTTGCCTCCCTTCCTCCTCATTGATTTCTCTTCTCACCTTTCAAGTTCTCTCTCTCTTTCTCTTTTTTTATTTGCCTCCCTTCATCCTTCTTGGTTTCTCTCCCCCCCTCTCTCTCAATGGTTCTCTCTCCCCCATCTTTCCTCCCTACTCTCACTTCTTCTCTCTTTTCCTTTCCCTCCCTTCTTTTCTCTATGTCTTTCTCTCTTTTCCACTCCATTCACACTCCATGCATCTTGTTACAATCAAAATCAAAGATAGAAAATAAAAAACTCATGAAACAAGACATTGAAAGACCCTCTCTCCCCACCCCTCTTTGTGTCTCTCTTCCCCTACTCCCTTTATTTTTCTATCATTCTGTTCTCTCTAATTCTCTCATTGTTTCATTTTCTCTCTCTCGCTCTCTATTTGTTGTTTTCTCTGTCTATCTTTTTCTCCCTCTCTCTGTCCCTTTTTATCCCTTTCTCTTTCTAGTTTTCTCTTTTTATTTTCACTCTCCTTCATCTCTTTACCTACCCTTTTATCCACCTCTTCCTTTACTCCCCGTTTCTTTTTATCTCTCCCCTCTCTTTCTCTTTCTTTATTTCCTCTCTCTTTGTTTCTCTCCCCTCTCATTGTTTTTCTCACTCGTTCTCCTTTCTCCCTCCCTTTCTCTCTCTCTTTCTCTGTTATATTTCCTCTCTATTCTCTCTCTCATTCTCTCATCCTCTTCCTTCCTTCTTCTCCCTTCCTCCTTTCCTCTCCTTTTCTCTCAATGCATCTCATTACAAAGAAAAACAAACAAAACAAAAGAAAAAAATACAAGAACAAAGCAAGAAGAGGCAATGTACCTACCACAAAGGCGCCAAGATGGATTATTCGTCTCCTCTTCATGACATCCCTTTGTTCTCCCTCGTGCCTTTCTCCCTCTTCTTCACATATGGCAGTGGTGGCAACGGCAGTGAGAAGCTCTTCTTCTCTCTCTTTCCCTCTTCCTCTCCCTCTTGCTCTCAAGGCCATGATATCTGTCACTCTCTCTTGAAAATGTTTGTGACAAATTTTGCACTCCGGGTTTTATTGTTTTTTTTTTCTCAACTCTCTAATGCAAGATATCACCCTCCTCTCATCATCATTCATGATTACAACACCTATCCTATCATCTATGAGGTATCTGTATCCCTCGAGGTATGTCTAAGGTGTGTCCTCTCCCACCTACCACCACATTTTTGGGCATAACCAAGAGGCCGCTATATATATATGGCATATCCACCCGTGGGGATAGTATCTCTTGGAGAAGCATCCATAGGGATGCCACCTATGGGGATGGCTGAGCAAAACCCGGAGTCACTAGAGTAGATGTTCCCAGAATTGTGACAAATCATAGAGGTGACAAGTATCCACCAAAATGATGAGACACATACATTACATCGGTGCCTCCACAACACCCACCTAAGCCACCCTCTTTGGAACCTATATGAGAGCAAGGAGTAGCACCCCTATCTAGAACCCACCATAGGCTCATAGCATCCATATCTCTGTAGCACCCCTTAGAACCACTCCCTCCATCTGGGCCCAATTTAGAGCATTAACCTCATCTACTAGAAATCGAAGCATCATAGCATGCCAAAGTAGATCTCATAGAACGGCCGAATGGTGTCCAAGAGAGCTCCTAGTCTGCCATATCTCTAAATCAGGCCATCTAATATGGAGACATACATGTAAATATCTCTTGCAACTCCTCATCGCTAATCCCTCTGCTTATCTTGCTCTCTAAGTATAGTGAAAGGTAACTTGCACAAACAAAAAATGATATTAGCATAATCAATATAAATATGTAGACAAAGCATAGTAATATAACTTTGAAAAAAATGATGCTAATTAAAATGCATATTCTAAAGTACCCTTAAAGGCAAATAATCAACGAATTGAGTAGGCAGATGCAAGTATGACCCAACCTATGGTCCCATGTCAATCTCCCAGTATAACTCCAATCGCTTGATCAATGATATCTGATCGAAACTTGCTAAAGTGTCGTATGTGTTCTATAGACAAGCAATGCTTTCATATGATTGCCAGCTTGCATTGAGAGCAATGACATGTGACACGCTAATTAAGATACACCTCACAATCTTGGACATCACAACCATCATCATTCTCCATTTGGTCTACGTTATGTCAAACAAAGGTTTTTATTTCCCTCATTAATGATTTTCCTTTATTTTAATCTCTACTTCTCTTTCTCTCCCTTTCCCTTTATTTGTTTGCCTCCGTCTCTCTTTATCCGTTGTTTTTCTCTCCATGTCTCTCTGTCTTTATCTATACCCCTTTTTATTTTGCTCCATTTCGCTCTTTCTCTCAGATGTCCACATTCTTGACTTTGTAGCACCTATGAACGAGCAAGCTAAGAATCATGTGTCCTTTCTTCATAGAAAACCATGGCAAGATGTTTTAGGTAACAAGGACTATAGACCACATACTATAAGAAGTTGAGCAAAGACCAAATGGATTCACACCATTCATAGCAAGACCAAGCTAGATTCATTGGCTCTCATACAAATCCTTGAAAGGTGAAGTCAATGTGGCTCCATGCATGTGAATTTGCTGATATTCGTTGGACTCCATTTGTGGATCTATTCTATGCATGCCATGTTGTCAAGCTCTCCATGCCAAATGTACAAAACATGTGATGTATACATGGTATAAGTGAAAAGTGTCTCAGAACTTTCTGAGGAATGGTTTGCCCTTGCAAGTTATGTCGATACTTGTGAGCACCACACTTTGGACATGTCTCCATAGTCCCATAGTCTCCTCAAAACAATACGCAATTCTAGGTGGTAATATATGATACTTTAGCAACTTGAAAACAAATAAGAAGACACCTTGAAAAAGCACAATAAGTGTTTTTTATAATGGAGTCAAAAAAATCATAAGAGCTTGAAATGTACCTGAACAACTCGATCACACTTGCATCACTCCACTTGTACTTTGCTTGTACACTTAGGAGCGCAAGCAATGTCTTCAAGCAACATAGTTGACACCCATCATATAATGGTATGAATGCTTCCTCTCTCAGTGGATCAGATGACTCGGCATCCATGACTCGGTACTCCATCCTTTGCATGTCCACAAACTCTTCTAATTGGCCGCAATAGGTGTATTCCTTGGGATGAGGTGTCACCTCCTTGTATAAATTTTACGGGTATGTCTAATGTTTTTGCATATGATATTAAATTACTTTGCGAATGCAAGGCATGGTGGATACACACTTTTCTTACCGTTCGCTCAAAGTTTGAGATCGCCTGATCAATGATCTTTGATTGAAACTCACTAAAGTGTCGTACATGTTCTACAGACAAGCAATGCTTTTGTCTGATTGCTAGCTTGCATTGAGAGCGAGGATACGAGACATGCTAATTAAGATACGCCTCGCAATCTTGGACATCACGACTATCATCATTATCCATTTGGTCTATGTTATGACAAATAACATATTTTTATTCCCCTCATTGATGATCTTTCTTCATTTTAATCTCTACTCCTCTTTCTCTCCCTTTCCCTTTATTTGTTTGCCTCCCTCCATCTCTCTTTATCCATTCTTTTTCTCTCCATGTCTCTCTGTCTTTATCTATACCCCTTTTTATTTCTCTCCTTGTCCCTCTTTCTCTCTCTCTTTTACATTTTTTAATTTGCCTCCCTTCCTTCTTATTGATTTCTCTTCTCACCTTTCAAGTTCTCACACACACACACACACACACACACACACACACACACACACACACTCTCTCTCTCTCTCTCTCTCTCTCTCTCTCTCTCTCTCTCTCTCTCTCTCTCTCTCTCTCTCTCTCTCTCTCTCTCTCTCTCTCTCTATTTTGCCTCCCTTCACCCCCCCTCTCTCTCAATGTTTCTTTCTCTCCCCCATCTTCCCTCCCTACTCTCAATTCTTCTCTCTTTTCTTTTCCTTCCCTTCTTTTCTCTATGTCTTTCTCTCTTTTTCACTCCATTCATACTGGATGCATCTCGTTATAATCAAAATCAAAGATAGAAAATAAAAAACTCATAAAGCAAGACATTGAAAGACCTTGTTTCCGCACCCCTCTTTGTGTCTCTCTTCCCCCTCTCCCTTTATTTTTCTATCATTCCATTCTCTCTAATTCTCTCATTGTTTCGGTTTTTCTCTCTCGCTCTCCATTTGTTTTTTTCTCTCTCGCTCTCTATTTGTTTTTTTTCTCTATCTCTCTTTTTCTCCCTCTCTTTCTGTCCATTTTTCTCCCCTTCTCTTTCTAGCTCTCTCTATTTTTTTCACTCTCTTTTGTCTCTTTACCTCACCCTTTTATCCACCTCTCCCTTCACTGTGTATTTATTTTTATCTCTCCCCTCTCTTTCTCTTTCTTTGTTGCCTCTCTCTTTGTTTCTCTCCCCCCCTCGTTGTTTCTGTCACTCGTTCTCCTCTCTCCCTCCCTTTCTCTCTCTCTTTCTCTCTTTCTTTGTTATCTTTCCTCTATTTTCTCTCTCTCATTCTCTCTTCCTATTTCTGCCTTCGTTTCCCTCTCTCCTTTCCTCTCTTTCTCTCTCAATGCATCTCATTATAAAGAAAAACAAACAAAGAAAAGAAAAAAAACACAAGAACAAAGCAAGAAGAGGCAATGTACCTACTACAAATTCCCCAAGATGGATTATTCGTCTCCTCTTTGTGATGTCCCTTTGTTCTCCCTCTTGCACTTCTCCCTCTTCTTCGCATATGGCAGTGTCGGCAACGGCGGTGAGAAGCTCTTCTTCTCTCTTTTTCCCTCTTCCTCTCCCTCCCACTCTCAAGGCCATGATCTCTGTCGGTCTCTCTTGAAAATTTTTGTGGAAAATGCCACACTCAAGGTTTTGTTACTTTGCATTGGCGATGCTAATACGAACGTTGCTATTTTTCGTTGCAAATGGTCATTGCTATTTGCCCATTTCCTTGTGGTGAAAAACTATTTTTTTCATATTTTTTGTCTTAAAATCGTATTTGTTGCTATTTTTTATTTTATTTATGAAAAAAGTTGTATTTTCTAAATTTTTAGATTCAAAAAATTAATTTAAACAATAATCCACCATGACATTTAATATCATCCCATATGAACATGATTTGATAATCCAAAATCAGGAAAAACATTATTTTTCCTCTTAAAACACACATTTCAGGATTTTAAAAATTAAATAACTGATATGCATGGACATGGATTCTGCATTTTATGATTCACAACTTTAAAATATATCACAAAAAATCTTCAAACTAATTTTTATCACTTATGAACAAGATTTACACAATGAAATATAAAAAAAATTCCAAATTTCCATTAAAAAATAGGCTTACCACCATTTTTCATATTTCGGGTATTGAGAATTGATTTTGTGGAGAGCAAAAAAACCCACCATTGGTTTCCAAATAGCATTGGTTTTTTCACTTCTATAGCATTGGTTTTGTCACTTCTCAGTGTCGGCATGGTTCCACATCAATCCGATTCAAGGTGGACAACCGATCCCTATCGTGATCTTCTTACAAGAATTCCCACATGAATTGCTCCCAAGAGAAGAGAGAGAAAGATTGAATTTCCATATGAATTTCTCCCAAGAATTCCCACATGAATTGCTCCCAAGAGAAGAGAGAGAGAGGAGAGAGAAATATTGAATTTCCATATTCCTTAGCAGACTGTCATTTGTGGAGTCGACGCTAGTGATTTAAAGCAAAAAATTGAAGGAGGATGATGCCCCCTCCATTTTTGCCATCGTCATGCAACCATCATGGCCTTTTCTTTTTCACAAAAAAGAAAATTTTCCCTCCCCCATCATGTGAGAATTTGGGGGGTTGGTGAGGGCCCAAAGATCACCACCCCTTCCCTCTTCACTTTACACTCATTTGGTATTTTTAACCCTCTTTTGCCTAGGCACCTGCAACTCCAGCTTCCGACGTCAAAATTAATGCAATCTGAAAATTCTTGCACGACTATCTCGAAGTCCTGCACTACTTGAAACTTGTTTCACTTCATTTTGTCACTTATAAAATTTATAAAAAATCTGCTGCTACAAGGCCCGTCTTTAAAAGTGCTTTTAAATCCCACCTTCCACGACTACTTAAAATCATCATATTTGCTTCTAGCAAGCTTCAATTTTCACCTCAAATTAACAAAATTTGTCACATTTCTCACTTTTTTCTAGGCTTAAAATTCCGCTCTCGGGTTGATTATTCTCTTTATGTAAGACATACAAAGGATGGAATGGTGGTTGTGGTCATCTATATTGATGATATTATCACTACATGCATTTATAAAAGAGAGATTGTTGAAGTAAACCATGGGCTACATAAGGAATTTGATATCAAAGACCTTGGTTTATTGAGGCACTTTCTAGGAATTTAGGTGAGTGACACTCCACATGGAATTCAATTGTGCAAATGTAATATCCTTTGGAGATGCTAGAGAAGTATGGGATGATAGCATGTAAGCCACTAGGTACACCATTGGATCAAAAAATAAATAGGGTGGATGATGGACAATTTGTTGAGGATGTTACTATGTTTAAAAATATGGTTGTCAAGATTGTTGATAGCTTGATCTACCTAACCATAACAAGAATAACTTGAGTTATTCAGTAGAAGTGATAAGTTAATTCATACAAAGGTCATGTAAGTCACATTCGGATGCAATGAGGAGACTCTTGAGATTCATAAAGAAGACTGTTAGCTTTGGGTTATTTTATGAGAAAGGGATTAAGCCTACATTATTTGGATAAACAAATACAGATTGGGAATGAAGTATTATAAATAAGAGATTCACAAATGGTTATACTTTTTTATTTGGTTCAGCCATGATGAGTTGGAGTAGCAAGAAGCAACCCACATTTACTTTTTCTAGTACAGAAGTAGAGTATAGAGATATAAAATTAGCAACATGTGAGGAGACATGGTTGAGACTACTTCTATGTGATATGGGGATTGAGATAGATGGTGGAGTTATAATATATTTTGATAACATTAGCAATAAGGATGAAGCGTATTAAAGTGCACTATCATTTCATCTAAGAGAGAAACTTATAGATTATTGAGATAGCAAGCTCAACACATGCGGATATTGATGATGGACCGCCTACTTAGATGGATTTGCATATCTATACTTATGACATTGATGGTCATTATGATCTTCACATGGCTAGTGACTTATCACTTATTATATTTGGTTTGGTCTACCTACCTATAGTTGGCATAGTTATAGCTCCAATTAATTAGTATAGTCAATTATGCAATGTTTAACTTAGTAGGCCACTTTATTTTATGTTGTTGTATCTTAATTATACTTTGTGTACATTGTATTATGTATGAAAGAAGAAGAAGAAGAAACCAACAAGAAAATGTTTTAGCCTCCATCTCTTTTCTTGTGTTTTTGAGTAAGCTTCCTCTTGTGTGTATGGTGTGTGTTTGATGCAGCATCTTAAGTAAGTCTCTCCACTATGTGATTCGTGACATAGTATTAAAGTGGCACCACTAAGAAAGATTGGTTTTGACGGCTAAAGTAAAGGAGAAGTAAGGATTTGAGCAAGTAAGCAATAGGTAAGTAGCTCTCCCATTTATCCACTCTTTCTCTCGGATAGTATCTATGGAGGGATTGAAAGTAGGGCAAAGTAAAAATCTTAGATTTCTGTGAGATTTGGTATGCAAGCAAAGGATAGTACACTCTGCTAATTATCCCTTTAGGATCATCCACTACTTTTTTGGCCACATTTGAGGCCATTTTGGGCCCCATTTTAGACCACCAATGTTGTAGATAGCAGTTTCAAGGTATACTACGATTTTAGTTATGTCGACCAAAAGTCAGTGCATATGTTATAGATTTCAAAATTGTAAAATCTAAGGTGTTTTCTTGGAAGAATTTCCTAGAAGCAAACAAAATTTCTATTTGCTAACAGGTTGCAAATTACACATATTGTTGAGTAATTAGTGAAAAAGACTACTTGGTGTGTTGCTGTGCACTTCTTGTGAAAGGTTGTAGAAGACTTGCTTGCTGTTTTGTATCAATTTTGTGATAATGGTAGAGAAGAGTGGAAATCCCATCATTGAGAAGCTAGATATAAACAATTATCCTTCATGGAAGTTTTGTGTGACGAACTTCCTTATTGAAAAAGGCATCTACGAGTTTATTTGAGGTGAAGAAAAGGAACCAAAGAAAAAGTAATCCTACAAGTGCATAAGAATTAAAGGCATGGAAAGAATGGAATGCAAAAGACAAAATGGTGACATATTGGCTATTTTTAGTTATTAATAATACTATACTAGGATATATAAAAAATCTAAAAACTTCACATACAACTTGTATAATTTTGGACAACATGTTTTTAGTAAATACAAAGGCATAAAAGATTCAACTTAAGCAAGAGTTGAAAACTTTGAAGAAAGATAATACATCTATAAATGAGTGTGTTTTGAAAGTCAAAAGCAGTGCACATATCTTAAGAGCTATTGATGTAATGCCTAATGATAATTATTTGGTTTCATCTACTTTGGGTGGCCTTAATAATGAGAAGATATAATAAATATTTCTTACTTTTGTGTATGTACAGAAGTCGTTTTTAGATTTTGATGAGTTGATCTCTCTCATAATCACCAAAGAGATCAACATATAGGGTGAATCATCTAAAAGAAGTGGTCACAAATTGAATAAGTTTCATTGTTCTTGCATGATGGTTAGACAAAGAGTCTGTCAAAAGTATTACATATACCATCTATCACAAGGAATTTAGTAGAATAAGGGTTGCCGGTTTGATTTAACACAAAAGGTTATTTTGCTAAAGATTCCAATGATAAGTGTAGGTTGATCATAGAGTTGGCTGCATGCACAGTTTAGATACTAAAATTCCTACAATGAATATTGCTATGTATGCTAAAGTCAAAGGAGTGTTTGCAGATATTGAAATATGGCATAAATGTATTGGACATGCAAATGTGGAAATATTGAAATTAATATAGTCCAAATGGTTGGCTACATGATTGTTTGCTTTTAGAGTTGAAAAATTTCATAGAGTATGTGAAGCATGTTAGTTTAGTAAGCAAACAAGATAACCATTTTCACATTATAGGAGATATGAGCAGGAATATACTTGATATTGTGCATACAAATATTTGGGGACCTACACAAAATATCTCTTGGTGGTCGCATTTCATTAAGAAAAAGAGTGATGTGTTTGAGCACTTCAAAACTTTCAAGGCTACTATTGAAATAGAAACATGCTTGAAAGCTAAGTACTTGAGGTCAAATGGAGTGGGAGAGTACTTCTCTAATGAGTTTAGTGACTTTTTAAGATCTCATAGGATAAAGATAAAATTTACTTGCAAGTATATCCCACAGTAAAATGGGGCTATAGAAAGGAAAAATATGCACATTGCAAAAGTTGCACGGGCATTGATGGCTAAAAAAAATTTACTAAAATATTTTTAGTATGAAGTTTTTCATAGTATTGTCTATATTATGAGCAAAACTTCCATAATTGTAGTTCATGGGATGACCCTCGAAGAATACTTTACAGGCAAGAAGCTTAATATATCACACTTGAAAGTGTTTGATTGTATCACATATATTCATGTAACAAATGAGATACAAAAGAAACTTGATCCAAAGGTTGAAAAATATAATTTTCATTGGATACTCTTTAAAAAAAAAAGAATATCATTGTTGTAACCCTGTTGCAGGTGAGTTCACAGTGAGTAGGGATATTTTTTTAATGAGATGAGCAGTTGGTATGCATCTAGTGGTGATGCATTGGATGATGATCACAATCATAATAGTTATATGCAAAAAGAGAAGTAAGAATCATGGAGCCTTAGTGGACCAGAAACATTATTTGGTACTACATCTACAATTAGCCCTTGGTCCTCCCTTGGTCTAGGAGACTAAGTAGCAGTCCCATCTCTTCAAATGCATCTACCGGTGTTGTAGATAAAGAAAAAAGGAAGAAGAAAGTGTCAGATAGTAATGAGCCATCTACTAATAATTTGGGGTTTGATAGAGATTCTAGTGGTTCAAAGAGCTTGGACGATGAGATTGGTATTCCTTCAATCAAGGCACCAATTGTAGAGAGAGCACATGGTAATGTAAAGGCTCCACTAAGTGATCTAGTGGTATGTAGGTCTAGCAAGATTAGATAGCTTGTTAAAATATTTGGTTTTGAAGGTTATGTAACTTACCATTATACTTATATGGTAAAGGTGGTTAAGGATGTTGAGCCCGCTTTTCTTGAGGATGTTGTTGGTCATGATCATTGGGATGTAGCAATGGATGAGAAGATGGCTACATTAGAGGCCAACAAGACTTGGGATCTAGTATCATTGCCTAAGGGCAAGAAAGTTGTTGGCTGTAAGTGATCTACAAAATTAAACATAATGCAGATGGTTAGGATGGTTACAAAAGGCTATGCTCAAATATATAGCATAGATTATGAAGAGACATTTAGTCCAGTTGTGCTAGGATGATAACTATTAGATATGTGATTGCTTTGGTAGCAACCAAAAGTTGGAGTTTGTAGCAAATGGATATAAAAAATTCATTCTTACATGGTGAATTATCAGAAATGATATGTATGGAGCAGCCAATAGATTATGATGATTTAGAGCATCCCACATATATATACAAGTTAAAAAAGATACTCTATGGCTGAAGCAAGCACCTAGAGCATGGTTTGATAAGATTGAAGGAATCTTATCAACATTGGATTTTGTGTTTCTGATGTTGATCACTCACTTTATGTGAGAAAGAAAGATGTCAATGGTCATCATAGTAATCTATGTGGGATGACTTGATTATTATAGGTGATAGCGACAATGGGATTGTTAAAGTCAAGTGCCTTTTGAAGAAGAAGTTTGAGATGAAGGATTTGGTTGAGCTAAGGTACTTTATTGGTATTGATATGATCAAATGTGATGATGGTATATGGCTATCCCAAAGGCAGCATGGCTTGGATATGTTGTCCAAGTATGGTATGAGAACTTGTAAACCTCTTTTAGTGCCATTGGAACAAAATGTGAAGTTGAGTGTTAATGTTGGGAATGGGATAGAAGACTCTACTATGTTCAAGAGGATAGTAAGGAGTTTGTTTTACATGACTATCACAAGGCTAGACTTGAGTTATATTTTTGGTCTTGCTAGTCAAAAAATACAGATGCCTAGAAAGCCTCATTTGGATATAGGTAGATGCATATTGAGGCATGCGAATTCCACTTTACATTAAGGACTTGTTTATAAGGCGTGTAAGGATATATTCACACATGTATGAAACACATTGAGATTCATTACCATTTCATCATAGAGATGGTCTTGGTAGGTGACATTAAATTTATATATATGAGCACAGAGGAGTAGATTGCAAATATTCTTACCAAGACCATGGAAGCAAAAATACTTTGGTATTTTTGAAGCTTACTTCGAGTATAGATCATGGAGCTAAGCTTGAGGGGGAGAATTGAGATATTAAGCTCCTCTTTTTTCCATCTCTCCTCTCCTGCTCTACTTTCTCTCAACTCACACTATTCTCTCTACTCTCTCGATTAAATATAATTTATATTTAAAAATCAAGTAATTATATAATTAATTTGATGTCCTTTCATTCTCTCTCTCTCTCTCCCCTCTAGAATCTCTATCCTCTCTCTACTTTTTCTACTCTCTACTCTTAACTCTCTCTAGTTTCTCTCCTCTATACTTTCTTCTCTCTCTACCCTCTTTTCTCTCTCCTCTCTAACCTCTTTCTCTTCTCTCTTTCCTCTCTCTACTTATTTTAAAAAATTCATATGAAATATTTTTAACAAAAGAAAATTTAATCAATCTAATTAATAAATATTGATTTTATATTAAATTAATAAGCTAAGTATTTATTTTTTATTTCTATATCTATAGAGGGACCTCTTAATGGCTATACGAGTAGCATAGTCACAAAAATTTGGCCCTTTGAGTGAATAGAGAATCTAGATCTTTTGTAAGAGAGCCAATATTTTTCCTTACATATATATATATATATATATATATATACAGAGAGAGAGAGAGAGAGAGAGAGAGAAGTTGTTTAATATATGTTGGGAAAGCTTTGTTCTACCCCTTCATATATGGACAAACAAATATAATAGACAAACAATAACAAGAATAAAAATCTCATACAAGAGAACTCAAACAAACACAAGATTGTGTATATCTATGAGCATCCTATGCCTAATGTATGCTAGTGCACACTTGATTACTTTATTAACTAAATTAGTTCTAAAGAATCTATTCTATACATTATTTAGAGGTTTGCATTGGGGATGTCAAACCAACCAAAATGCTCCAAGCCTATGTGGCACAAGGAGGAGAAGTTTGGTATTCAAGAAATAAATAGGGTTTTCTCTTGAAGGGAAAGTGGGGGTACAATTATCATCTCTCTCTCTCTCTCTCTCTCTCTCTCTCTCTCTCTCTCTCTCTCAATTGAACACACATAACCATATACACTCTCTCTTTCTCTTTTTAATTTGAACATATGGTATAATTATAAAAAGAGGAGGCTAAACCTCATACTTCAGACTCCCCATACATCCACAGACATGAATCTTATTTTTCCTTAATTTTCGGCACTCAAAATCCATTTTTTCCTTATTTTTCCTATTTTTCTTGTATTTTTTTTCAATATTAAATGACTGAAAATTCAAAATGAGTTGTGGGCTATGGCCCTTAGATCCATTTGCAGCAAAAACACAAATTTAGTTGGTGTGTCTTATTATATTTTCCATTGATATCTCAAAAACACCCAATTTCTCCATATTTTGCGTGTTTTACGGGTTTTATACTACTAATTTCATCCACAACACTTATGATTTTTTGATTTTCTGATCATAAACAGTTGAAAGACATTGCAAACAACATTATAATGCATAAAAATCTCATGGGAATAAGTATTCATGAAGCAAATTGCATAAAAACACCATTTTCCTTTGTAAAAATGAGATTACCGCCGGGTTGCGGGTTTTTATTTGCCATATCTTGGGACTGATTTCCAGCCACCATTAATGCTCATGACAGCCCACAATCAACAATCTTCCATCTTCATACACCATGGAGCAATCCGGTCTTCATTGAACAAGCATCCATCATCCATTTTTCTTCTTCCTCTTCACCACATGAATCTGCCTTTAGGGGAGAGAGAGGGAGGAGAGAGAAAGACTAGATTTCCATCTCAGCATTCAGGCCACCATTGGAGGAGTGAAGACAGGCGATAGAGTCCATAGACAGGGGGGATTGAAGCCCCATGATCAATTGGGGGGGTTGTTTGCAACAGCCATGATGCCTCCTCCATCCAAGAAGCGCAAAAATCGGGCGTCATCTTCCTCCACGTTTTTTCACTCATATGCATGAAAAGTTTCATGCTACATTTAAATTTTGGGCTCCCAAGGGTCACTTGCCCATTTTGGCCAAATTTTGTCCACCTCTTCGCATCTTGACCGGTTTCTTGGCCATTTCCCCGTCCAGACTCTGAATTGAGCTCTGAAAAATCCTAGGCATCCGACTCGACATCCCGCATTGGCCAATACCTTGTGTCAACCCGCACGACTGTCTGAAAAATTATGAAAAATCAAAAAGTGTCTCTCGGGCGCCTTTAAAGCACTTTGACGCTTAAAATCGTCCTAGATCGAGCCGCCGCCTTCGACGTTGAATATTTTTCCCTTGATATTCATAATTTTTAGCTATTTTTAAGTACTTCTCGGAATCAAAACTCCGCTCTCATTGGCGACCATGGGATAGGGCGACTCAGCCCGTTGAATCCACGAACATATCTGCACATAAACAACCAAAGGAAGCATCAAGCTGAACAAAATAGATACGTATTAAACACAGCACAATGCTCACCCTACCCCCTGAGAAAACCAAGGCATAACATCCACAACGAGTAGGCCTAGCATAATTTGATAGAAGGTCTGAAGCTAGTCACTAACCAACCGCTCCAATACGGCCAAACTAAAAAGAACTATCAAAGAGGTTGCCCTAAGTGGTGGTCTGAACTACCTGCCTAACTAAGGACAACACAACCAGGAGCTCCTACTAGGCGAGGACTCCTATAGCATGATCAAGAAGTATTTTCTTTAACACATTGCTTCTTTTAGGGTTTTTATGTTTCATACTTGGGTATGTAAAAAGGAGGGAGTTGAGCGTAGTGACCCACGGAGAACAAGGCATCGGCCTCAGGTCCTGTCTCGGCACCCAAGAACCTACCAAGCCCTCGCAAGGCGACACTTAATCCTTTTCTAACGCTTACTTTTATTTTCGCTCCAACCTTCCTTAATTTCTTCTTTTCCAGCAAGATGCTTCCCCTAGGAAGACAAGGCATCGGCCCCGGGCCTGACTTGGCCCCATGAACCTACCAGGCCTTCGCAAGGCGATGATCAACTGCTTATAAATTTTCCTTTCTTTTCTTTTCTATTTTGGCAGGGGTTAGAACCCCTTTTTACACACCTTTGTATATATTTATTGTCTTTTGGGATATTTAGGGTTTCTTTTCCTTTATCCTCATTTTTTCTTTTTTGGCAGGCTTCTCTAATTGCCTCACAACTAACAAGAACGCCTGGAACAGCTACCTAGCAGGCTAGCAGAACAGGGTCACTAGGACCCCCTTCTAAAACATGTATTTCAATGCTTGACAATGTCTTTACAGGAGGCAACGACTACTCAGACCTCCCTTCAGACATACTTAACCTAAACCTGGGACTTCATGCATTGGACGCCGATCCCCAACAAGAAAAGAAAATCCCCCAAAATTTACACAGACACATATAGCAGAAAAACACGGTACTCATAAAGGAGAGATATCACCTGGATAGGGCCACGAGAAGCTTCCGCATAACAAAAGGCTCCTTCCAAGCTCTTCTTCGAACCTGTCTAGCATAGAACTACAACAAGAAACCATTAACCGCACCCGCACTAAACAGACAAATGGCCATCTTGGCCTAACGAAATCTGGATATAATATCCAAAGCAACTAGCCTTCCTAGCTTAAAACTAGATAGGTCATTGTAGTCCACGTAATACTGATATCCTTGGCATATACATCACACCTTATCAAACTACCCAAGGTGCCCAGGATAGCATATCATAGGTTGACTAACCCCATGCTACTCATGCAAGTTAGCTAAAAGCTTGATCTTGTATTTTTTGATCTTAGGTTTTTTTTTAAAAAAAAAGAGATAAAAGTCCAAGCCTTTCCACAAATAACTCATCAATAAGGCCCATCCCTTCTTGGGCACTATGAGCTGAATGAACAGCCTCCATGGGCTCGCATGACCCACATTTATTGTCAGTCGAATAAACTGGTCGTTCAAGTGGCTGAGTGGCTCCTTTGGCAGAAAGAATCATAGCTTTGTACTTATTCGAACCTCCCCTATTTGGGTTTTCACATAAATCAGTGTTGCGACCCAAACTAGGTAGAGCTTCAAGCCTAGGCACATCACATGGGTGTATCCCAAGGTAGTGTATATTGTCAGATGTATATCCAGTCTTATCCTCTTGGGGGTTCAACAGAATATATCCAGATGGGATCCTTGGCCTTGCATCCGACACTCCTGCCATACTTTTGGAGATTTTGGGTCTCCAAACCCATCTCACATTTCCCTTAATATTCTTGCACTCTCTCAATTTGCTGCACTGGTCTAACGAACTCAATGCAAACTTATCCCTATGGCCAAAGGCCTCACATCCTTATGAACTTTGTGAAGCACAGGTGAACTTTTAGCATTTTGCATCCTCTTTACAAAAGATGTCTTTACTTGTTTATGTCCATACTGCAAATTTTCTTCCATAAGAACCATGCTTTCACTGGAGGGAACAACATCCACCCGGAAGCATGATTCCAACACCAAAGGTCTCTCAAGAGCCTTACTAGCAATAAAATTAGAACCACACACAGAATTCTTATCAACACTCATAGGCCCATTGGTTCTATCCATGTTGCCATCACAACTACCTCTCGTGGAAGTGTTGCAAGCGCTAATGGGACTTACATGGCTTGGCACCTGTTCACTGAGAGGCATGTTATTACTACTCATAGGATGGCCATTTTCTACTTTGAGATTTTGGCCACCAAGGTTCCCCTCATAGGCTGCCTTGGTATCAACAAGTGAGCTATCTCCTTGCAGAAATGATTGGAAGCTAGGATGCACTTGTACTGAGCAGGGAAAACTCCAAAAGTTTTCCCAACATCTTTGAATATGACCCTCATAATCAATGGCATGCATTTTTTCTTCCCTTAACGACTTAGGATTCCGCAGTCCCACTTGGATTTGCGTATTAATCTCTAAGCCATTCAAAAAGAGCTCACATAGCACATCATCTGGTAGTGCACTAGCTCTTCTTGGCCAAAGCCTAAGAGTCCTATCAAAGGCTCTAGCATACTCTTTAATAGAAGGATAAGACTCCTGTCTAAACTGCATAAGCCGCCCTAAGACTTGAATCATAGGGAGCTTCTTTTCATAATCATCTAGAAATCTATCACAAGACTCCTCAAATGATTTGATCGACCCTCTTGGGAGGCTCTAGTATCATTTCGTTGCCTCTCCCTTTAGGGTACTTTGGAATACGAGCATCCAATGTATATCGTCGAATCCACTTGCCAAGAAAGTTAGGTCATATTCTCTCAAATGCACCATCAGATCCTCATTTGGCAACCCATAAAACACTGGGAGATCCCTATAAAGAGGAGGGCATTTAGTCCTCTCCTTTGGGATCAAGACTGGGTCATCAAAATCTTCATAGTCCTCTTGACCTAATACCAGTGTGTGAAGGTCTTTAATCTCTTCCATTTCCACCTTTACTGGTGTGGAAGAGTCACTAATTCCATGAACTTCCCTTTCCGCCAACTCACAAAGTGGTTTAGGGAGTCCAACACTATGCAATAGGGAATCTATCCCATCATCTGCTAGTGGTGTTCTAGTAAGCCTATTCTCATCTGCCACCACTTTGCTAGAACTTAGGATAGGTCCTAATGAAGTCTTCCTTACTAACAATGGTTTTCCACACACATGGACATCATCCAATGCTTTATGGATCTTGGCAATCACACTACGGTACCCAACTGCGTCGGGCACTAGAACTGGATGTATATTTAGATCATAATCATCATGTCCTCCTATGTGCATATTAATCATCATTGTCACAGTCTTTTCTATGACATTATCATTATGAATTATCATAGATGACTGTGTCATCTTAGCACTACTTTCACTTTCCCTTTTCTCTAATCTCCATGGGCTGTTAATCTTAGAGATAACTTCATGGGTGTTTTCCCATAGTGACCCAAACTCAAGCATGGTACCACTTTCAGGGCAAAGGGTAAAATAGTCAATCACCCGATGTGTCAAAGATCCCACTAGGCTGTTCAAGATAGACAAAGTATCCTTTGGGTGTTGGGGATTTCTTGGATTGACCGTCATACTAATGACCAAGGTTTTTATCAAACTAACTTGATAGCCACCACTTCAAGGCGGCAATCGACCAATAAAACTAACAGGTCCCTTATGAGACTAAGATTCGAAGACCGCCACTTATCGGCAGCTCCCGGCAGACGCACCATTGATGGGACATAAAATGGGCCAGCACTGGCTCATGCACTAGCCGGACCTCTATCATGCGCTCAACAACCCCACAACCTCGCGGCCAGGAGCGTGGATGACACATACATCATCTTCCTAAACATCTTGAGTTTGTATCACGTCTCGTAGTCCAAATCTAACCCAATTAACACTCCTCAGAGGGAGTCCCAGCACATTGCCAAATGGCACGAAGCACAAACATAGGAGATCCTCCAACGGCTGGCTGCCGCTACCTCACTGCGACTCTCCTACACCTTGGGGATTGGCCCCTCGATGCATCGCTAAACATATATAACACATATGAACACAAACTCCTCTCTTTTATGATTCACGTATTTCTAGGAGATATACCATGCTTCATCACTTTCTTTCCCTTAGACCCAACGCCTGGCCTGCATCTTGGACAACCTTACTCACTCAACGTTGGTCATGTCTCTAGAAAGCAATTGCCATGCATCCAAGAGGTATTGTCTGACACTTTTAAGTTTCTTTATGATTTATGTAAATTGTGAATGTCCATGTGCTCAAGAAATTCAGACAATCAACATTTGTGTTTAGTGCAAAAGCATTCTTTCAATGAATTTGACTATCACTCGTATGCGACATTGCACGAACCCAGCACCGAGAAACCCTCGTGCTACTAGGTTCTTGATTTTTAATTATCGACCAACCTAAATGATATGCATAAAAACTAGCAAGCTTTCCATCATTTCATTCAGCATTTAAACACCTTCTATACACTCTACCCCCTCACCCGTTTAGGTTGTGCATCGTGCATAGGTTTAGGGTTCATTTTCCACATTTTTATTGTATAAAAATGCATAAAAACTCACTAAAACATAGAGGTAGGGCTGAACTGAGGCTAAACCTCATACTTCAGACCCCCCATACATCCACAGACATGAATCTTATTTTTCCTTAATTTTCGGCACTCAAAATCCATTTTCCCCCTATTTTTCTCTTATTTTCCCTATTTTTATTGTATTTTTTTCCAATATTAAATGAATGAAAATTCAAAATGAGTTTTGGGCTGTGGCCCTTAGATCCATTTGCAGCAAAAACACAAATTTAGTTGGTGTGTCTTATTATATTTTCCATTGATATATCAAAAACACCCAATTTTTCCATATTTTGTGTGTTTTACGGGTTTTATACTACTAATTTCATCCACAACACTTATGATTTTCTGATTTTCTGATCATAAACAGTTGAAAGACATTGCAAAAAACATTATAATGCATAAAAATCTCATGGGAACAAGTATTCATGAAGCAAATTGCATAAAAACACCATTTTCCTTTGTAAAAATGAGATTATCGTTCTTTGCGGGTTGCGGGTTTTTATTTGCCATAACTTGGGACTGATTTCCAGCCACCATTAATGCTCATGACAGCCCACAATCAGCAATCTTCCATTTTCATACACCATGGAGCAATCCGGTCTTCATTGGACAAGCATCCATCATCCATTCTTCTTCTTCCTCTTCACCACATGAATCTGCCTTTAGGGGAGAGAGAGGGAGGAGAGAGAAAGACTAGATTTCCATCTCAGCATTTAGGCCACCATTGGAGGAGTGAAGACAGGCGATAGAGTCCACAGACAGGGGGGATTGAAGCCCCATGATCAATTGGGGGGGTTGTTTGCAGCAGCCATGATGCCTCCTCCATCCAAGAAGCGCAAAAATCGGGCGTCATCTTCCTCCACGTTTTCTCCACGTTTTTTCACTCATATGCATGAAAAGTTTCATGCTACATTTAAATTTTGGGCTCCCAAGGGTCACTTGCCCATTTTGGCCAAATTTTGTCCACCTCTTCGCATCTTGACCGGTTTCTTGGCCATTTCCTCGTCCGGACTCCGAATTGAGCTCTGAAAAATCCTGGGCGTCCGACTCGACATCTCGCATTGGCCAGTAACTCGTGTCAACCCACACGACTATCTGAAAAATTATGAAAAATCAACAAGTGTCACTCCAACGCCTTTAAAGCACTTTGGCACTTAAAATCGTCCTAGATCGAGCCGCCGCCTTCGACGTTGAATATTTTTTCCTTGATATTCATAATTTTTAGCTATTTTTAAGAACTTCTCGGCATCAAAACTCCGCTCTCATCTTGCATGACTTCTCGAACAACCTTATGAAAAGAAATTTTCAGGATGAGAAGCTCGTATCCATGTTGGATTCTCCTTATCTCTCGAAGGGCGACAATGTGTGGTTTCGATCTCCCCTTATTCTGTGGTGGTCCTTGTGCTCTATGGGGAGTACCTATTGCTGCACTAAAGGAGGCTTCACCTTGTGCTTCAGGTGGCGGGCCTTGGCGTGATGTCTTCCCAGGGCCAAAATGGTGACATGCTTGCTTGGTGTGTGCCATGCAAGCTCAAGGATGGCAAGACAGAGAAGAGACAGAGGTTGGGGATGTGAAAATGGATGAAGCAAAGAAATCAAGATGTGAAAATGAGAAGAAGAATGAACTTTAACCCATGTAAACCCCAAAACTGGGTTAATGTAGCTTCATACGTAGTGTCCATCGTGTGATCGTAAATCCATAACCTTTTATCGAAATGCAACAAAACTTCACACACACACTTGTTATGTGGCCAAGCGCAAGGAAAGTGGCTCCAAACGCCAGACTTTGGACCAGGGGTCTGCAATCACTTTTTTTTTTAAAAAAAAGGGCTCTTGGCCACCTAACGTGCACATGTGAAGTTTCGTCGCATTCTGATATAGTTTAGTATTTTAAAAATTATCCCACACCAAAATTATGGACGGATTGATAATTGAGAAATCAATATCGCAACTAATGGCCCTTAGAAACTTCGCACCACATAGACTATACAGAGGCATCAGGAGTAAAGTCTACAACAAGAAATGACAACTTTTTTCATGTTATTCCTATTGAAATTGACAATGCTAACAAAAACTATAAGTAAGAATTGAAAATACAGCGAAGACGCACAGTCAAAGTTGAGAGTGAAGGACAAGTGTAAAATTTTAATTCATATTTTAAGGGCACATACAATAGTTTTGCATTGGGACATAGTCATATGTTCAATGCATAAGGATAACACTATGCCAAAAAAGATAACATTACAAACTGTGTTCATTCCATTGGAACAAATGCATCCTTTACTGCTTGAAGATTTCTTACAAGTTAGAAGTCCTTGGGAGTTATAGTGATGCACTTTACATGTATTGCACAACGTTGAGCATCAGTCCATCAAGTAAAGTAAAAAGGCCTGTGCAACACAATGTAGAGCATGAAGACATTCTTTTGTGAAGCGATTAGGTCTATCTTGACCTTGTGCCAAAAACCACCTCCTGCTTTCTGTGCGTTAGAGGTCTTGCATAATCTTGCAAACAAGTCTCGAGAAGCTCGCCTTTGGAATGATGGGATCAAAAGAGTGTTGATACATTGTAATTTCTCTCAAGGCCACTATACTTGGCTTCCACTTGCGTTTCTTGTGGGGATGCTGAGGAGGACCCTTGTGAGGGTGGCTTGAGGAAGGTGGATTAGATTGAGAAGGGGGTGCATCTGAGCTAGTAGATGCTCCAAGGGGTTGAACACAATATGGGGCTGTGAGCGGAAGCTTATTTGCAACTTCCTTAGACCTAGCCATCTTTCCTGCACAAGAGATGTGAGAACTCAATGAATAAGATAGAAAGTGAAATCCTCTTTTATATAACCCTAAACTATGAGACTCATTCACATAGATGCACACTCTCTCTTTCTCTCTTAAACTATGAATTGCATTCACACTAACTCACATTGTTCATCTAACTATCTTAGCTCTCTTGGAACCCATTTGCTGCCTTGTCGAAGCCTTGTTTCTAGCCACTTGGCATGGTTTTCTTTGGCACTTGAGGCTTCATAATGCACTCTTTTAGTGTCACGGCGTGATTCCATCATGTCTACAGTGGATTCATCAGCACTTTTGTTTGCTCTCTTTTGCGAGAATTTAGCTTCATCGCACCACGTGCTATCCAATGTGAATTTTCCATCCCTTGTGTGGACCAAATTCTGATGCTTCCCTTTTCTACAAAGTATGGCCCATGTGCCTCAAGGATATGCTACAAAGATACATATCACAGCTGAGTAAAACTATACTCAATAGTTTATACAATTTATACAATTTTAAAATATTAACTTAGTACGCACCATGTAATGTATGATAGAGATTTTGCCCCATGCTTCCACCATGTTTTCGTAGAAGCTATGTACAGCATTGAAAATTTTTTGCTTATCTTCATTGTTAAACACCATCTTGCTAAGTAAGGGAGCCAATTTGTTAAGACTTATCCAAACCTTAGCTTTGGCCAATCTTGTTTTTCCTCCATTACTTTGATCAGGAACTGCAAAATGTAACTTTTTCCACCCATAGTAGTCCTACAGCCTACGAACCATGACATTCTCTTCCTCATTGATGGGTACTAAGAGAAACTTCCTAGCCTTTGCTCCTCCAAAGCAAGGCTTTTTTGGCAAGTTACCAAATTTTCATGATCTCTTATCATCTTTTTCAATTGTCACTTGATGATTGTGTAGCCCAATTTCTAATAGTACTCGCTCCACATTCCTACACGTTGCAATGGCTTCTTTTTTTGGTTGCATCCTATAAGTAAAGAAAATGTATTCATATACAAGTTTCTCAATGATTTTGACAAAAGCATGCAATGAAAAAATGTGAATACGATTCAAGGGAATATTGAAGATGGGCTTCCAAGTGGGATCTTCTCTATTGTGCGTCGGTGCAGCACTTGTCACCTTTCGCCAGTTCTTCTTTCCGTCCTTTCCTTCCACCCTCTCTGTCAAGCAATATAGGCATTGATTCTTTGTATTTGCACCATTGGAGATTCCACACATGCATTTTAAATTTTTCAGGTCTTGCAAGATGCCATTCAACCAAGTATTGACCATACCCTTCAACCGAGAGGATCTCACCATGGTCTTGATGATCAATGATGCTTGAAATGCTTGTGTGTATAAAGAATAGCTATAGCACCTCAAGTGTTTCCTTATGAACTTCAAATGCAGCGAGCCACCACATATGGCACTCAGATTGAACACTAAAGTTCCCTGGTTTGTTCTTGTCGAATTGTAAAGCTCTATTCATCAGAGTTACACTAACTCTTTCAAGATTTACTCCTTTGACAACCTCACTTTCATCTAATTTTATAACAAACTGCAATTTACCATTACATTCCTCAACAAACATATTGTAGTACATTAACATTGCCGACTGCATCTTATTCAAATCTAAATAGTAATTGTTGAGTTCGGTAAACTTCACCTCATATGCATTTTTAGTCCCAACCTTTAGAACATGCATGGGATCTCCTATCAACTCCAAAACCTTTGTATTAAGTTACCATCGGGCCTCTATTAACTTTGAAGGTTAAGGAAGATGCACGATTCTATTTCTCTTTAGCACATGACCAAACTCAGCCTTCACACCTTTAAATATCTTTGAGTAAGTCGTTGTGCTAATGCTGGCCCTGTTACAAATAGATTGTGCATCCACTGCTGAGAACTCATTTGACACATCTTTTAATGTGCACTTAATCACCTTTTCCTTCACAGCCTGAAACGTAGGATTGCTCAAAGTGTTTTCCAATGTACTTGCCTTCATCAATCTACTAATACATGATCCAACCTCACCCTCACATAGGTTCTCTTTCTGAGCTACCTTACATGCTTTGATACGTCACTTCGATTGGTCACTATTCACAATTAACTCATTGATTGGCTTTTTCTTTCGTTTACTCTCCTGTGTTAGCTTGCCATTGATCTTTCTCAAGTCATCCAATTGTGCCTTTGCCTCCTCATATGAGATACCAATGTCATGAATAGTGTCCTGCATTGAAATAATTTGATTATTTTGTTGAATTATAGTGTCATTCAGCTGTACCACTTGTCCTATGAGTTTTTGTTTATGAAGTTGATGTGCAACAATCACATCATGGCAATTTTTTATGGTTGCTTGACAAGTTGTAAATACTTTGAACACCTGATCATTGAGCCGCCTAGTATAACCAAGTAACCCATTTTCACCCTTGCAGACATACTTCAGTAAATTTGTGATTCCTGAGAAAGTTGGAGGTCTATTGTTTAAGGGGTCAATTAGGTAGATTCCCCCATCAACCCACAAATCCACATGTTTCAATCCCATTTTCCTGTAACTCTGCAAAACTTGAGAGTTGGCACTGGTACGCTGGGTTCTTTTGAATAATGGGGCATATTCAATCTCTACCTCAATATGCAGCTCCTTTCTTGTATTCATTTTACTATTAATAGAAATGGGGAGCCTACTTGGTTGTCACAAGAGGTAGAGTGGAGATGCATAGAGAGGCACACAAAGGTGCCAAGGGAAAGGAGGGTGTAAGTAATTCACTCTGTTAATGAAGGTTGCATAAACATATAGAAAGGGTCACAATAGAGCCATGAGAGAGTATAGATATGGGAGGAAATAGCTCAGAGGGTAGGGATGTCCAAGACTTTTTGTATTTTAGATATTTCTAATTTGCCCCCAAAAACATCTCCAAAAAACACGAAATTTGACCAGTTGGTTTGTTTTTTGACCAAAAGCTAAGATATAAAAAATCTCCAAAATATCTTAAAAGGAACATCCGAAATTTCATTTTTCTTATTCTCGATTAAAAAATCAATTACCTCATATCTACTAATCATTTTGCATTGAAACCAAAGCACCACACTCCCATAACTAACTCCTTTGAATATAAAATTTGGTTGAAAAAGACTTCTTAAATGAGAAGAGAGAAGGAATCTGAGTATATCTTTGTAGATAATATAAAAAAGGCAAAACGAGATTGCAAAAGTGGAGAGAGAGGAGGATTATTTGACTATTTTTCTCTCCTCTTTTCCTTGTTTTAAGGAGGAGAGAGGGGGGCTAAAAGGCCCATTTGTGAGTTCATTTTTTTCCTAATGCATGAACTGACTAATTAGCCCCATTGCATAACATAAGTTAGAACGGGTAATAGTCAAGTGTATCAAGATGCCCACCATCTGTCGATACATGGTTAAATTGTCTATGTCATTCCCAACATCAATCTGCAGCTTGACATTCTGATCAAGAGGTGTCTGCATAGGCTTGCATTCAGCCATACCATACTTCTGTAACATGTCATGAGCATACTGCTTCTGTAGCAGCCATATAACTTGAGGCGTAGAGAATATCTCAATTCCAAGAAAATACTTCAGCTCACCAAGGTCGTTGACTCTGAATTTAGCCTATAAACATGATTTAATATTAGCAATGTCCTCTTTATCATCTCTAGTGATGATAAGATCATCTACACAAACCAAGGTCTTCTACATAAACCACTAGAAAGACATATCCATGATTTGTCCTCTTTGTGAACAGACTATGATTTGCATCACCCAATCTAAATCCATGTTACTATAAAAAACTGCTAATTCAAGCATTCCATGATCTAGGTACCTATTTCAACCTGTATAAAGCCTTTTTTAGCTTACATACATGTGTAGGAAAGTCTGGGTGAACATAGCCTTTAGACTGCTCCATATATACTTCCTCAACAAAATTTAGGAAAGCATTCTTGATATCATTTGCCATAATTTCTAGCCTTTGCATGCTACCAAAGCAATGAGAGTTCTGACTATTGCCATTTTAGTCACCAGACTAAAAGTCTCCTCATAGTCAAGACCATACTGCTGCACATACCCTTTTGCAACCAGCTTGGCCTTATAGCGTTCTAATGAATCATCTAACTTGCACTTAACCTTGTACACCCATTTGCACCTAATGGGGACTTTGCCTTCAGGAAAGTCAGCCAATTCCCATGTCCCATTTTTAGTGAGAGCCGCATACTCCTCATCCATGGTAGCACACCAATTATCTTCTATAACTGCATCATCAAACTTGTAGCTTCTTTGTAACTTGTCACACTATCCAACTCACTATCCAAGCTATCACTATTGGACGACTCATAACCTGCAGTAAGTGGACCTAAGCATCTTTTATTTTCCTTTATCCAATGTAGTAAGAGAACTTGTCACATCCTCAAGTATATTTTCTTTTCCCTTATCCAATCTCCCCCTCATTGACATATCCGTTTCAGTGGACATAGGAGTATGACTCCACAAGTGTCTTGACCAAGGACTTACTGTAGGTGACCCATCACCTGTAGGACCACTCATAGATGTACTCACTATAAGTATATTTTCAACATTACTAGTGCTGGTTGATCCATCAGTAGCCACTACAATAGGATTACCATACCATAATGCCAGCTCATCAAAACATCTCTGCTAATCAATGTCTCATGTGTAGACTGTACATAATAGTTGTAAGCTTTTCAGTCTTGTGCATAACCAAGGAACACACTCTTGACACCTTTAGGATCCAATTTCTTCCTTTTTTCATTAGGAACATGCACATATGCAATGCCGCCAAATACCTTCAAGTGTGAAATATAAGGTTTATGACCACACATGCTCTCATATGGAGTTACATCATGAATCCCTAATGTAGGGGTTCTATTCAACACATAGAGAGTAGTCACTACTGCTTCAGCCCAATAATCATTTGGCAAACTCTTCTCATTTAGCATAGCTCTTGCCAATTCCATTAGTACCCTATTTTTCCTTTCTGCTACACCATTTTGCTGCGGTGTATAGCTGCAAGTTAACTGTCTTCTGATCCCATATTTAGCAAGGTACCTGTCAAAGTAGTTAGAGACATATTCTCCACCTCCATATGATCTAAGACATGAAATTTTATAGCTCAACTCATTTTCAGCATGCTTTTTGAAGTCCTTGAATGCATCAAACACATCATTCTTATGTTTCAGTATGTAAATCCAAGTGTACATGTTGAAATCATCAATGAAAGATACATAGTAACGAGCACCACCAAACGAAACATTATGAGACGGGCCCCATAAATCTAAATGTACCAACTGCAAGGGTCGTGAGCTATTTTGTACACGTCTCATAAATGGAAGCCGTGCTTGCTTTCCAAACTGACATGCATTGCATATATCTCCAAAGTCATGATACTTAAACTTAGGCAATCCAAGCACAATCTCCTTCTACTGCATAGATTTCAACATTTTTACATTCACATGGCCAATCTGCTTATGCCATATCTCAACATCCCGTATAGCACCACCATCATGTGCAAACATGGCTACTTTCAAATCTGGAATTAACGCATCAAGAGTAAATCTTCTGCCATCTCTTCGGCCTCTAGCAATCAATTTGCAGCCATTACTATATTTTTCAACAAAGCATCCATATCTATTAAATCTCACATGTAGATTCTGTTCTGCCATATGTCCAACTGACAAAAGATTCTTGGTTATTATAGATACATGTAGTACATCATACAGGCTCTTTTTCTTGACAAACATGCCCATGTGAACCTGCAACCATCTCATCAAACCATTCTCCATGGGGTGTCATACGATTTGAAGCTCCTGAATCAATGCACCATCTCTTATCTCTATTCTGCCTAGCTACATTCTTAGACACATGCTGAATGGCTAACAACCTATCACCTTGATAATCAGAAACTTTGCTAGATGAAGCATAATTTCCACTAAAGCTGTAACTCCTTGCTTATATTTGTATATCTTCCTTCTTTCATCTTGCCTCACTTCTTATCCTTTGTGGATTGGTGGCTCAACACGATTGCCTTTCCACATCATTGGTGAGCTCAACGTGTGAAAGCCACATCCAGATTGTTAGCAAGATGGGAGAACTGCCTCTATCAATAGTTTTATCAGATTCTAGTGATGAGGTAAAGTAGCTTTTATGGACCTTCAATGCATACATGCAACTATATCAACACCACCATCATATGTTGCAAGAGATACAGCTTAAGGGAATGTGTAGTATGAGGTTGGGGCAGCTACCCCACGGCAATGGAAGCGATGGAAAATTGGAAGAGACTTTTTGAAGGGTGCATTGTCTCAAGCTATCTGAAACTTTATGAATCAAAGCTTGAGTTCTTTGGTATGCTAGTGCATATGATGAGCTAGTATTTTGTGTGGTCGATGACTTCTTCCCTAAAGCCACACATCAATGAGCTTTATGCCAGGAGTCAATATTGGCTTGCCTTCAAGAAAGCCTTGAAGAAAGAGTACTTCTTAGAAGATATTAGGAAGAATACAAGACACATCTTCCATATAAAGACATATATACTTGTATTACAATTACATTAAATATAAGCATGTATACATTGAGGAAAATAAAACGAGTGATGATAACATATGAAAAAAAATTTAAAGCTAAATAAAACATATTAATAAGTTTCAAAGTACATTAATGAAACAACTCATCAAGACATCCAAAACAAGATATTATAAATTTATGATGTATAAGTTGTGACACCATACATTTTAGATCAAATATGATTAAAAGTATTAAATATAATGAAAAATTTTAATCCATTATAATAAACAATTTCATGAAAATATACAACATTACATATGTGAACAAGGTGGCTATGTGATTTAAAAGAAAATACCAAAGTTTTTTTGTCCACATAATATGAAATTAAATTCAAAATTGAAATACTAAATTTTTTAAATAAAATTGAAGAGAGATTAATTGCACCATGAATAGGGTTTATATAGATATGTGAACTTGGTTACAATCAACAATATGGTATTTTCTTGGATCAATAATTTTTGGCTCTTCCACTGTGGGGCTTTTGAGTCCTGCATTTGCCAAAACCATATTCATGCAAGTGTAATAGTTTAATTTTGATTCTCACTTTCATTATAACTTATGTTTCCATATTTAAACTAGCTCACCAAATATTGTTCATGCAACGAAATAGAACTGAAACTATGCATTTATCTTAGGCTTTACTACATAAACTTGGCTTCCGAACTGTACATGAAAATGATGGCCTCATACGACTCTTTTGATTGTATTGAGCCCTTTCCTATTTAATCATGACACAAGGTTAGGGTTGTCTTAAGTTATGTAGAAAGGTCAATTCAATACGTAATCGAAATGATACATGCTATAACACACATTACATTTATTATATATGATTTATCATTATCTACTACATTATTAAAAAGTAATGGGTTTATACATCGTCTTTAAAGCTTAACGAAAAATCCCAATTTCAAAAACATATGGCTTGGTTGGCCCACCTTTGGGGGAGCTTTTGAAAGTTACTCCATTTTCCAACCGAAAGTCTCGACGCGAGCCATACTCTGTGGGGAGCAAGACAAGCGTAGATGGTCTATCTTAGACAAAGCTATCAATAACTTACCCTTTTTGAATGTTCAAAAAGTCTTAATAGTGATACCCAATCTCTCGTTGCCCTACTCTTGTTGTGACACCATACATTTTAGAATAAATATGATTGAAAGTATTAAATAAAATGAAAAAAATCCATTATAATAAAAACTTTCATGAAAATACACAATAATACATATGTGAAAGAGGTGATTATGTGATTTAAAAGAAAATACCAAAATGTTTTTGTCCACATAATATGAAATTAAATAAAAAATTAAAACACTAAATTTTTTGAATAAAATGCACAAGAGATTGATTGCACTACGAATGGGCTTTATATAGATATGTGAACTTGGTTACAAGCAACAATCTAGTACTTCTAGATCAAAAATCAATGTATTATCAATATAAATGAAATTAAATATATTTTACCAATATTTTTAAAAGATAAATCAAGTTTATTACTAGGAATAAAATAAAAATGGAATATAAAAGTACTTATGTGTTAGGTAAAGTTTGACCTAAACATATAAAGTGTGCTTTAAAATAAATTTTATCCAAAAAAATATATAAAGAGAACAAAATAAGTATCAACATTGATTGATTAGAATATTTTTGAAATGTTAAAAAAATAAAGAGATTATAGAAAATAAATTAACTTTCGAAAGTTCAACAATGATGGTGTTCAAGAACATGAAGATATTAGTAATATGTAAATAGATAATCTAATACATAATGTTTTAACATCTAAAGAAATTATAGATTATGAGGATTACTATTGATTTGTAGCACCATGTGTAGATAATAAATTGTTAGATATGTTAAAAGATTAAGATCATAAAGAATTACACTTTTTACTTTTTTAAATTGTGAGCAAAGATTTAAATCCAAACCAATATATACATATCATGAGCAAGCTAAATGGAAAATCTCACATTATAAATGACATTTTGGACAATACAAAAAAAGCACTAAAAATATTAACAAAAAAGAAGATTGATTCAATATGGGTAAGAATTTGTAAGGATACTCACTTAACTTCGGTCTCACCTATATATACTAACTCTACATCAATATGAATCATTCTTTGGGAGCATGTCTTGTGTATCTCTCTCGTACTCTCTCTCTCTCTCTCAACATGGTATTAGAGCTATGGATGCGTAGCAACAACAAGGAAGATAAGTTATTTCATTGTTTATACTTGATTGAATTCTTTGCACAAGTGATGATTTGATACATGAACTTGTTCAAATTAGAAGTATTAGTTAATTTTGTCTTGCTCTTGTCGTGCTCTCGAATCCTGTCAAAACCGCTTGTCAATCGGAGTTCTAGATCAAAAGTTATGACAGTTCAGGATTCAAGATAGCAATTCTGCTCGAATCTGTGATTCTTTATTTAAAACTGTATTTCTAATTACAGTTTGTTAATCCCCAATTATAGTTTGTTAATTGCTCGTCTTTGTTAATGATGTTGATTTTACGACAAGCAAACATCTTGCTAATTTTAGTGATGTTTTATTATCGTTCATGTTCTTTGCTCAACCGAAATAGTATTTTTCTTATATGTGTCATCTCGTCTTGCACGTTACGCCTCTCTATTTCGGGCTTTCTTTTTAGTCACTCAATACTTTCGTCGTTCTTACGTGCATATCCCTATTTTGATTGTCATGCGTCTCAACTACGCTCGTCTTGATCATGGTTTGCAAATTCTGCGATCTCATCTTATTTGTTTTCTCTCGACATACAGGCATGGCCAATTGCGTAATTGTTAACGGATATCCGTCTGGCCAACGTTCAGTTCCCTTCTTCCAAGGACAAGGCTTTCCTAGGTGGAAAGCAAAGATGATGCTAATTCTTGAAGGTGACGAATTATTTGATATTGTTTTGGGCAACCTGTCTTGCCCAATTCAACCTATTGATGTGATGAATAACAATTCTGTGATTACTGATGGTCCATTATTTGAACAATGGAAAATTGAACATACTGATTGGATTCGTCGTGACAAAGCGACTCGTCGTTATATATTGTCTGCACTTCCTGACTCACTTATGTTGGATGTCTTTCATCTGGAAACCTCTCATGCTATTTGGGAGTATCTTATCTCAACGTTTGAGAAGAAATCGGTCACCGAAATTTTATATCTCCAAACATGTTTGAAGAATCTTCAATATAAGGTTGGTACTTCTATCCACTCTCATATTGAGGCTTTTAGAGACATTATCAATCAGCTTGGTGCTGCCGGCGCTCCTGTTGCTAAAAATCAGATTGTTACTCAACTTCTTCATGCCATCAAAGATCCTTTATATGACAATATCATCACTATTTTGTCTAACAAGGATGATATCCACTTTGACAAAGCATGTATATCTCTTATTGAATATTCTCAACATCATGAGCATCATTTGGAAAAATCTGATGTTGTTTTGGTCACTCGCGAACAAAAGGATTTTGATACTGCTTTTGTTGCTCGCAAGCGTCCCGCTTCACGTTTTCAGCAGGGTGGACGCCCTAATCAAGGATGAGGAGCATGGAGTTACTACAAAGCAACCTCGCTCATCCAAAAGTTTTCCTCCTTGTGATTATTGTGCACATATAGATCATCCATCTCATTGTTGTTATAAACGCATATATGATGTAGAACGTTCTCGAGCTTATATTGTTCAAAAAACTACAATTGATGATGATCATACTCATCAGGAGCTCAATTTCGTCCATCATGATATCTCTCCAGAAAAGGTACTTCATGTTCATGATGGTTCTCTATTCATCGTTGATTCAGGTGCCACTGGAAACATGACATACCAATCGCAGTGGCTTCACAATTATCATTCTCTTCCTATCAAGAAGTTTGTTTATCTTGCGGATGATACGACTTGTCAAGTCAAAGGAGTGGGTGATTTATATCTGGGGACTGTTTCATCCACCAGAATATTAAGAGGAGTTCTTCATGTTCTAGATTTGCAAAGAAATCTTCTTTCTGTTGCTCGTCTAGTTGATCTTGGTTTGTTTGTTGGCTTTGATCATAATCAATGTCGTATAGAGAAAGACGGGCATACTATAGCAGTGGCTCCTCGACATGGTAATCTTTTTGAGCTATCATTGAACGATACAGTTGCAAATGTTGTTACTACCCCTGGAGATGCAGATTGCAAATTATGGCATCAACGATTTGCACACTCCGATTTTGCCAAAATTCTTGATCTTCATCGTCATGGTCTTGTGCAAGGTATGGATCTTAAATCTCATCCACGTATGGGAATATGTGAGTACTGTGCACTTGGAAAACACCATCGTTCGCCTTTCCACACTTCTATTTCATCACATTCCTGTGCTCTCTTGGATTTGGTTCATATCGATATTTGCGGTCCTTTTCCTACCTCAAAGTCTCAATATCAATATTTTATAACTTTCATTGATGATTTCTCACGGTACACACATGTCTATCTTCTTCGACATAAGTCTGAGGCTTTATCTATATTTAAACAATACAAGATAAGTGTGGAGCTTCAAACTGGATTTTCTATAAATACGCTTCGTAGTGACAATGGCGGTGAATATGTATCCAATCTATTTGATGACTTTTGTAAGGATCAAGGTATTCATCATGAGTTTACAGTTCCTTATTCTTCTCATTAAAATGGTGTTGCTAAGCGCAAAAATCGCACTATTCTTAATGCTATACGTTGCATGCTTATACACTCTGGTTTGTCTCGAAAGTTTTGGACTGAAGCACTTCTAACAGCCGTTTTTATTCAAAATCATCTTCCAACTACTGCACCTGCTGGTAAAATTCCTATAACAATCTAGACAGGGAAGACACCTTCAGTATCTCACTTTCGCACATTTGGCTGCATTGCTTATATTCATGTGCCCAAGGACACTCGACATAAGTTGGATCCTCCAGGTTTGAAGGTTATTTTTCTTGGTTATTCAAATCATTCCAAAGGTTACAAATTTTATGATCCTTCTACTCAAAAGGTTATCATTAGCCGTGATGCTATATTTGATGAGAAGACTATGGGTGGCACATGGTCGTCAGATGTTTCAGATGATACACAGTCTTTGCTTAGTGCATTTCCTTACTTGCTTTGTGATTCTACTAATTCTGATGATCATAAACCTCCTTTACCTCCAAAGAAGATTGATGAAAATTTGGAGATCTATGTCGATCTTCCTATTGAGATAGAGCATGGTTTCTATTCTATTGAATATGATGTCTTTGATGATGCTATGTCTGTCCAAGAGGATCCAATATCGTATATGGAAGCTATCAATTCTTCTCAAAGGGATCAATGGCAAGAAGCTATGCAAGCTGAGTATGATTCTTTAATCTCCAAAGGTACATGGATTCTTACTGAACTCCCCCCAAATCGTGTTCCTATCAAATGTAAATGGGTTTATAAAACCAAGACCAAAGCTGATGGCTCGTTTGATAAGTTCAAAGCACGACTTGTTGCAAAAGGTTACTCACAGATTGCAGGAGTAGATTATCAAGAAACATTTTCTCCCGTTGTGCGCTCCACAACTGTTCGTATGATTTTGGCTTTTGCAACACTATTTTATCTAGAAATTCACCAACTGGATGTTAAAACGGCTTTTCTCAATGGAGATCTTGAAGAAGAAATCTATATGGAGCAACCTAAAGGTTTTACGATTGCAAGAAAGGAGCATCTTGTATGCCAGCTTCATCGTGCATTATATGGATTGAAGCAAGCCTCTCGTGCTTGGTATATTAAGATTGATCAGTTCCTCACATCTAAAGGTTTTGTTGCATGTTTTGCTGACCCAAATCTTTACATCAAAAGGGAGGACAAATATTTTATTATTCTTGCTCTATATGTTGATGATACTATTCTTATGTCAAATAATATTGCTTTCTTGGATGCTATGAAGAAGCTTTTATCGACTGCATTTGAAATGGTGGATCTTGGTGAGATACATTCTTGTTTGGGTATTCAAGTTCAACGACACCGACAACAAGGCATTCTTCTTCTTCGCCAGACAAAGTTTATTAATGATATTGTTGAGAAGTTTGGGTTGACAAATGCGCACTCTGCCAACACTCCCATTCTTTCGAGCTCTACCAAGGGTACATCTACAACACGCAATGAAGAATCAGTCATTCATCAACCTTTTGCTAATCTTGTTGGTTGTCTTCAATTTATTGGTTTAAACACAATACCGGATATTTTATTTGCAACTAATTTTTTGGGACAGTATCTTTCTTCCCCTTCCACTATTCATTGGAGTGCTGCAAAACATATTCTTAAGTACCTCAAGGGTACTAAGGAACTTGGTCTTATTTATCGTCGTCGAGAGGATTCTTCTTTATCTTCTTCAACTTCTCTTGACCTTATTGGATATACAGATGCTGATTGGGCAAGTTCACACTTATCCATGTGATCTACAAGTGGGAATTGTTTCTTTGTAAATGGATGTTTGGTTTCTTGGTCCAGGAAGAAACAACGATGTGTTGCGGTTTCTACAACTGAGGCCGAATATGTTGCTACATCATTAGCAGCTCGCGAGCTAGTTTGGCTTCGACAACTACTTGCAGATTTGGGACATCCTTCATCATCTAGTACACCTCTTCGATGCAATAACCAAAGTGCTATTAGTCTTACCAAAGACTATATACAACATAGTAAATCAAAGCATATTGCTATTCATTATCATTATGTTCGACATGAAGTCAAGAAAGGTTCCATTATGGTGGAGCATTGTCCCAGTGATCAAATGGTTGCAGACATCTTCACAAAAGCTCTTAGTGAAGCTCGCTTTAGTTCATTAAGACATGCACTTGGTATTGTTCCAAGTTCTTGTCTCACTGATTGAGGCATGTATCATTGTATTCAAGAAAACTTTATAGTAAATCATTTTTGTATCATAGGTATGTGTAGGGGCTCGGGTTTTTCCCTTGTTCTCCCCAAGGGTTTTTTCACTCGCAGCGAGAGACCTTTGTTTGAGTGGGGATGTTACAACTATATATATCATCTCTTACTTAACTTGGTTCTCACCTATATATACTAACTCTACATCAATATGAATCATTCTTTGGGAGCATGTCTTGTGTATCTCTCTCGTACTCTCTCTCTCTCTCAACAAATATTACAAATATCAATAACATATTGAAATTGAGTATTGTATTTAGAGATTTTGAAAATTTTCAAGTATCACCAAACTATTAAATATCATTAAGCAAAAAGGTTTTTTCTATGATTAGGCAATTAAGATAACCAACTTTTTTTGTTACTTTTTCATATGTTGAACAACTCTCGAAATCCATTGCTTGATTGAACAGAAGAAACACTTTTTAAATTCTAATAGAGAACAAAATATCCATAATTTTATACGATCATATCCTATGTACCAATATTTTAATCATAATTTTTAATGCTTTACAACTCTAAATTGAAAAAATAAATCAATAATTGGACAAGTGCAAGATTTCTTTTTTGTAACAGAATTTCAAAATAGAGATAATTAGCATAATCATCGATTATAAGATATTGAAGAATCAATAAGATAAAACAAAAATAATTAAGAAATATGTTACTTCATTTATCAAAAGATTAGCTACCATTCAAGATTACAACATTCTAATATTAAATTGATACAAACTCATAAACATAGTTACATGTGTAATTTCACAAAGACAAATAAATGTAGATTTAACTTCTCACATCATTTACCTATGGAAAAACTACTATAATAAAGCAACTTTCAATTACAAATAAATCTATAGAACAACATTATATAAATTCAAATACCTAAAAATCATAAATGATAATACACTAAGTATTACATTTTACGAAATTATTAAAAAAGATAAAAATCTAGAAACTGATATTTATGAAATATATAAAGGTTTAGGAAACTATTTTTTAAATACACAAGAAATGAGTTCCCAAATAGCTAGCTATATAATTTCAAGTTTACCCTTATCTCAAATGGGTGAAAATTTTGTTTTTATAAACACATCTCCCACTAAACAACTAACATATATTTTCAATAAAATTTACAACTTTCACCATTCAGACTTTCAAAATCTTATACTATTATTATGATAGCACAATGGAGATTTTGAAGTAGATGAACTTCAAAGAGTTTAAAATCAGCTTCTTCCTCTCTATAGTGATATAAAGATCCAAACTCAATGACTTGGATAAAGAAGAGGTGAAATGACTATTAGAAAAAGCATATTCTTGCTAGTAGAAGCACTAAAATATCCTTGTTTATTTCTGTATATAGTATGTGTATTCTATATAGAACAATGTTACTAATAAATATATAAGGAAAAATTTTATAGACATCATAAAAGTAATAAAAGTGTACTTTTATTTCTTATGTTTTGTTGATTCCACAAGAGAGAGAGAGAGAGAGAGAGAGAGAGAGAGAGAGAGAGAGAGAGAGAGAGAGAGAGAGAGAGAGAGAGAGAGAGAGAGAGAGAGAGAGAGAGAGAGAGAGAGGTTTTAGTCGAATACAATCATTCAAGTTAGAAAAATTATATATAGGTTAACATAAATTTAAATTATACCTTGATCTATATCATAAAAGAGCAAACACCATATTGGGGAATATGGAAATTTCCCATAAGTTTGGGACATGCCACATGAATGAAGGGATGAGGAGAGAATAAATAAGAGACATTGAGACAAAGATTAGATGTCACAATCATTAGATACAATCTCCCCCCATGCATGAATTTATGGATATACATTCATCTTTTTGTGCTCAAATGCCATTGAAAGCATCTCCTTTCGGGCTTAACTTTCTTTCTTTGAATGCCATACTTTTGTCTAAGAATATCAAATTACTATTAAATAAATCCATTCTAAGGTTTATAAAAATAATAAGCCAGCTGATGAGACCTTGCAAATAAGTTACATTCAAATAAATAATAAGCTAAGGCATTACAGACAAGTTACATCCAAATAAATAAGTTGTGTATATGTATATACAATATCTTTGCACTAGAAAGCATCCAAAAATACAATATTTTGGTGCTATGGAAAAGTGTCCGATAATAAATTATTCCTATACATCAAAGTACACTCCTCAAAAAATTAATGCCATGTAACTTTACCCAATAATCTACTCACAATAGGAGAAACACATTGTTTCCCTACCATCTATCTACTAGATATGATGCAATAAGTGCTAACATGGCACCTCCACATAATAAGTCACTATCATGTTGTAAATAGATAAAGAAAATCCATATAAATAAATAAATAACCATTTTTATAACAAAATCCACATAAACAAATGATTGAGGAGAAGAGGGAGAGAATTGAGTACACCACCATTGTTAGAAAAAAATGATGGAAAAGAGAGAGATCAACTATAATGTCGCTCCACGATGGAGAGAAATGAAATGAAATGATATATTAACAACTACAAAAAGGCCAAAATGACCTATCAGACCATGAGTTGCAATTATCTATATGACGATACAACTATTTAAAAAGTACAATAAGTGAAAATGTAATAAATAGTACAAGAAGACTAAGCACTATAAGTAAGGAGAAATCTAATGTAATAAAGGGAAATATTTGAATAAGATTTAGTGTCACATTGATCTAAGTGTAAAAGGTGTGAAGAATACTTATAGAAGCACCATTTTGAATCATTACAACTTGTCCTTTCACCTTTTGAAGCTTCTCTCCTATCCTTTTGTGGTTGCCAACCATCTCTCGATTTTTTTTTAGTATTTCTCTTTCCATTTCTAGTCTTTCTATTTCCTCTACACTCTCTTTTGCAATTCTCTCTCTCTTCTTTCTCTCTCCTCTTAGCTCAGTTCTTGACAAGATCCATCTGTTAACCTCAACACAAGAAAAAGTGGAAAAAAGCGAAAAAAGTGGAAAGGTGCAAGTCAGGAGCCAAAAGAGGTGGCCTAAAAGGAAATCAGACACAATGGAAGAAGCAGGAAGGGAAATGGCCGAAGGCGCAAGAGCGGCCTCAAAAGCCAAGGCAAAGGTAAAATCACATTTTTGAATGTGAGGTGCCTCCAAAACTTTTTGTAAAAGAGCGCCAGGATTCCTCCTGTGCAAATTGTAAAAGTAGATGGGTGGTAGGAATGGGTGGTAGAAAGGAAGCTAGGAAGATAGCAGGATAATGGGAAAGAGGGCTTAGGCCACCGCCGGCCATGTAAAAATGGGATAAGGGAATGACCGCGCAAAAGGGATTTAGGGTTTTGTATATTAAGTCAAAAAGTGAGAGCGGCCGACTTAGCGCGTTTGACAGCGCGTGTAGATTCCAGAGCAGACGCAGATATAGACGCGCAACTGTGTTTGCTATTATCACATCTACAGTCGCGTCTCTAAACGCATCTATTCTGCATCTCAGACGCAAGAATACACGCACTCTGCTCAGAAGCATTGACTTCAGGGAAGCATCTCAGAGCGCATCTATTCTGCATCTGATACGTGAATATACACGCGCTCTGCTCAGAAGATTTGACTTCATGGAAGCGTCTGAGAGCGCATCTATCCTGCATCTCAGACACGAGAATACATGCGCTCTGCTCAAAAGGTTTGACTTCAGGGAAGCGTCTGAGAGCGCATCTATTCTGCATCTATGACGCGAATATACATGCGCCAGCTCTGATTAAAAAAATAAGTTTTTATTTTTGGAATTGTACAAACATGTTATACCATAGTACAGTTTACACAATATTGCAGTTTAGCAAATTTGTCTTATTCCTGTGTTTTGTTTGCAGATGTCGCATCCTCGTTCATCTAGCAATGACCCAGATTTGGAGCGCATGAATGATACATTGGCCGTGTTCACAACAGAGGGGTCAATGCTTTTTTTGGAGGTTTTCCTAGTAAGGAAAACTTCATGGGAGAGATAACTAGACACCTTGGCCACTCTCCCACAGCAGACGAGTTGTTCAACGTCTGGAATGCCTTTGATATCTTTGCCTGGCACTGCTTCCCAAACACCAAATGTCCAAACTCCAATTGCAGGTACTCCACGTGCAGCGCCTGTACATGCATCTGCTGAAGCACAAGCGTCAGCTGACGCACGTGCATTTGCGGAAGCACGTGCATCCAGCGAGGCAGAGGGTAGTCGACAGAGAAGGAGGAGGGAGAGTCGAGGGGGAGGACGAGGCTTGTGTGGGGGTTGCCTAGGAGGTGGCGAGTGATCACCCTCACCAGAAGATCACATAGAGGAGCCAGTACGCCAGTACTATAGAGTTACAGATACTGGTGGCATCTTCCATGATGATGAAGGAAGGGATGTAATGGCGTACATGAGGAGCATCATGCATGCAACGTATAAAGATTGTTTCATTTACTTCAAGAATCAGAAAAGCGACTTGTGGCAGGAGGTGTTGAGGGCAGTCCACACCACAACAGAAAGGAGGCATCGACGCGCATGTTAGAGGCGCAAAGTCGGGCGGTCTATCATTGCGTCTATATGTGCATGTAAAAGAGTGTGTAAATAGACACGAATTTTGCGTCTATATATCTGCGCAGATAGACACGAATATAGATGCGTTTTCAGACGCGTAATTATTAAACCACTTGAAATTGGACTTAATATAATAAAAAAACCAAAGTTAATAATTATTTTTGCATTGCTCTCTAATGAATGGCAGTTCCTCCAGTTGACAAGCTTGATATAAGTAATTAGCAGCAAGCGACACAAACCTTATTATACAATTAGTAAGCAAGTATTGCATGTATCTCGTGATTTCTCTACTTGAATAAGATAAAAAATACTTCCTTTTTATTATGAAAAATTCAATTTAGCTTTAAACTTGACTATTGATTCTTCAGTATGTACATGTGCCTATGATATTTTCCATAGAATAAAGAATACACATTGAATCATTAAGCAAATTAAGTATGTTAGAGTGAATGATCCATCTCATCTTCAATGAGATCAGCCCTTGCTAAACTATTTACTTCTAGGTCTATGTTACCAATAGGTAACGAAACAAATGTCTATCCCACTATCAGATGTGTTGCTATATCACTCAATAACTTCATCATCATCAACCACATTATTGTCCTCTTCTGCGTTTCCTTGAACATCCTCGCGAGGTTCATCTTGTACCATATGACACATATCGTCCATTATGGTGTCATCATGTACATCATCATTAATTTTTGGATTGTCATCTGCTATCTCTATGTCGATAATATTACCATATATTGGTTTTGAACGATTAGATATAGGGATGACATACCACCATCAGTTATTGTTTACCATTGGATGATACACAACCATTGGATGTATACATATAAAAAATTTAGCTTTTACATATATACATGCTCGCATTGTTGAGGTAGTACTAATGTGTCATTCTTGTTTTGGTGAAATTTTGTAGAGTCAATGATTACAAAACCACTTGGATGACGTCTGATTTTGCAATGCTTACCATTTGTTACCACTTCTGTAAACCACTTCACATCCAGTACATATATAAAGAATCTTCTGAAGTCAAGCTTCAGAATATCTTGGATCAAGCCACAATAACCTTCCATGGTACCATTGGCATCCTCGAAGTGAGCAAGGACACCACAATCTTGGGTATTTCTCTTTTCATCTATACGTTGAGTTTGAAGATGTTTACCCTCACACCAAATAGCATTGAATAATGTGCACTAGTAGTAAAAGATTAAGATCAAACATGTCAATTTATTATATAAATTATAACTAAAAATAAATTAATTGATAGTATGTCTCACCTTTGATAAGCAATCTCGTGCGTATTCCCACTCTTCTTGAGATATACTAATTTCCTCCTCTTTTTTCATTCTCTCCATTTCCTCATGTAACCAATCTATATCAATATGATGTGATGAGACATTATGTCCATATCTGTTGCGAAATGCTTGTCTTTCACTTTTTCTTCTTGCCCTTGCTTCATTATATAGTGTCACCCATTTTCTCATTACATCACTATTGAGCACACAAAAACTATTTAACTTACGAAGTTCTTCTTTTGTTAGCACTTTACTCATTTCTTTTCCTTGAGGTATTATAGAGGTCATCCTCAAGTATTCATCGTCTTTCCATAGTCGTGGTTGAGAGGGGTCCACTTCAGCAAGATATTCAGATATATAAACAAGGGATGATTGCACTAACCAATCCTCAGCCATGCTTCCCTCAAGCCGTGCTTTCTCATCAATCAAATGTACGAGTAAATGTAATTGCGTAGTCAAAATGGAGCGAAGAAAAATTTCCTCCACCAAACAAACCACCTCAACAGATAATACTCAAGCATCTTGCAATGTGTTTGGATCAATTTCCTTCGAGCTCACATATCTGTCAGGATGTATTTGACAATTGTTTATTTTTGTGTAGAAATTCAAAGAGGTTCACTACATGATATATGCAATATATAATGAAAAAACACAATGTATACACACCTCACAAGCTCTCCCATCTTGTAAATGATATCACGTACATCTTTGGATACACAATAGGATATGCTAGTAGGAAGTACGAACTGAATGTAAATAATATTCATAGATCAAATGATTAGTTGAGGAAAATTTCATTATACCCCGAAGTTTACACATAGTTAGTCCACTAATTACTATATTCATGGTTAGAGATACCCTTACTTGAATCATTTTGTGCCAATCGTGGGACTTCAAACCAGATAGCTGCTCCACACATTTTTTCTTTTTCTTTATAAAGGCTCCCTTGAGACATCTCATACATCCTGTGGGTGTTCGAAAGCTACATATATGTTCCTTCACTATTTTTTCCTCTTTCTTTGACAGCATCCAAGGTGCATGGGGTAGCTCAATCTTTCCTCTGGGTCAAATGCATGAACAGGCTCGTCTCATTCGATGAATGTTACGTAAATCCTCCCTTACATTGACTGAATCAGGAGCCCCTATCAAGTGATCCCATAATGTAGATATAACATTTTTGAATATGTGCATGGGGTCCAATAGGTGATTGATCTTGATTTCAGTCCAATACGAAAGATGAAAAAATATAGAGAACCTAACAAACAAACAATATATTATGTAAACAATTCATCATGCTAAATACTTTAAAGTCAATCGAGAGAAATATACTTCTTATCGACTCATGCCAAGTGGAGGGTGGCTGTCGGCATTAATCCATCTCTCCTTCCAATCTTGAATGGTTAGAGATTATGGAGTCATTCCATTAGTAGGGAGAACATATTTGGGATGGTCAATAGGAAGAAATCGATGATGGTTGTCATAGATAACCTTCTTGAAATGTGCCGGCCTAGAGGAAACTAGAGACGGACCGCAAATAGAACATGCATGATATCCTGATGTGGTTAAACTTGAACAAACAAGTGAAATAATAACATGCAATTTATTCAAGTCTTGAATTTCAAATATAGAGTTATATACATGTACCTGAATACTCTCCATATCCTGGAAAGTCATGCATGGTCCACAATAACATGGCCTTCAAAGTGAAATCTCTAGAAGATGCAGATGCGCTTGTATCTTGTACCTCAATACCTTCCCATAACATTTCTAACTTTTCAATCAAAGGCTCTAAGTAAATGTCCATGTTTTTTACCTTCTGCTTTCTAGGAATCAGAAGGGACAACATTACATGTCCCTTTTTAATTGCCATGGATGGATGAATATTATAGTTCACCAATACCACTGGCCATACACTGTATGATGTGCTTTTGATGCCAAATGGATTGATTCCATCCATACCTAAACCAAATCTCAAATTTCTTGGCTCTTCTTTGAAAAAGAGCCACAAATTGTCTATAAGTTGCCATGATGGTGTGTCGTAGGGATCCTCCATTTTCCATCACTTGAACAATGACTAGCATGCCATGACATGAGCTTTCCAATAGAACATAAGTTGAATATATGGAATAATCGGAAAATGTCGCAAAACCTTACGAGGCACATCCATTGACTTCATCTCCACTTCGTATCTTGATTCACAACAAACAGGACACTCTCATGGGAACTCATGAATCCCACGAAATAAGACACAATCATTAACACATGCATGGATCTTGACATAATCGAGGCCTCCTAGAGATGTCATGTAATGTCTTGCTTGCTCTCCCTTACTTGGCAATTTGTTTCCTTTTGGAAGCATTTGTGATAATAACCTACATATATTTTTAAAAGTGAGTTACAAAACCACCAACATATATTTGTGTCTAATTTCAAAATAGAACAATTAATATTATGATTCATAAGCCAAACTGAATTGATACCTACTTCAATAACGCATTCAAACAGACATTACTCCAACCATAAATTGTTTGCAAGTTAAGTATCTCGAGGGACGCACGAAGAACAGAGTACATACAACCTTCATACAACGGAGTAAATGACGCTACGTATAGTGGGTCATCTGGCTTCGTAGAGTGACCTTCTCCCCGAACCCGTTGCGAAAATAGATCGTGTACCATGTTGTCCAAAATCTCATCCTCTATAACCTGATGGGGCATTTCATGAGGGCTACTATCATGGTCGTCAGTCTCCACTCTTCTTGAAGACTCTACCTCCTCACATCGACATTTTGTAGCCTCTCGACGCCCGGGAGGGAGCATCTGAGGATGTGGCACCGCATCTTGCTCAACCACAAAAGGGAGTTACATGTTTGTTGATATATATTGAGTAACATAGACTAGTAATCTTAGTGTTAAAAACAATGAATACTGGTGATTTTTCTCGGTCCCATTCTCCATACATGCTGAGGTGTGGCATTGCAACTCGATGTGCTTGAAAAATACACCCTCGATAACGATCACACATGCATTTAATTTTTCGTCGTAGCCATGCATCTCGATTATGAAGACATAATGTTTCATCCTCACTTGAGGATGTGCTCGTTGACTCATCAGCATGCACCGCACTAGGTGATGACAGCGACATGATTAAACCTAATTCATGACAAAATCAAATTTGTTATTAATATGTTTACATAAAAACTTCAAGGCGTATTAATTATTCTAAGATCTCAATTTTAAATAATACAAAAACTTATGATAAAAATGCAAGCACGCTAAATGCGCGTCTATGCCTATGTCTAACTGCGCATCTATGCCTACGTCTATATGCGTGTCTAAATCCGTGTCTATTAGCGCGTCTACGTAAACTTAGACGTGCATATACATGAAAAAATAGATGCAAACGTCAAAATTCAAAAGGTACAAGCGATTTCTTTTCAAACTGCGCCTTTCCTGCGTTTTTTATGCGTTCTGAAGCTCAAGTTCAGCCCGCCGACATGCAGTCTAACTCCACTAGTCTCTTCATGACTCACCTCCTCATGACTCACCTCTTCTTTCACTTCAAAGAGACAAGAGGGAAAAGAAGAAAGCCAAGGAGAGGAAGAAAGAGAGAACAAAAGAGAGGAGAACAAGAGGAACAAGAGGCAAAGAGAGGAGATAACAAGCAGCAAGCATCAAGGGAAAACAACTCACCAAGGAGAGGAAGAAGGGGAAGGAAGCAGCGCCACCACCCGTCGACACCAAAGACCCAAGGTGAGTCCTCTCTCTCTCTCTCTCTCTCTCTCTCTCTCTCTCTCTCTTTCTGTATTAGGATCTATGATTGAAGTTCTTATATCACAAATAAATCATGGATGGCGGTTGTCGGATTGAGAGTAGCCGACTTAGCACATTTGACAGTGCGTGTAGATTCCAGTAGAGACGCAGACATAGACGTGCAGCTATGTTTGTTGTCATCGTGTCTGCAGTCGTGTCTCCAAGCATGTGTATTTTGCATCTCAGATGCAAGAATGCACGTGCTCTACCTTGAAGCTTTGACTTCAGAGACGCGTCTGAGAGCACGTCTATTTTGCATCTTAGACACGAATATACACGCACTCGCCCAGAAGCTTTGACTTATGGAAAGCGTCTGAGAGCGCGTCTATTCTACATCTTAGATGCGAATATATACGCGCTCTAACCAGAAGATTTAACTTCAGGGAGCGTCTAAGAGCGCGTGTATTCTGCATCCCAGATGCGATTATACACATGCCAACTCTTAAAAAGAAACAATTTTTTATTTCTGAAATTGTACGAACGTGTCACAGAATAGTACAGTTTACACAATATTGCAGTTTAGCAAATTTGTCTTATTCTTGTGTTTTGTTTGCAGATGCACTACAACAAAAAGGCCTCATAGACGCACATTTAGACGCGATTTTTGAATATAGAGAAAATCTTACGGGCGCGTCTATTTGTGCATCTACCATTTTGCATCTATAATCGCATGTGTCAACGAATTTACACACAAAAATAGACGCGCAATAGATGCACATATACACGCATATATAGACACGCTGGTAGACGCGTTTTTACAAGCACTGGTAGACGCGAACGGAAAACAAAAAATGATATTTAAAAAAAAAGATATTTAATTTCTTTTTTAAATTTGAATTATCAAGTGCGTGTATAAGCGTGTGTAATCTGCACTATAGACATGCGTATAAACACGGATTATCTGCAATTTAGATGCGTTGATAGACGCGCAAAACAGAACTGAAAAAAAAAACCAAAGAGCATATGGTTGCAACCACATGCTCTCTTGTTTTGTTTTTCCCCTCCCATACATCAGATTGTGCATTTGGGAAAAAGACAACGTATCTTATGGGCACGAGAATTGAAAATAAAAGTCTATGTATTCATTATAGATCAAAAGCATTTACATGGGAAGTTTAAGTGCTTGTGACCTAAAGTGTGGCCGCAAGCAGTAGGCTCAAAGATGGATCATACATATACAAGAAAAGAAGGTCTCATGAGGAGGTATAGTGCTCCTCTATGAATCTGAAGAGGAAACATCTTCGCTAGTACCACCATGGCTACTAGCGTCGCTATCCCCCTCCTCGCTATGCTCCACATCCGGGTTCACCTACACACACAAAAGATCAAGGTTGCTTACATAGACATGGTGGAGTAAAAGTTATAATTAGCTATACTTTTAATAGAAAAGTAAGAAAAACATACCTCCTCTGGCTGTCGAATCCTCATGGCCCAGTTGTATTGGTCCTTAGTGATGAGACCTCCTCATAGAAGTGAAGCCATTTGGTTGCGCGGTTATGGCCTCGATGGTAACCTACCTCTCTAGGAGTAGGTATCCTACCAACGATGGTAGTTTGCAAAATAATTATGATATATACAAACAATTATGAGTCACAATATATTAGAATAAAATATATATAAAATTGAAAGAAATGTAAATTTTAAAAAACTAAAAATCACAATATACTTACAAACTTTGCCTTCCACGACTCTCTGCCGCCCGATCCGTAATGCGACGATCCCATGGTTTCCATTTGGATCCGTCGCGCCTCTGCTTACTGGCGACTCTTCACTTTCTCTGCTGCTTTCTTCTTGGCTTTCTTCTGCTCTATGCGGTGGCACATAGGTGGTTGGCTATAGGCTCCACGCCCCTCCTCTTGCCTCCGCAGTGAGTCTCTGGCCCGTGTCATGAGATGGGATCTTTTGTTGTGAAGCATATCCCTCACTTTTGTGCGTCCCCAATCATCCGAGAATCGCTGACCCTCAGGATTTGGGTACCTCCTATGGACTACCCTCAACACCTCCTGCCACAAGCCGCTTTTTTGATTTTTGAAGGCAATGAAACAATCTTTATACGTCGCATGCATGATGCTCCTCATGTAGGCCATTACATCCCTTCATTCATCATCATGAAAGATGCCACCAGCATCTGTAACTCTATAGTACTGGCGTACAACCTCCTCTACGTGATCTAATGGTGTGGGTGATCGCTCGCCACCTCCTAGGCAACCCCCACACAAGCCTCGTCCTCCCCCTCGACTCTCCCTCCTCCCTCTCTGTCAACTACCCTCTGCCTCGCTGGACGCACGAGCTTCTGCAGATGCACGTGCTTCTGCAGATGCTTGTGCTTCAGCCGATGTATGTACATGTGCTACAGATGGAGGACCTACATATGGAGTACCTGCATGTGGAGTACCTGCATGTGGAGTTTGCAAAGTAGTGCCAAGAAAAGATGTCAGAGGTATTCCGGACATGACACTGAACACCTCGTCTGTTGTGGGAGAGCGGCCAAGGTGTCTGGTCATCTCTCCCATGAAGCCTTCCCTACTAGGAAAACCTCCAAAAAATGCATTGAAGCCCCTACCAAACAAGGCCAATGTGTCATTCATGCGATCCAAATCCGGGTCATTGCTAGATGAACCAGGATACGACATTTGCAAGAAAAACACATAAAAAAGACAAATTGATTTGCATACAAAAAATCATATATTACCTACATTTTCAAAGAGCTTTCTTTAGACATTGAGCATAAAACTTAAGTGCTAATGCTTCTCATAAACAAGAAAACTGATAAACAAAAACATGGGATTGGTCACATTCATCATTGCAAAAATATATTGTTTACTATCAGAACTGGGAGACCTGGCATGTGTATCCCCGCGTCTAAATTGCAGGTTAGATGCGTCCTCAGACGCGCTCCCAAAGTCAACCTTCTGTCCAGCACATCTATATTCGCATCTAAGATGCAGCACAGAGGCGCTGTCAGACGCACATTCCAGGTCAATGCTCTGCACGCGCATGTATCATCGCGTGTAGACTGCAGAGCACATGCGTCAGCACATGCGCTTTAAGACGCCCCCTTAGACGCTATGAGAGGAAACATTTTTCGTGTCTATATCTGCGTCTACACTGAAATGTAGATGAGCTATTAGACGCGCTCGGTGGGATGATTTTAGCCCAACAATCGCCATTGATGATTTACAAAATGCAATAAATAATGGAATAAAAAATCCTAAATACACAGAGAGAGTAGAGAGAGAAAGAGAGAAACAAAGAGAGAGAGAGAGAGAGAGAGAGAGAGAGAGAGAGAGAGAGAGAGAGAGAGAGAGAGAGAGACTCACCTTGGGTGTTTGGTGTGGCGGGTGGTGGCGCTTCTTCCTTCTCCTTCTTTCTCTCCTTGGTAAGTTGCCCTCCCTTGATGCTTGCTTGCTTGCTTGCTGCTTCTTCTTGTTCTCCTCTCTTTTGTTCTCTCTTTCTTCCTCTCCTTGGCTTTCCTTTTTCCCTTCTTGTGTGTTTGAAATGAAAAAAGAGGCGAGTCATGAGGAGGTGAGGCATGAAGAGACTAGGTAAGGCATGAAGAGACTGCATGTTGGATAAACTCAAGCTTCAAAACCGCAAAAAACGCAGGAATGGAAAGGTGCAGTTTGAAAAGAAATGATTTAAGTATGGTTTGAATTTTGACGTGTGCGTCTATTTTTGCGTGTATATGCGCGTCTACTGTTCAGGTAGACGCGAGTATAGACACCAACATAGATGCGGAAATAGACGCGTACGTAAACGCGGATATAGACGCGCATTTAGGCTTTATCATGTTTTTTGTGTATTTAAAATGGAGATCTTAGAATAATTAATACGCTAGCTTTAAGTTTTTATGTAAATATATGAATGACAAATATTTTGATGTTGTCATGAATTAGGTTTAATCATGTCGTTGTCATCACCTAGTGCGGTGCATGCTGATGAGTCAATGAGCACATCCTCAAGTGAGGATGAAACATTGCATCTTCATAATCGAGATGCATGGCTACGACGAAAAATTAAATGCATGTGTGATTGTTGTCGAGAGTGTATTTTTCGAGCACGTCGAATTGCAATGTCACACCTCAGCTTGTATGGAGAATGGGACCGAGAAAAATCACCGGTATTCATTGTTTATTTTTACCACTAAGATTGCTAGTCTATGTTACGGGAATTGTATATCAACGTACATGAAACTCCCTTTTGTGGTCGAGCAGGATGCGGTGCCACATCCTCAGATGCTCCCTCCCAGGTGTCGAGAGGCTGCAAAATGTCAACATGAGGAGGCAGAGTCTTCAAGAAGAGTAGAGACTAACGACCATGATAGTAGCCCTCATGAAATGCCCCATCAAGTCATAGAGGATGAGATTTTGGACAACATGGTACACCATCTATTTTTGCAACCGGTTCAGGGAGAAGGTCACTCTACGAAGCCAGATGATCCACTATATGTAGCATCATCTACTCCGTTGTATGAAGGTTGTACGTACTCCGTTCTTCGTTCGTCCCTCGAGATACTTAACTTGCAAACAATTTATGGATGGAGTAATGTCAATTTGGATGCATTATTGAAGTAGGTATGAATTCAGTTTGGCTTATGAATCATAATATTCTTTATATATGTACTGGATGTGAAGTGGTTTAAAGAAGTGGTAACAAATGGTGAGCATTGCACAATCAGACGTCATCCAAGTGGTTTTGTAATCATTGACTCTACAAAATTTCACCAAAACAAGAATGACACATTAGTACTACCTCAACAATGCGAGCATATATATGTGCAAATGCTATTTTTTTTAATATGTATACATGTGATACATATACACAATATAATAAGTACTTAAGTTTTTTGCTTGTGTTTTTCAAATACAGATTGTGTATCATCCAATGGTAAACAATAACCGATGGTGGTATGTCATCCCTATATCTAATCGTTCAAAACCAATATATGGTAATATTACCGATATGGAGATAGCAGATGACAATCCAACAATTAATGATTATGTGCATGATGACACCATAATGGATGATATGCGTGATATAGTACAAGATGAATCTCGCGAGGATGTTCAAGGAAACGTATAAGAAGACAATAATGTGATTGTCGATGATATTGATGAAGTTATTGAGCAATATAGCAACACATCTAATAGTGGGATAGACTTATTTGTTCCGTTACCTCTTGGTAACATAGACCTAGAAGTAGATAGTTTAGCAAGGGCTGATCTCATTGAAGATGAGATGGATCATTCACTGTAACATACTTAATTTGCTTAATCATTCAATGTGTATTCCTAATTCTATGGTTTTTATCATGCGCACACATGCATACTCAAGAATCAATAGTCAAGTTTAAAGCTAAATTGAATTTTCCATGATAAAAAGGAAGTATTTTTTATCATCTTCAAGTAGAGAAATTACGAGATACATATTGCAATGCTTGCTCCTAATTGTAAGGTTTCTGTCGCTTGCTGCTAATTACTTATATCAGGCTTGTACTGGAGGAATTGCCATTCATTAGAGAGCAATGAACAAGCAATTATTAACTCTATTTTTTTAATTCAATGATTCAATGTGTATTCTTAATTCTATGGTTTTTATCATACGCACACGTGCATTCTCAAGAATCAATTTCAGGTGGCTAAATAATTATTAACTTTGATTTTTTAATTATGTGAATTGCAATTTTAGGTGGTTAAATAATTGTGTGTCTGCTGGCGCGTCTATATTGGCGTCTATTTGCGCGAATATATAGACACAAAATTCACGTCTATTTACACGTATGTTTACACGCACTTATAGACGCAATGATAGACGTGCCCGACTTTGCACGTCTAACATGCGCGTCTATTCCTCGTTTCTGTTGTAGTGATGTCACATCCTGGTTCATCTAGCAATGACCTAGATTTGGACCGCATGAATGATACATTGGGCTTGTTCATCAGAGGGATCAATGCTTTTTTTGGAGGTTTTCCTAGCACTACAACAAAAAGGCTCCATAGACGCGCTTGTAGACGCAATATTTGAATTGTGGAAAAAAAAGTCGGACACGTTTATTAACGCATCTACAAAATCGCGTCTAAAAGCGTGCTTATAGGCAGAAGTAGATGCACACTTAGACTCGCCTATAGACGCAGATATAAACGTGCTATAAAAAAGTGGATATATTCATATTGTGCGTCTATACACGCGTGTATCTACGCGTCTAAAACCGCGTTTACTCTGAAAGTTTTTGAGGAGAATAGACGCGCATTTATGCTGCAATTTAGACGCGCTGATAGACGCCTAAAACAGAGGTATGAAAAAAAACCAGAGAGCAGGCCACATGCTCTCTGGTTTTTTTCCCCCCCATCAACATCAAATTATATACTTAGGAAAAACAAAGAAAGATTATTTCGAAGATTGGATACTGAAAACAAAACAATGTATGTAGCACACGAAATTTCATATATATAGATGAAACGTTTTTACATTATGAGTTCTAGTGCTTGTGACCTCAAGCATGGTCATGGTCGCAAGCACTAGCTAAAAGTAATATATATCAAAAATGAAAATTACAAGCCAAGGGGAGGCATGCATGCATGGGGCTCCTCTATATCTCCTCAGAAGATGCATCATCATCGCTACCACTACCGCTGCCTCTGCCGCTGCCATTGCCGCCAGTGCTACTGCTACTCCCCCCTTCGCTATCCTCAACTGCATCAGGGTTCGCCTACACAAAGGATTGAAGTATATAAATACCATTACAAACAATAAATCATATTGATCTATACTTTTCATGTAAAAAATAAAACATACCTCTTCTGGTGGTGGAATCCTCATGGCGCGGTTATATTTCTCCTCCGTGATGAGTCCCTCCTCGTAGAAATGCTGCCAAGTGGACGCCCGGTTATGACCTCGATGGTAGTCTACCTCTCTAGGAGTAGGCATCCTACCAACGATATGGAACTACAAAACAATTTGAACATACAACGTATTAAAACACACTACATAATGAAGTGAAACAAATTACAAAATTTCATTTCAAAAAAGAAATCAAATAATACTTACAAACTTAGCCTCCCATGACTCCCTGCCACTCGATCCATAATGCGACGATCCCATGGTTGCCATCTAGATACGTCGCGCCTCTGCATGCTGGCGACTTGTCATTTTCTCCGTTGCTCTCTTCTTGGCCTCTTTCCACTCCTTGCAGTGGCAATTGGGTGGTTGGCCATATCCAGGGCGCCCCTACTCTTGTCTCTGCAATGACTCCTTGGCATGCGTCATAAGGTGAGACCTCTTGTTATGAAGAGTGTCTCTCACCTTTGACCGTCCCCAATCATTTGAGAATCGTAAATTCTCAGGATTAGGGTACCTTTTATGTACTTCCCGCAGCACCTCTTCCCACAAACCTTTTTTTTTGTGCTTGAAGGGAATCATTCAATCTTTGTATGTGGCATGCACAACACTCCTCAAGTAGGCTATCACTTCTCTCCCCTCGAAGTCATGCAAGATACCACCAACATCAGTGATAGAGTAGTACATTTGTGGAGGCTCACCTCTCTCATTTTTCGGTGAGGATGATCGAGAGCCACCACCTAGGCAACCCCCACAAAGCCCTCGACCTCCTCGTCCTCCCGCACCACTCTCCCTCCTCCCTCTATGTGCACTACCCTCTACCTCACTCGATACACGTGCCTCTGCAGATGTATGTGCTTCGGCCGATCCATGTACCTCAGCTGATCCCTATGTAGGCAAAGATGTGATAGGTGACCCAGACATCACACTGAAAACCTCATCTACAGTGGGAGGGCAACCAAGATAATTGGTCATCTCCCCCATGAATTGCTCCTTGTTGAATGGGGTGCTGGAGGATCCAGGATTCCACATCTACACAAGAAAAATCATATTACCCTGTGTAGATAAAACATATTATATACATCGTCTATATTACATACAACGTCTATACCTGCGTCTCTGTGCGTGTCTATACCCGCGTTTGTGTGGGCGTCTGTCAGAGCATGTATCCTAGCGTGTACAGTGCAGAGCACACGCGTCTGCAGACGCGCTCAAAGATGCACCCCAGAGAAACGTTTTCCGCATCTATATCTGCGTCTACATTGAGATGTAGACGCGCTATCAGATGCGCTTGGTCCGCTGATTTTAGCAGACGATCGCCATTATTGTTTTACAAAATGCAATACATAATGGAATCACAAATCCTAAATACACAAACAGAGCAAAGAGAGGAAGATAGAAAGAAAGAGAGAGAGAGAGAGGGAGAGACTCACCTTGGGTGTTTGGTGTGGCGGGTGGTGGCGCTTCTTCCTTCTCCTTCTTCCTCTCCTTGGTAAGTTACTTTTCCTTGATGCTTGCTTGCTTGCTTGCTGCTTCTTCTTGTTCTCCTCTCTCTTGTTCTCTCTTTCTTCCTCTCCTTGGCTTTCCTTTTTTCCTTCTTGTGTGTTTGAAATGAAACAAGAGGTGAGTCATGAGGAGGTGAGGCATGAAAAGACTAGGTGAGGCATGAAGAGACTGCATGTCGGCTAAACTCAAGCTTCAGAACCGCAAAAAACGTAAGAAAGGAAAGGCGTAGTTTGAAAAGAAATGATTTAGTATGATTTAAATTTTGACGTGAGCGTCTATTTTTGCGTGTATAAGCGCGTCTATTTGCATGGATTATAGACGCAAAGTGCGCGTCTATTTACACGCACATTTACACGCGTATATAGATGCTATGATAGACACGATCTCATCAATCAAATGTACGAGTAAATGTAATTGAGTAGTCAAAATGGAGTGAACAAAAATTTCCTCCACCAAACAAACCACCTCAACAGATAATACTCAAGCATCTTGCAATGTGTTTGGATCAATTTCATTCGAGCTCACGTATCTGTCAGGATATATTTGACAATTGTTTATTTTTGTGTAGAAATTCAAAGAGGTTCACTACATGATATATGCAATATATAATGAAAAAATACAATGTATACACACCTCACAAGCTCTCCCATCTTGTAAATGATATCACGTACATCTTTGGATGCACAATAGGATATGCTAGTAGGAAGTACGAACTGAATGTAAATAATATTCATAGATCAAATGATTAGTTGAGGAAAATTTCATTATACCCCGAAGTTTACACATAGTTAGTCCACTAATTACTATATTCATGGTTAGAGATACCCTTACTTGAATCATTTTGTGCCAATCGTGGGACTTCAAACCAGATAGTTGCTCCACACATTTTTTCTTTTTCTTTATGAAGGCTCCCTTGAGACATCTCATACATCCTGTGGGTGTTCGAAAGCTACATATATGTTCCTTCACTATTTTTTCATCTTTCTTTGACAGCATCCAAGGTGCATGGGGTAGCTCAATATTTCCTCCGGGTCCAATGCATGGCCAGACTCGTCTCATGCGACGAATGTTACATAAATCCTCCCTTGCATTGACTGAATCAGGAGCCCCTATAAAGTGATCCCATAATGTAGATACAACATTTTTGAATATGTGCATGGGGTCCAATAGGTGATTGATCTTGAGTTCAGTCCAATACGAAAGATGAAAAAATATAGAGAACCTAACAAACAAACAATATATTATGTAAACAATTCATCATGCTAAATACTTTAAAGTCAATCGAGAGAAATATACTTCTTATTGACTCATGCTGAGTGGAGGGTGGCGGTCGGCATTAATCCATCTCTCCTTCCAATCTCAAATGGTTAGAGATTGTGGAGTCATTCCATTATTAGGGAGAACATATTTGGGATGGTCAATAGGAAGAAATCGATGATGATTGTCATAGATAACCTTCTTGAAATGTGCCGGCCTAGAGGAAACTAGAGAGGGACCGCAAATAGGACATGCATGATATCCTGATGTGGTTAAACCTAAACAAACAAGTGAAATAATAACATGCAATTTATTCAAGTCTTGAATTTCAAATATAGAGCTATATACATGTACTTGAATACTCTCCATATCCTGGAAAGTCATGCATGGTCCACAATAACATGGCCTTCAAAGTGAAATCTCTAGAGGATGCAGATGCGCTTGTATCTTGCACCTCAATACCTTCCCATAACATTTCTAACTCTTCAATCAAAGGCTCTAAGTAAATGCCCATGTTTTTTACCTTCTGCTTTCTAGGAATCAGAAGGGACAACATTACATGTCCCTTTTTAATTGCCATGGATGGATGAATATTATAGTTCACCAATACCACTGGCCATACACTATATGATGTGCTTTTGATGCCAAATGGATTGATTCCATCCATGCCTAAACCAAATCTCAAATTTCTTGGCTCTTCTTTGAAAAAGAGCCACAAATTGTCTATATGTTGCCATGCTGGTGTGTCTGTAGGGATCCTCCATTTTCCATCACTTGAACGATGACTAGCATGCCATGACATGAGCTTTCCAATAGAACATAAGTTGAATACATGGAATAATCGGAAAATGTCGCAAAACCTTACGAGGCACATCCATTGACTTCATCTCCACTTTGTATCTTGATTCACCACAAACAGGACACTCTCGTGGGAACTCATGAATCCCACAAAATAAGACACAATCATTAACACATGCATGGATCTTGACATAATCGAGGCCTCCTAGAGATGTCAAGTAATGTCTTGCTTGCTCTCTCTTACTTGGCAATTTGTTTCCTTTTTGAAGAATTTGTGATAATAACCTACATATATTTTTGAAAGTGAGTTACAAAACCACCAACATATATTTGTGTCTAATTTCAAAATAGAACAATTAATATTATGATTCATAAGCCAAACTGAATTGATACCTACTTCAATAACACATTCAAACTGACATTACTCCAACCATAAATTGTTTGCAAGTTAAGTATCTCGAGGGATGCACAAAGAACGGAGTACATATAACCTTCATACAACCGAGTAGATGACGCTACGTATAGTGGGTCATCTGGCTTCGTAGAGTGACCTTCTCCCCGAACCGGTTGCGAAAATAGATCGTGTACCATGTTGTCCAAAATCTCATCCTCTACAACTTGATGGGGCATTTCATGAGGGCTACTATCATGGTCGTTAGTCTCCACTCTTCTTGAAGACTCTACCTCCTCGCATCCACGTTTTGCAGCCTCTCGATGCCCGGGAGGGAGCATCTGAGGATGTGGCACCACATCTTGCTCAACCACAAAAGGGAGTTACATGTTTGTTGATATATATTGAGTAACATAGACTAGTAATCTTAGTGTTAAAAACAATGAATACTGGTGATTTTTCTCGATCCCATTCTCTATACATGCTGAGGTGTGGCATTGCAACTCGATGTGCTTAAAAAATACACCCTCGACAACGATCACACATGCATTTAATTTTTCGTCGTAGCCATGCATCTCGATTATGAAGACATAATGTTTCATCCTCAGTTAAATGCATTATGAAGACATAGTGCATTTAATTTTTCATCATAGCCATGCATCTCGATTATGAAGACATAATGTTTCATCCTCACTTGAGGATGTGCTCGTTGACTCATCAGCATGCACTGCACTAGGTGATGACGACAACATGATTAAACCTAATTCATGACAAAATAAAATTTGTTATTAATATGTTTACATAAAAACTTCAAGGCGTATTAATTATTTTAAGATCTCAATTTTAAATAATACAAAAACTTATGATAAAAATGCAAGCACGCTAAATGTGCGTCTATGCCTACGTCTAACTGCGCATCTCTGCCTACGTCTATATGCGCATCTAAATCCGTGTCTATTAGCGCGTCTACGTAAACTTAAATGTGCATATACATGCAAAAATAGATGCAAACGTCAAAATTCAAAAGGTACAAGTGATTTCTTTTCAAACTGCGCCTTTCCTGCGTTTTTTATGCATTCTGAAGCTCAAGTTCAGCCGCCGACATGCAGTCTAACTCCATTAGTCTCTTCATGACTCACCTCCTCATGACTCACCTCTTCTTTCACTTCAAAGAGACAAGAGGGAAAAGAAGAAAGCCAAGGAGAGGAAGAAAGAGAGAACAAAAGAGAGGAGAAGAGGAACAAGAGGCAAAGAGAGGAGACAACAAGCAGCAAGCATCAAGGGAAAACAACTCACCAAGGAGAGGAAGAAGGGGAAGGAAGCAGCGCCACCACCCGTCGACACCAAAGACCCAAGGTGAGTCCTCTCTCTCTCTCTCTCTCTCTCTCTCTCTCTCTCTCTCTCTCTCTTTCTGTATTAGGATCTATGATTGAAGTTCTTATATCACAAATAAATCATGGATGGCGGTGGTCGAATTGAGAGCATCCGACTTAGCACATTTGACAGTCTGTGTAGATTCCAGTAGAGACGCAGAAATAGACGCACAGCTATGGTTGTTGTCATCACGTCTGCACTCGTATCTCCAAGCGCGTGTATTCTGCATCTCATATGCAAGAATGCACGTGCTCTGCCTAGAAGCTTTGACTTCAGAGATGCGTCTGAGAGCACGTCTATTTTGCATCTCAGACGCGAATATGCACGCGCTCGCCTAGAAGCTTTGACTTGTGGGAAGCGTTTGAGAGCACGTCTATTCTACATCTCAGACGCGAATATATACGCGCTCTAACCAGAAGATTTAACTTCAGGGAGCGTCTAAGAGCACGTGTATTCTGCATCTCAGTTGCCATTATACACATGCCAACTCTGAAAAGAAAACAATTTTTTATTTCTAAAATTGTACGAACACACAATAGTACAGTTTACACAATATTGCAATTTAGCAAATTTGTCTTATTCTTGTGTTTTGTTTGCAGATACACTATAACAAAAAGGCCTCATAGATACACATTAAGACGCAATTTTTAAATATAGAGAAAATCTTACGGGTGCGTCTATCCACTCGTCTATTTGTACGTCTACCATTTCGCATCTATAATCGCATGTGTCAACGAATTTACACACAAAAATAGACGCACAATAGATGCACATATACACGTGCATATAGACACACTGGTGGACGCGTTTTTACAAGCACTGGTAGACGCAAACAGAAAACAAAAAATGATATTCTTTTTAAAAAGATATTTAATTTCTTTTTTAAATTTGAATTATGAAGCACGTGTATAAGCGTGTGTAATGTGCACTATAGATGTGCGTATAAACGCGGATTATCTGCAATTTAGACGCGCAGATACACGCGCAAAATAGAACTGAAAAAAAAAACCGAGAGAGCATATGGTTGCAACCAAATGCTCTCTTGTTTTTTTTCCCCCCTCCCATACATCAGATTGTGCATTTGGGAAAAAGACAATGTATCTTACGAGCATGAGAATTGAAAATAAAAGTCCATGTATTCATTATAGATCAAAAGCATTTACTTGGAAAGTTTAAGTGCTTGCGACCTAAAGCGTGGCCGCAAGCAGTAGGCTCAAAGATGGATCATACATATACAAGAAAAGAAGGCCTCATGAGGAGGTATGGTGCTCCTCTATGAATTTGAAGAGGAAACATCTTCGCTAGTACCACCATGGCTACTAGCATCGCTATCCCCCTCCTCGCTATGCTCCACATCCGGGTTCACCTACACACACAAAAGATCAAGGTTGCTTACATAGACATGGTGGAGTAAAAGTTATAATTAGCTATACTTTTAATAGGAAAGTAAGAAAAACATACCTCCTCTGGCTGTCAAATCCTCATGGCCCGGTTGTATTGGTCCTCAGTGATGAGACCCTCCTCATAGAAGTGAAGCCATGTGGCTGCGCGGTTATGGCCTCGATGGTAACCTACCTCTCTAGGACTAGGTATCCTACCAACAAAGGTAGTCTGCAAAATAATTATGATATATACAAACAATTATGAGTCATAATATATTAGAATAAAATATATAATGAATTGAAAGAAATATAAATTTTAAAAAACTAGAAATCAAAATATACTTACGAACTCTGCCTCCCACAACTCTTTGCCGCCTGATCCGTAATGCGACGATCCCATGGTTTCCATTTGGATCCGTCGCGCCTCTGCTTGCTGGTGACTCTTCACTTTCTCTGTTGCTTTCTTCTTGGCTTTCTGCCGCTCTATGCGGTGGCACATAGGTGGTTGGCTATAGGCTCCACGCCCCTCCTCCTGCCTCTGCAGTGAGTCCCTAGCCCGTGTCATGAGGTGAGATCTTTTGTTGTGAAGCATATCCCTCATTTTTGTGCGTCCTCAATCATCCGAGAATCGCTGACCCTCAGGATTTGGGTACCTCCTATGGACTGTCCTCAACACCTCCTGCCACAAGCCACTTTTCTGATTTTTGAAGGCAATGAAACAATCTTTATACGTCGCATGCACGACGTCCTCATGTACGCCATTACATCCCTTCCTTCATCATCATGAAAGATGCCACAAGCATCTGTAACTCTATAGTACTGGCGTACAACCTCCTCTACGTGATCTACTAGTGTGGGCCAAGGTGTCTAGTCATCTCTCCCATGAAGTCTTCCCTACTAGGAAAACCTCCAAAAAATGCATTGAACCCCCTACCAAACAAGGCCAATGTATCGTTCATGCGATCCAAATCCGGGTCATTGCTAGATGAACCAGGATACGACATCTGCAAGAAAAACACATGAAAAAGACAAATTTATTTGCATACAAAAAATCATATATTACCTACATTTTTAAAGAACTTTCTTTAGACATTGAGCATAAAACTTAAGTGCTAATGCTTCTCATAAACAAGAAAACTGATAATCAAAAACATGGGATTGGTCACATTCATCATTGCAAAAATATATTGTTTACTATCAGAACTGGGAAACCTGGCATGTGTATCCCCGCGTCTAAATTGCAGGTTAGATGCGCCCTCAGACGCGCCCCCAAAGTCAACCTTCTGTCCAGTGCGTCTATATTCGCATCTAAGATGCAGCACAGACGCGCAGTCAGACGCACATTCCAGGTCAATGCTCTGCACGCGTTGTCGTGCTGCTGCACATCCGAGCCGTAAACACTCCATTTTTGTTGTGCATCTGTGTTATATTTTCGCATGTGATTCATTGCGTGTGATTGATGCATTAAGATAATCCGTCCTTTTTAGTACCTGCATCCAATGTATATACTCCACTAGAGTGTGTGTGTTTGTGTGTGTTTCTGTTTGTATGCATGTTGTGTGTGTGTCAGAAAAATATGAAAAACTAATGCCAAAGGACATTATCAAGTTGTTAATTTCAATGATGATCTCCAAGAAAAGTGCAGGAAATCGTGGAATCAAAGGAAGCTTTGTAGAAGCTGACATTTAAGCTATGAAGATAAAGGTTGCATGTGAACAAGGTCAACGTAATATGCGGGATAAAGCAGTTTACTATCTACCATGGAGGAGAAGGGTTCATATGCGTTTGCCGAAGACTTTCTGAATGGAGGAATAAAGATTGATTCTTCCCTCCTTCTTGTGTATTCCCTTGAATATGTTAGAATTTGCCATGCCAATGAAGTCAAGACTACAAAGAAAGGAGGGGACTCTTGGATGTCTACAAGAAGACTCTTAGAAAGTTTTTATAAATTTGGGTTTGTGATGGTATTGACACCCACAGAGAATCTTTAGATTATTGACTTAAAGGTGCCTGTCCCGATGAGGGATCTAAAAGAAAAGCCTATAGAGCCTACTGTTTTGTGAGAAGGCTTTCCGTTTCGAAAATTGGAGAGAAAGATAAAAAGGTTTGCATCCTCAAAATAGCTTTATTAATGCTAAGTTGAGATGGGGGGGGGCACTCAAAATTCAAAAGGGGCGCATTGCTATGAATTTAGGGGGGGAAAAAGCTAAGAAAGGGGGGTATCCCCGGGATTTTTGGAAAACGCTATCAATGGCCGGCTTCCACTCAAGATGGTGCAGGGCAACCAAACCACTGATTCTAGTGTAGTTTCTGCAGCTTATCGAAATCATTCAACATTGACAAAGTTTGTTGACTCCAAAATCAATTATCAGAAGAAGAAGTGGGACTACTAAAACATGTCGCGACCTAGGCACGTTACAAGGACACTCATGCTATGGGCATATAGGAACAAAAAATTTGAGGAGATGAAAGGGAGTCAATAGCAAGAATCTAGGATAGTATGTCAGCATGGGTGCATAATCAAAGGAGTGAGCACTAGTTAATTAGGGAGCATAGTACTAGCTTCCATGGCAAGCAAATCATTAGGAAGAATGGCCACAATACAAGAACAAGCCATCAGTGTGAAGACGTGGAAACCCATCATCGTCTGCAATGGGAGCTCATCATTAATAGATGATATATTAGCATTGGAAGGAGTTCTTGATCAAAGACAGCCTCTAGAGTGTCGGCCCAAAGTTTGCATCCTTTCTGAAAATGGTGACAACCTCTAGAGTGTCAGCCTAGACTTTGCATCCTTTTTTCTGAAAATGGCCACTACATAGTTTTCAGATTGTTAAATGCCATACAAACATTGCGTGCTACTAAGAGATTATTTGAATGCCATAGGCAGCATGGACTTGAAACTCATAAAATGATCGGTGAATACATGGTCAATTCCTTCACCTTCTATGCTGGCCATGTAGAGGCCATCTAGGTTTTTCACAACTTGAAAGAATGCACTGCCTTCTCATATACCATTGCAGTTGCAAATTAAATTGAAATTGGAAAGGTAGTGGAGGCAGTAAACCTTTATGTGACCATGTAAAATGAAAGGATTGAGAGTCATGAGTATATATATGTTGGCCTAGCTAATCAAAGCTTGTGCACCTCTAGTAGATTTGGAAATGGGGAGAAAACTTCGTGAGGCAACACATGTAAACTGGTATGAATTACATGTCTATGTTTGTAATGCCCTCATTGGTTTGTATGGTAAGAACCTCCACACTACAGAATCTCAGGATATTTTCACGTCGCTCTGGTCTATAGCAAGAGTACTTGTTGAATGTGACCAGATGAATAGATCATCTATGAAATAGAGTTGTGATTTAATGTTGGACAGCCATGAAGTACATCTACAGTATGCTATAAAGAAACCCATACTACAAGGATTATAGGTGATTTAGTAGATGTTTTATAGGAGTGCCTTTAGTGCCTTCCAACTCTATTTCATCTTATTCTTCTCCATTTATGAGCCACATGCATATAGGAAGTACTATGAAAAAGCTTCATGGTCTAAGAGATGTGCCAATCTAAAGAGTTTTGTGCTAATACTACTCGTGATTTTACCTTGTGGTAGGAATTTATTTGGGTTTTTTAGGTGTTGCTAAAGTATGACTTCAAGGCTACAAGGAGAATGAATACACTTTGATTGAATGGAGCTTTGCTTGAAATGATATCTTGGGTCTAAAGGGGTAACTCCTTGCTTATATTCGTATATCTTCCTTCTTTCATCTTGCCTCACTTCTTATCCTTTGTGGATTGGTGGCTCAACACGATTGCCTTTCCACATCATTGGTGAGCTCAATGTGTGAAAGCCACATCCAGATTGTTAGCAAGATGGGAGAACCACCTCTATCAATAGCTTTATCAGATTTTAGTGATGAGTTAAAGTAGCTTTTATGGACCTTTAATGCATACATGCAACTATATCGACACCACCATCATATGTTGCAAGAGATACAGCTTAAGGGAATGTGTAGTATGAGGTTGGGGCAGCTACCCCACGGCAATGGAAGCGATCTGAAACTTTATGAATCAAAGCTAGAGTTCTTTGGTGTGCTAGTGCATATGATGAGCCAGTATTTTGTGTGGTCGATGACTTCTTCCCTAAAGCCACACATCAATGAGCTTTATGCCTGGAGTCCATCTTGGCTTGCCTTCAAGAAAGCCTTGAAGAAAGAGTACTTCTTAGAAGATATTAGGAAGAATACAAGACACATCTTCCATATAAAGACATATTTAAATAAAACATATTAATAAGTTTCAAAGTACATTAATGAAACAACTCATCAAGACATATCCAAAACAAGATATTATAAATTTGTGATGTATAAGTTGTGACACCATACATTTTAGGTCGAATATGATTAAAAGTATTAAATATAACGAAAAAAATTTAATCCATTATAATAAACAATTTCATGAAAATATACAACAATACATATGTGAACAAGGTGGCTATGTGATTTAAAGAAAATACCAAAGTTCTTTTGTCCACATAATATGAAATTAATTTAAAAATTGAAATACTATTTTTAAAAATAAAATTGAAGAGAGATTAATTGCACCATGAATAGGGTTTATATAGATATGTGAACTTGGTTACAATCAACAATATGGTATTTTCTTGGATCAATAATTTTTGGCTCTTCCACTGTGGGGCTTTTGAGTCCTGCATTTGCCAAAACCATATTTATGCAAGTGTAAGTTTAATTTGATTCTCACTTTCATTATAACTTATGTTTCCATATTTAAACAAGCTCACCAAATATTGTTCATGCAACAAAATAGAACTTAAACTATGCATTTATCTTAGGCTTTACTATATAAACTTGGCTTCCAAACTGTACATGAAAATGATGGCCTCATACGACTCTTTTGATTGTATCGAGCCCTTTCCTACTTAATCATGCCACAAGGTTAGGGTTGTCTTAAGTTATGTAGAAAGGTCAATTCAATACGTTGTCATGGCGTTCGTGCAAGAGCTGCTGAACACGGGGTTCAAGATGCTACAAGGAAAGAGGCTAACAAGAAGATCTCAATTTTTGATGCCAAAGATCACTATATTGCTTGTCAAGTGAATTACAACAAAGAAACTGCTAACAAACAAATTTTGTTCAAGTCCCTTCTTTCTTATCTCTACATATAACTTTTAGTCTTGCTCCAAGGCTCTTAAGCAAGCTCAAGCTTTCAAGCCACTAACAAAGGTAAAAGCATTGGGGCAAAGTCTGTAGGGCAACTGGTATAACGTACAGGAACTGCACTCACTGCAAAACTGTGGCATCAAAGTACAACAGAGCCATTGGCCAAACATCGACTTGGTCATTAATTGCCTCAATTTTCCCACCAGTGCATGAACCAATGTACACCCAATCAATCTTCACATTGGTACATTCTCTTGCAAGAGCACAGTTGTCTGGAGAATGTGGCTTTGCAACAACAAGTTCCAGTTTAGAGACTTCAAATCTGTATTCAGCAACAAACTTGGCAGACTCATCTGTATATATTGGCTCAAAAGGTTTGGTAGCTTTTCAAAATCCTCTTAGAGACCCATGTTGAACGTAACCTGATAGCATCCGGAGCTGCGTTATCTGGCATTTCCAGACAAAAACTGTGATATCCTGCTCCATGTAAGCTGCAATTTTGAGACAAATCCACGGCCAGCTCCGATCTTCGAGTTGTACTTCAGAGTCTGAGAGTGCACTACAGGCCGGAGAGGCTTGCTAGTAGGTCGTGAAAATATTCTCATGGCCTTCTTTTGCTTCGCTAAACGTCTACGCTTCCTGCGAGCAGGCTGATTGATCCATGTTCAGACATAGTTCCGCCAATCCTTCTTGAAATGGCTGTTCGGAACAACATTGTTATGCTTCATCTCTGCAGGCGGAGATTTTTGCAGTTGGCACAAGCCTCTAGTGCTTTATAATCGACTTCACTGTCAGTTTCATCCAGATGCCCTTGCATTCAAGCTTTTCCCTCCAATACAGCAGTTATCCTTGGCTTATGAAAATTGGAAGTTCTATTCAAAAACTCAGAAATAGTCCGTTGTTTGTAGCTTCCCATTATGCGTGAGCACTAGACTCCATCATCGTCCCGTCAGAGTGAGCTTTTGGATGGTCCTCTGGCAATTTGCGCTTCTCTCATATACGCCTTCTTCCTCCCCAGTCGCCCACCACCAATTCATGTGCAGAGATACATCTGCATCTGACAAATAAGAAACTCTGGCCCCCAAAGCGATAACGCCGCACCAGTGAAGATCATTGAGACTGATTCCATCGATTTCATTGATTCTGCCTGGTAGAGAGCAAAAGCCACTAAGGCTTTACATCGTTTTTTAATTAGCTTTCATCGTATGTGACAAGAATAGGCACGGCCGAAAAGGGTTCCTGTCCCATTAAATCTTCCCTCTTCTTTGTATAAATCCCTCAAGTCTTTGCGGTCAATACGGCGTCCATAGTACAGAACTATAGCAATACTTGGTGCCCAAGTGGCAAATTCATAAGCCCAATTGGGAAGAGCTTCCTTCGGTGCGATGATGAGATGTTGGCCAGTTAATCCTTTTTTTTCCATCAAATATGCCAATAGAGCTATTGTTTGAATGGTTTTTCCAAGCCCCATTTCATCAGCCAATATGCCATTCAAGTTGTTATTGTACAGAGACAACATCCACTGCAAACCTTCTAGCTGATATGGTCACAACTCTCCGCCTGTTAGCATAACAGGCTGCTTGGTAACCTTTTCCTCAATGGAGTGAACTAAAGAGTTGTATTGTCTTTGACCCTCAAGTAGGTCTCTTTCTTCAAGGACCCCTCTCCATCATAATCTCCATTGCATGTAATGCCAATGTATCTTCTTCAAAAATGCTTTGTCCCGCATGTTACATTGGCCTTGTTCACGTGCAACCTTTATCTTCATAGCTTAAATATCGGCTTCTACAAAGCTTCCTTTGATTCCACGGTATCCTGCACTTTTCTTGGAGTTCATCATTGAGATTGACAGCATGATAATATTCTTTGGCATTAGTTTTTCATATTTTTCTAACACACACACAACATGCACACAAACAGAAACACTCACAAGCACAAACACACAAGTGGAGTATGTACATTGGATGCAGGTACTGAAAAGGACGGAAAGATAATGCAGCAATCAAACACAATGAAACACACGTGAAAAGATAACATAGATGCACAACAAAAATGAAGGTGTTTACGGCTCGGATGCGCAGCAGCACGACATCCACCCCCTCTAAACCTGCGCATCCTCCGGATGAGCCAACTATCCATGATCATCAAAGTCCACAAACAGGTCCAGTTCTTCATCAATTTTCGGTAGACTTGTTTCTTCATTAGCTACATCATCCATATTCTCTGCTTCTTCTGCTAAAATTGCTTCTGACTGCTCTTCTTCTGCCAATGCTTCAACTGCAATGCATACTCTTCATCTTCTCTTCTCTTGAAAATCTTGACTCCTTTTCCAGCAATGGGCACCCTCAATACCGTCCCATCCAATTCAGCCAACTCATAGGTAGCATTGTCAAAAACCTGTTTCACCTCATACGGTCCAAACCATCTTTGAACCATTTTTCTCATGCTACTATGTTGATTCTCTAGGCTACTGTCATAGGCTAGAACCCAATCTCCCTCCTTTATGGCTCTAGGCCACAAGTGATGCCTCAAATCAAACCTATCCTTGTTTCTGAGTCGAGCTGCCTTCTAACGATCAACTGCTAGCTGCACATCTTCTGCCCTTCTCTCTAGTTGACGAATCCAAAGAGCTAGAAGCTCCTCTCTTGATAAATTCTCATGCCAAGGAAGAGCATTCCACGTGAGAGCACAAATTTTAGTAGGCATGACAGGTTTCTGCCCATACATCAACTCTGCAGGCATATATCCAGTAGTCACGCTATGTGTAGAGCGGTCTGCCCACAATGCAAAAGGTAGTAATCTCGGCCAATCTCCAATCTGACCTCTACAAGCTTTTGCCAATGCCTTAACTATCGGCGGATGCCCTCTTTCACTCTTGCCATTCCCCTCTGGATTATAGACTGTAGTAAGAGCCAACTTAATTTGAAGCCGTGAGAAAAATTCTCTAGCTTCATCTGCGTCTAGTTCTCCACGATCAGCAGTAATCTTGCCTATACATCCATACTTGCAAAATATTTCTTCCAACAAGAATTTACATACTGTAGTGGTGGTCTTGGTCCGCAAAGATCTGCCTTCAACATAGTTTGTAAGATCCTGCCTGGCCAAGACAAGATATCTCATCTGCCAAAGTCCCATTGGAAAAGTAACCAAGTCAACCACCCATTTATAATGGATACATAGCGGATATGTCAGATGCAACTCATCGGGATGCCGCACTAAAGAGTAGAGCTGACAGTCCTTGCGAGTCTCCACAAAGTGGGAAACATCCTTATACATCCCTTTCCATCAGTATTTTTCTTTGATTTTCTCATAGGTAGCCCACACACCTCTATGTCGAGCCCAAGAACTCTCATGAAACTCTCGCATAATCTGTATCTGCATCGTGGCCTCACAAACTACTCTCAAGGGTAGGTCGCCTCTCTTCTTTGGGTGCTTCCAAAGAAAACCATCTTTCAAGAAATACCCATAAGCCTTTCTTCTAATTTTCTTGAATGCATCATCTGTCCAATCAGCTCTTCAAGTCAATGAACTCAGATACTGACCAATTTGTAGCCACTCGCCAACATAGAGTTCTTAAGTAAAGGCTTCAACAGTAGATACATGACAATCATGAATAAGAATAGAAGCTGCAAACTCTGTCTCATCATCTTCTGCAAGCAATGACTCCTCATCCTCATATCTCGCTCTAGACAGCATGTCAACCAACTGGATTATCTTTTCCTGCTATGTGTCGAAATTCTGGATTCAATGATTTGATGTAGGCAATCCACCGAAACATCGCTATATCTGGAGTCGAACAGCTAGTAATCATGCCAAGCAAAGGCAAGCAATCTGTTTCCACAACAATTGAAGCACCAATAAAATACACTTTATCACACTCCAGTGCAGTGACTACTCCCCATAACTCTCTTTTAATCTACGGATATCTTGAAATTTTTTAGCATTAAACTCTGTTGGCTGAAAGGTTTCAGCCCTCTGCTCTGTGGACTGCCATGATGCAGCCTCATACTCTATATGCTGAACTTTTCCAGCATTTAATTCTGCTGGCTGAAAAGTTTCAGCCCTCTGCAACTCTGTGGACTGCCATGATGCAGCCTCATACTCTATATACTTAACTTTTCCAGCATTTAATTCTGCTGGCGGAAAGGTTTCAACCCTCTACAACTTTGAAAGCTAATCAAGATCAGCCATAGATTCGGTTTGCTGAGTTTTCTCAGCCTCTAACTCTGTTTTCAGCATAAAATCAGAAATTTCCTGATACATATCCAAGGTTTGCATAGGTATGATCTTTGAACCCTTACATACATCAGTTTTCAGCATATTTTCCATCTCAGACAATGTATCTGCATAAGACATTCCTTCATACAGCCCATCCACATGCTCTTCTGCTTGCAAAATACCTGCAATCTTCAACTCTTTCTCCTTACGACCAATGTACTGCCTGGCAACTCTAAACAAATCTGAAATTTTCTGATAACTCACTGAACTATCTGAAGAAAAACCAAAAAAATTAGTGGGGAAAGACTGGCTACTAGGAGGCGAGATCTCCTCTTTTCTCCACTCCGTACCACTGGCGTCTCGCAAGACAGCAGTACCTAATGAAAATCCAACTCCTTCGCATGTAGTGGTGCCTCATGCAAGGAGTCCCTGTTTCTCGGATGATTTACTCCAACAGTCATAAACTGAACAGCTCACATACCATCCTTACTGCGTATCCGTGCAAAGGCTGAGCCATCATCCATCACTTTCGTCTCCATTCTTGCTTCTATAATGAAAGGGTGTCCAAGAATAATCGGATAAGAGCAAGAATCCTGAACAAAGCAATGATAATCCTCTTCAACATTGCCAATAGAAATTCTGATGCTCGGACAAGCAGTATACATATCACCAGAAGTATTATTGGCTGCTCTCATGTGCCAGCCATGCTCTGCATCCATAGGCCACTTGCCACTCTCATAAACACCTTGAGAAATAAGATTAATCTCAGAACCATGATCGACTAAAGCGACCAAAGGAATCTGTTTCTCTCCAATCCTTACCACCGTCTCAGTGGTTGCTCTAGCCCAATGACTACGTGAAAAATGGCTGCGAGGAATGAGGATAGGGGTATCATCATCCTCATACTGCATAGGCTGAACTATTTTCTCCAACTGTGGGTTGACAGAAGCATTCTCAACCATCACTGCATCATCTTGCTTTTCCCCAAGAGCTCCATGCCATAACCCCTGTAAAGCATGTCCTTCCATTGCATGTCGTTTCCTCTGCAAAAGATCCTACATCTGATCCTGTATTTCTCTTCTAGAAATCCCAAGAGCTTCATCAATAGTAGAAGTGAATTCACTATTTAAAATTCTTTCATGAAAAATCTTACTCATATTCGTCAGCATGTCAAGGTCTGACAAGAGCTTGAATCCTGGCTCCTTTCTTGGTTGTCTCTTTTCTTTCATTTGTTTGTCTGCCATAGGTTGTTCAGGACCTGATTGTGCTGGAGAACTCATCATAGGTGGAGCTGTAACAGGTGGTGAAACAAAGTCACCCCCTCTAGTCTTTTTGGAGGTGTTGAGACCCTCCTCATCTCTTCTTCTCTTTTCCTCAACCATGGCATCTAAACCCTGTGTTTTCGCCATATAAGCAAAAATAGAATACTTGTCAACAAGAGAATCCCATCCTGTTTCTCCTCGGATGCTGGAGCCCACACAAGTCATAGTGGATGCCTGAACTTTCCCTCTTCTCGCTATCTCTAAGGCAGAGGACCATAAGGCCAAGTCTCCATCTGATTTCTACTCAAGTTGGACTCCATAAGCTGAAGCATCTCCTATAACACTCACATAAGCTGAACGCGCAGCCATATCATCAACGAGCTTCTTCATGCCTCCCTTACCAAAGTTCGTGTCAAGAGGAGCACTAGTCTCTGTCAGCCATAACTTCCCATCTTGTCCCCAAAACACTACGCTTTTCTTATGCGCTTCTTGAAAAGCATCACAATCTCTGTAGTGTTGGTGCTCTGTACTATCGCACCAAATACATCGTCTCCCTTTTCTTTGGCCAGCTGGGAAAGCAGTCACTGGAGCAGGTGCTACAGCAGGTACTGACATAAGTTGCTCTTTTAACTTCCCAACTTCAGCTTTGACTGCCTCTATCGTCAAATCTGCCAAGCCTTTAATAACATCATCTACTGATAAGGGCACTGGAGCAGTAGGAATTGATGGATTTACAACAGGAGGAGTAGGCTTAGGCATAGAACTTGTAGCAGGGGTAGAAGTAGAGGTCTCCAATGATTTTTCAGAAGCAGATCCTGTATTACGATGTAATCGTACCCTCCTGTGCTGCTTCTTAACAAGCGCATTCACAGCATCAATGACATGTCTCTACTCGGTCTTTAAACCTGAATCGGTAGCTTGATCTTCCAAAAGATCATCTAACTTTTCCTGTAAATCAGCAACAACAGCTTGTAAAAATAATTCCACCTTCTGCATCTCCAAAGCTTGCTGCTCAGCCCCGTCCAACTGATCATAGCGGCTCTCAAACTCTCGCAGAAGGGTGGTAACTGAAAGTCCCTTATTAGGCATAGAAACCCATGCTAAGAAATTCATGCGGTTCATAAGACCTATATCCTCCAAGAAATATTCATCTTTTAATGCCTTCTTAAACTCTGTCCAACCAACATATGTTCCTTGAATTTCTGAAATTCGGACCTCAAGGGCGCGAACCACGATCGGCAAGAAGTAGCGGCTCCAAATGTCTTGAGAAACCCCAAAAAACTTCATCTTTTCTTCATACAAATGCAGATAAGTTGAAACTTGTTGGCTGTTGAACTGCTTCATCTCCTGTTGGACAGCCTTCAAGGCATCCATGGCATCACTATCGCGTTTCCCGTGTGCTTGCTGCTGCATATAGGATGTAAACGACTAAAAGAGATGCTTCATGACATTCTCGTCTGTCATCTCTTCTTGCGAGTCTCCCATCTTGCTGGAAATTAATGCAGTGCTTTCACGTCAGGTTCACCAGAAATGTCATGGAGTTCGTGCAAGAGCTGCTGAACAGGGGGTTCAAGATGCTACAAGGAAAGAGGCTAACAAGAATATCTCGATTTTTGATGCCAAATATCACTATATTGCTTGTCAAGTGAATTACAACAAAGAAACTGCTAACAAACAAATTTTGTTCAAGTCCCTTCTTTCTTATCTCTACATATAACTTTTAGTCTTGATCCAAGGGTCTTAAGCAAGCTCAAGCTTTCAAGCCACTAACAAAGGTAAAAGCATTGGGGCAAAGTCTGTAGGGCAACTGGTATAACGTACAGGAACTGCACTCACTGCAAAACTGTGGCATCAAAGTACAACAGAGCCATTGGCCAAATATCAACTTGGTCATTAATTGCCTCAATTTTCCCACCAGTGCATGAACCAATGTACACCCAATCAATCTTCACACTGGTACATTCTCTTGCAAGAGCACAGTTGTCTGGAGAATGTGGCTTTGCAACAACAAGCTCCAGTTTAGAGACTTCAAATCTGTATTCAGCAACAAACCTGGCAGACTCATCTGTATATATTGGCTCAAAAGGTTTGGTGGCTTTTCAAAACTCTCCTAGAGACCCATGTTGAACGTAACCTGATAGCATCAGGAGCTGCCTTATCTGGCATTTCCAGACAAAAACTGTGATATCCTGCTCCACGTAAGCTGCAATTTTGAGACAAATCCACGGCCAGCTCCAATCTTCGAGTTGTACTTCAGAGTCTGAGAGTGTACTACAGGCCGGAGAGGCTTGCTATTAGGTCATGAAAATATTCTCACGGCCTTCTTTTGCTTCACTAAACGTCTACGCTTCCTGCGAGCAGGCTGATTGATCCATGTTCAGACATAGTTCTGCCAGTCCTTCTTGAAATGGCTGTTCGGAACAACATTGTTATGCTTCATCTCTGCAGGCGGAGATTTCTGCATTTGGCACAAGCCTCTAGTGCTTTATAATTGACTTCACTGTCAGTTTCATCCAGATGCCCTTGCATTCAAGCTTTTCCCTCTAATACAGCAGTTATCCTTGGCTTATGCAACTTGGAAGTTCTTTTCAAAAACTCAGAAATAGTCCGTTGTTTGTAGCTTCCCATTATGCGTGAGCACTAGACTCCATCGTCGTCCCGTCAGAGTGAGCTTTTGGATGGTCCTCTGGCACTTTGCGCTTCTCTCATATACGCCTTCTTCCTCCCCAGTTGCCCACCACCAATTCATGTGCAGAGATACATCTGCATCTGACAAATAAGAAACTATGGCCCCCAAAGCGATAACGTCGCACCAGTGAAGATCATTGAGACTGATTCCATCAATTTCATTGATTCTGCCTGGTAGAGAGCAAAAGCCACTAAGGCTTTACATCATTTTTTTATTAGCTTTCATCGTCTGTGACAAGAATAGGCACGGCCGAAAAGGGCTCTTGTCCCATTAAATCTTCCCTCTTCTTTGTATAAATCCCTCAAGTCTTTGCGGTCAATAGGACGTCCATAGTACAGAACTATAGCAATACTTGGTGCCCAAGTGGCAAATTCATAAGCCCAATTGGGAAGAACTGCCTTCGATGCGATGATGAGATGTGGGCCAGTTAATCCTTTGTTTTCCATCAAATATGCCAATAGAGTTATTGTTTGAATGGTTTTTCCAAGCCCCATTTCATCAGCCAATATGCCATTCAAGTTGTTATTGTACAGAGACAACATCCACTGCAAACCTTCTAGCTGATATGGTCGCAACTCTCCGCATGTTAGCATAACAGGCTGCTTGGTAACCTTTTCCTCAATGGAGTGAACTAAAGAGTTGTATTGTCTTTGACCGTCAAGTAGGTCTCTTTTGTTCAAGGACCCCTCTCCATCATAATCTCCATTGCATGTAGTGCCAATGTATCTTCTTCAAAAATGCTTTGTCCCGCATGTTACGTTGGTCTTGTTCACGTGCAACCTTTATCTTCATAGCTTAAATATCGGCTTCTACAAAGCTTCCTTTGATTCCACGGTATCCTGCACTTTTCTTGGAGTTCATCATTGAAATTGACAGCATGATAATATTCTTTGGCATCAGTTTTTCATATTTTTCTGACACACACACAACATGCACACAAACAGAAACACGCGCAAACACAAACACACAAGTGGAGTATGTACATTGGATGCAGGTACTGAAAAGGACGGAAAGATAATGCAGCAATCAAACACAATGAAACACACGTGAAAAGATAGCACAGTTGCACAACAAAAATGGAGGTGTTTACGGGTCGGATGCGCAGCAGCACGACAACATAATCGAAATGATACATGCTATAACACACATTACATTTATTATATATGATTTATCACTATCTACTACATTATTAAAAATTAATGGGTTTATACATTGTCTTTAAAGCTTAACGAAAAATCTCAATTTCAAAAACATATGGCTTGGTTGGCCCTCCTTTGGGGAAGCTTTTGAAAGTTACTCCATTTTCCAACCAAAAGTCTTGACGCGAGCCATACTCTGTGGGGAGCACGACAAGCGTAGATGGTCTATCTTAGACAAAGCTATCAATAACTTACCCTTTTTGAATGTTCAAAAAGTCTTAATAGTGATACCCAATCTCTCTTTGCCCTAGTCTTGTTGTGACACCATACATTTTAGAATAAATATGATTAAAAGTATTAAATATAATGAAAAAAATCCATTATAATAAAAACTTTCATGAAAATACACAATAATACATATGTGAAAGAGGTGGTTATGTGATTTAAAAGAAAATACCAAAGTGTTTTTGTCCACATAATATGAAATTAAATAAAAAATTCAAACACTAAAAATTTTGAATAAAATGCAAGAGAGATTAATTGCACTACGAATGAGATTTATCTAGATACGTGAACTTGGTTACAAGCAACAATCTAGTATTTCTAGATCAAAAATCAATGTATTATGAATATAAATGAAATTCAATATATTTTACCTATATTTTTAAAAGATAAATCAAGTTTATTACTAGGAATAACATAAAAATGGAATATAAAAGTACTTATGTGTTAGGTAAAGTTTGACCTAAACAAAAGTGTGGTTTAAAAGAATTTTTATCCAAAAAAATATATAAAGAGAACAAAATAAGTATCAACATTGATTTTTGAAATGTTAAAAAAATAAAGAGATTATAGAAAAGAAATTAACTTTAGGAAGTTTAACAATGATGGTGTTCAAGAACATGAAGATATTAGTAATATGTAAATAGATAATCTAATACATAATGTTTTTACATCTAAAGAAATTATGGATTATGAGAATTACTATTGATTTGTAGCACCATGTGTAGATAATAAATCGTTAGATATGTTAAAAGATTAAGATCGTAAAGAATTACACTTTTCACTTTTTTTAATTGTGAGCAAAGATTTAAATCCAAACCAATATATACATATCATGAGCAAGCTAAATGGAAAATCTCACATTATAAATGACATTTTAGACAATACAAAAAAAGCACTAAAAATATTAACAAAAAAGAAGATTGATTCAATATGGGTAAGAATGTGTAAGGATACTTTTAATGGTAAACAACTAATATCTACAAATGTTCAAAATATTACAAATATCAAAAAACATATTGAAATTGAGTATTGTATTTAGAGATTTTGAAAATTTTCAAGTATCACCAAACTATAAAATATCATTAAGCAAAAAGGTTTTTTCTATAATTAGGCAATTAAGATAACCAACTTTTTTTGTTACTTTTTCATATGTTGAACAACTCTCGAAATCCATTGCTTGATTGAACAGAAGAAACTCTTTTTAAATTCTAATAGAGAACAAAATATCCATAATTTTATATGATCATATCCTAAGTACCAATATTTTAATCATAAATATTTTTAATGCTTTGCAACTCTAAATTGAAAAAATAAATCAATAATTGGACAAGTGCAAGATTTCTTTTTTGTAACAGAATTTCAAAATAGAGATAATTAGCATAATCATCGATTATAAGATATTGAAGAATCAATAATCTAAAACAAAAATAATTAAGAAATATGTTACTTCATTTATCAAAAGATTAGCTACCATTCAAGATTACAACATTCTAATATTAAATTGATACAAACTCATAAACATAGTTACACGTGTAATTTCACAAAGACAAATAAATGTAGATTTAACTTCTCACATCATTTACCTATGGAAAAACTACCATAATAAAGCAACTTTCAATTACAAATAAATCTATAGAACACCATTACATAAATTCAAATACCTAAAAATCATAAATGATAATACACTAAGTATTACATTTTACGAAATTATTAAAAAAGATAAAAATCTAGAAAGTGATATTTATGAAATATATCAAGGTTTAGGAAACTATTTTTTAAATACACAAGAAATGAGTTCCCAAATAGATAGCTATATAATTTCAAGTTTACCCTTATCTCAAATGGGTGGAAAGTTTCTTTTTATAAACACATCTCCCACTAAACAACTAACATATATTTTCAAAAAAAATTACAACTTTCACCATTCAGACTTTCAAAATCTTATACTATTATTATGATAGCACAATGGAGATTTTGAAGTAGATGAACTTTAAAGAGTTTAAAATCAGCTTCCTCCTCTCTATAGTGATATAAAGATCCAAACTCAATGACTTGGATAAAGAAGAGGTGAAATGACAATTAGAAAAAGCATCTTCTTGCTAGTAGAAGCACTAAAATATCCTCTATTTATTTCTGTATATAGTATGTGTATTCTATATAGAACAATGTTACTAATAAATATATAAGAAAAAAGCTTATAGACATCATAAAAGTAATAAAAGTGTATTTTTATTTCTTATGTTTTAGTGATTGAGAGAGAGAGAGAGAGAGAGAGAGAGAGAGAGAGAGAGAGAGAGAGAGAGAGAGAGAGAGAGAGAGAGAGAGAGAGAGAGAGAGAGAGAGAGAGAGAGAGAGAGAGAGAGAGAGAGTTTTTAGTCGAATACAATCATTTTAAGTTAGAAAATTTATATATAGCTTAACATAAATTTAAATTATACCTTGATCTATATCATCAAAGAACAAACACCATATTGGGGAATATGGAAATTTCCCATAAGTTTGGGACATGTCACATGAATGAAGGGTTGAGGAGAGAATAAATAAGAGAAATTGAGACAAAGATTAGATGTCACAATCATTAGATACAATCTCCCCCATGCATGAATTTATGAATCTACATTCATCTTTTTGTGCTCAAATGCCATTGAAAGCATCTCCTTTCGGGCTTAACTTTCTTTATTTGAATGCCATACTTTTGTCTAAGAATATCAAATTACTATTAAATAAATCCATTCTAAGGTTTATAAAAATAATAAGCCAGCTGATGAGACCTTGCAAATAAGTTACATCCAAATAAATAATAAGCTAAAGCATTACAGACAAGTTACATCCAAATAAATAAGTTGTGTATATGTATATAAAATATCTTTGCACTAGAAAGCATCCAAAAATACAATATTTTGGTGCTATGGAAAAGTGTCCGATAATAAAGTATTCCTATACATCAAAGTACGCTCCTCAAAAAATTAATGCCATGTAACTTTACCCAATAATCTACTCACAATAGCACGAAACACATTGTTTCCGTACCATCTATCTACTAGATATGATGCAATAAGTGCTAGCATGGCACCTCCACATAACAAGTCACTATCATGTTGCAAATAGATAAAGAAAATCCATATAAATAAATAAATAACCATTTGTATAACAAAATCCACATGAACAAAGGATTGAGGAGAAGAGGGAGAGGATTGACTACACCACCATTATTAGAAAAAAATAATGGAAAAGAGAGAGATCAACTACAATGTCTCTCCACCATGGAGAGAAATGAAATGAAATGATATATTAACAACTACAAAAAGGCCAAAATGACCTATCAGACCATGAGTTGCAATTATCTATATGACGATACAACTATTTAAAAAGTACAATAAGTGAAAATGTAATAAACATTACAAGAAGACTAAGTACTATAAGTAAGGAGAAATCTAATGTAATAAAGGGAAATATTTGAATAATACTTAGTGTCACATTGATCTAAGTGTGAAAGGTGTGAAGAATACTTATAGAAGCACCATTTTGAATCATTACAACTTGTCCTTTCACCTTTTGAAGCTTCTCTCCTATCCTTTTCTGGTTGCAAGCCATCTCTCGATTTTTTTCAGTATTTCTCTTTCCATTTCTAGTCTTTCTCTTTCCTCTACACTCTCTTTTGCAATTCCCTCTCTCTTCTTTCTCTCTCCTCTTAGGTCAGTTCTTGACAAGATCCATCTCTTAACCTCATCACAAGAAAAAGTGGAAAAAAGCGAAAAAAGTGGAAAGGCGCAAGTCAAGAGCCAAAAGAGGTGGCCTAAAAGGAAATCAGACACAATGGAAGAAGCAGGAAGGGAAATGGCCGAAGGTGCAAGAGCGGCCTCAAAAGCTAAGGCAAAGGTAAAAGCACATTTTTGAATGTGAGGTGTCTCCAAATTTTTTTATAAAAGAGTGCCAGGATTCCTCCTGTGCAAATTGTAAAAGTAAATGGGTGGTAGGAAGGAAGCTAGGAAGATACCAGGACAATGGAAAAGAGGGCCTAGGCCACCGCCGGCCATGTAAAAATGGGATAAGGGAATGACCGCCCAAAAGGGATTTAGGGTTTTATATATCAAGTCAAAAAGTGAATAAGGAGCTCATTCTTTTGTGTGTGGAAAAGTGGACTCATCTTCTTCTCTTCTTCTCTTCTCTTCTTGCTTGCTTGTGTGTGCTTGCAAGAGGGAATGTGAGATTGTGATAGAGTGAGTATGTGAGGGTGAGGGATCTTGGAGGTGAAGCTCTCCATCATCTCCTCTCTTCTTCTATTCTCTTTTCTTCTCTTGTCTCGCGCGCGGCTATGGAAGATGGAGCTTGGAGGTGGAGGCTTGAGGATGCTTGAGCTCGTATCTCGAATCATGGAGCTACCGGTGTGCTTGAGGAAGGAGGCAACTCCTTTGGGCATCAAGGTAAGCTCACTACACCCCGATAGGATCAAAGGTGGATTGGCTAGGTGAGGGATAGCCATAGGTGTTCGCTTAAAACACTTGAAACAATAAGCGGTCTGTGGGTCTTGGTGGTCGAGCATGAGCTCCCACTACATTTTGGTTCCATTGCCGAGACCAACAGATTCAAGCTTGGGCACTTGCACACCTCAAATCGAGTGATGAACTAAGGGTTTCATCTCGGAATTGGAGCTTGAGATATGTAGGAGGTTTTGGGTTTTTAATCTTTGCAACAAGTAAGTATTTTTGTTTTTTTATGATTAGCCAAGTATAAGGAATCATTTTAGTATTTTGTTTTGATTTTTGTTGCATTTAGAGTAGGATAGGACCAAGAAATCAAAGGAAAAAACTTTAGGGTTTCTACTGTGAAACAGGCCCAAACATGGAGAAAAATGAAAAAAAAGAGTGCTTAGAGGTGTTAGAATCGCACGAGGAGATCGAGTAGATTAAGGTTGAGTCGAGCAAGGGTTTAAGACCCTGGGAAGCAAAGGGAGACCTCATTTTCAGTTTCTGTAGCAGAGAGAGAGAGCGAGAGAGAGAGAGAGAGAGAGAGAGAGAGAGAGAGAGAGAGAGAGAACTTGAGAGCTTGTGAGAGACTTGGTGCTTCTAGCAAATGAATTGGCGGCCACATGAGTTTTTTGCTTGGATCAGGTGTGTAGAAACCTTTTTTTGTATCCACCCTTAGATTTTGGAAAATCTTGCTTGTGGATGTGGCCCAAAATCGTTGGTGCATAGCGATTTTCATTGCCATTGTTTGCATGCCAGGGGAATCAGACATGATCCACAGGCGTCTGATTTCCAGAATCGGACGCTCAAACGCCCTACACCCATTTCAGAATAGGATGGCCAACACTCAAACAACCAACCTGACCAGTCCAATCGAACTCAGTAAAGTTAGACTCACACAGTTGGACACACTAGACTTGGACACCCCAATCATCGAACCACTACCATACGTCTGATCATCTTGAGGATCGAACACTCGGATCTATGACCTCGTCCTATTTTCAAAATTGGACTTTCGAACCACCCTGTCTGATTCTGGCAATTGGACACACAGACTACCCTGACCTGTTCGATTGGACACCAATTCTCTATTGACTTTATATTCATGAAGGGAATGGACTATGACATTCTGTTAGGTTGGCCTTGGATGCACAATGCACCAGTCATAGAAGAATGGGATAACGGTCTAATCTTCTTAGGAAATCGAACAGAGGTAGTAAAAGTAGAGATGGATATATAGAAGAGCACACCAATTGACTTGGATGCTATACTGAAGGGTGATGCGCAAATTATGAAATCGTACGGGCCAGTCACCAAGTACATCCCTTGTCCTGAGGATGAGTGACATTGGATACATGTGCTAGCCACAATTGATCTGCCATTCTCCGATAGTGAGAAGTACGAGCAAGCCGCTAAGGCAATTGGTGAGCCTAGTTACATGCCCCTAGCACCAATCTGCATGATGGTAAGGAGCTCTCATAGACAATCCAACGCTATCAAGGTACGAGTGGCCACCATCATGGAAATTGAAGATGAAGATGAGGAAGTGGTGGCACTTGCCTACCTAAGATTGTTAGTGGCTACCCAGAAGACACACGTCTTTGATGCACTCATTGGTCCTTATATATGATCATTGGACCCTCATTGGTCAACCAAAACTAGACCCCACCAACGCCAAACTCAATCCATTTGGAGGAGGATGGTCCTACTCACTTCGAGAAGTGTAGAATAATGGTCTCTATCAAGACTGAAAGCCTACCTATGATCTTCTATGTGATGCCTAACACTAAGACCGCTAGTAAGGAATCGTTGCTAGGACGCACATTCAAGAAACAAGCACACTGCAATGTCGACTATTACTTGCAGCGCATTCACCTTGCCATTGGCAATGTTCGGATAGTTATAGCCTTCAGCAAAAGGATTGCGTGACCCCATCATAGTCTGCAAAGCTAGTGGTAGAGAAACTCACCATCGAGTCTAATGAGGGGTTTTGAACACCTGGATTTTCCTAAAGCCAAGATGGCCAAGGACACTACTCCAACACCACCCCCAACCTTAACTCCACCAAACCATGGGATAGAAAGGGCACCAATACCACAAATGACTCAAACTACGAAACACATAGAGTCGCAATAAATGCATAAGGTGGCAGAGACTAAACAAGTCTATCGACCAAAGCCCCACCATGCTTTTCACAGATTGCCTCAACCCGTCCCGACTAGTGTCCCTAAGACCTCACCAGCATCTAGTAGTGTGGCACCCCCAACTCTAACCAAGCCCATCATGCAAGAAGCCTAACCAAACTCTCAGGAGTAACCAAAGCTGCAATCATGAGCTACCAAATTATCTAGTTCAATCAAACCTTATCCACCAGCAGGTCTTAAGCTATCCTACAAATGACGATCGATCCTCACATTGGCTAAAGACCTAGCTGATAACATAGGAGATGACCTAATCACTTGGATCAAGTGCTTGGATGCCATGTTCACCCTAATCGCTAAGAGTTATGAGTGTTTGGAACTAGGTCTGCTTGATCCATCCATAGCATCCAATGTCCACTCCATGACATGCACCTGGGAGGAATACGAATTCATGACGGTAAAAAACCCCACACTCACAGAGGAATTGCCAAGCTGTCGGCTATGAGAAGTGCACCGAGTTCCTTCAACAGAAATCGGGGCATTGTCACGATGCATCTAGAAAAGGAAGCCCACCAAGTAGAAATTGAGTTGAGCTTTGAGCTAGTGCAAAAAGCACTAGACCTGCCAAACAATGTGAAAAAAAATCTAAACGAGATGTGTACGACATGCTAGGGGTGGGACAAAGTGATAGTCCACACCAATAATGACATCAGGTTAGCTGACACCCTGACCGCGAGGTTCAAATCCATGCCAAAATGTTGCATGCTCTATTCTCCAATCCAATGGTATAATGCTTTGATGAAGAGAATCAATGTACCAATGCTAGAGAGCATTGTTGCCCGGTCCTTCGATGAGGTAAACCTCAATGGCTTTGTGAGGAAGGCGATAGAGACATCGAAAAAAGCATTAGCCATCAGCGAAAAAACCACAGGGGGAGAGTCCCCGACCTCCAAAGCTAGGATATCATCATCCTCAAAGGCCTCCACCCTTGGATTTGGAGGAATCTTGAAAACCATCATAACAGAAGTACTAGGAAAAGCACAAGATGATGAGGCAATTAGTGGGATGCCATACATGTATCCTCCGCATCAAGGATAGGAGCAGTCCAACAAAAGGACCGTAAGTGAGGACAAAGGAGAGCAAGAAGCACAATCTCGCCAAGAAAGGGCCAAGAAGTCAAAGAAAGAGACTCCGCAACAAAAGAAGGCCCAAGGAGAGAGGGATAAGAAGAAGAAGACAGACCTAGAAGGGGCACAAAGTGAGTCCCAAAGCACGAAAGAATGACGAAGGAAAGAAGAAAGGTATGAGGCAAAGAGAATAAAGGAGGAATCCATAAGAGCTGAGGAAGAGAGAAAGAGAAGAGCTGAGGAGGAAGAGGTGGAGATGAGGAGGAAGAAGAAGACAACATAGCTCTCGCTATCTGCCTCTCAATGGAGCAACCTTCAAGACAAAAATAGTTGGCGGCTATGAGCCCACCCCGACATGAAGGTCCAAGCACCAACTATAAGACACCCAAAATCTTGCCACCCAAAGTGACTGAGGGAAAGGGCAAGGGTTTGATCCACCCTACCCCACCTGTCCTACTACCCACCACCCTAGTCAATGCACCCACCCAAGACTCCTCCACCATGGTAGATGCTAACAATCTTATGGCATGGGTGCAGTTCTTGGTCAACAAAGAGACAACTCAAGACGCGAGTGCAGGAGCCCCTGTGAGACGAGAGCAAGAAGATAGGTAGCTGCAGATGCATAATCTAGACGGGACCTCAAACGGTCAAAGATAGAGACATCTACAACCACTGGTCCCTTTGCACACTGCGGTTGTCCACAACCTACGATGCCTATGTGCAGGAACCCCTATCAGAGCTGGAACATGCAAAGGAAGATAAGAAGATAGCCCTAGCTGAGCTTGAGTCTGAAAGGGAGATGATGGCAGCTTCTCAATTAGAGAGAACCTATCAAGTGGCCATCTATCAAAGAGAGATCAATGAGCTAAAAGCGAAGCTTGAGGCCAAAGGAGGAGAAGACGAGAGATGGCAAGCAAAAGTCGCGGTGAAAATACACAACCTCATGAGCCTGAAACACAATTTTAATGAGCTGGTCGTGCTGTACAAGGGTCTGTAAAAAGAAAATGAGAAAATCCAAGATGTCGCAGAGTAGCTAGCAAAAGTAGAAGAAGAGAGAAGCTGACGGCACCAAAAGCATATAGCAAATCTAGAACAAAGGCTAGCCTTGAAGCTTGAAGAACAACATCACTTGGAAAGAGAAATCGAAGAATAGGAAAAGAGGCTAAGGGCATTAGCCTACAAGCACAACGAAAGCCTAGAAGAAATGAAGAAATAGCAGATAACTGGGTGAATAGGAGCGAAGAAAAAGTGAGTGCCTTAGCGTGCCGACTAGCCCTTGTAGAAGGTGACAAGATGCTAGCAGAGAGCAGGGTAGAGGCACCACAGGTGACCTTGGAAGCCCAAAATCAAGCCTTCCTCTGCACTCTCTTGGAAGCCACACAATCTGAGGAAGAGGAGGCCATTGAGTCCTTAAGGAAAAAGTTGGCGATCATCGGCAGGGCCCTAAAGCATGGGCTACATGTCCAAATGAAAATTGTCAGGCCCACAGAAGTAGAGCCACTAGAGAACAGGGGAGAAGAGAGAAGAAGGATGATTGAAGACGCAAGGCCAACTTTTGAAAGGGGGAAGCAAGCCATGCTCCTTAGTGGGAGGTTTTACAACCAGGATGCTGTCCCCCACCCCTCTTTTTGACCTCAAACACCAGCAAAGATATCTATGCAATGACTAGATCAATGTGTGGTAAAAAGAAAAGAAATAAGAGAAGAAGTTAGCTCCACATGTCGTAGTTACTACACCTAGGGGTTCTCAAGTTAGGCGCATTCAGTGGATTTGGTCAGTTGGCTCCGTCTCTAACCCCCTAGCCCATTTTGATGCCCCACTTCATGCTTAGGGCACCTCAAGGGTAGGACTTCTAGGAATGTCTCCCTAAGCCATGCACCACACTTCCAACAATACACGAACTAGGTTCTCAAGTATGAGACGACACCCAGGCTTGCATGTGGTTCGATCCAACTCCCAGTTACACTTGCATGAGCACCAAGCACCACATGGTAAGGTAGCCACACCCCTAGGTAGTGCACCTTCTTTTCTTCTCAATAAAAAATCAATGTTGTAACCCACCAACTTTGGAGGCTCCATCATCCATGCAATACAATCTCGGCCCCCACCACTTCAACCGATTGATCAATTTCTTCCAAAGACCAATCCCCACGCAACATCCTATCATCAGTTTACACTCCCATTGTTGCACATGTCACCATGCAGCCGAAACGAATCAGAGGAAAACCAAGAAATCCCAATTCAAAAAGTGAATGAAGAAACTCATTCTGCTCGGGCAGACAAAGTGCAAGACGACAACCTCAGAACAAATGTGGGGGAGCTCAGAATATTTTGGCAAGGTCCTCACACAAGGATGAGGGAGGTCCTGTCAAGGATGAAGGATTCTCTCTCAAGGACAAAAGAAAGCACTGGATATTCTAGCAAGGCTCTCTCAAGGATGAGGGAGAACCTCCGAAGCCTCTTGCACAAAAAGTGTGAGGCGCAATATAATTCATTTTATGAGAAATGCCAGGTTTCCTCCTGTGAAAGTGGGAAAGTTTGCACAAGCATAGGTGAAGGGGTAAAGGAAACTTGAAAGGAATAAGGAGAAGCCATGTTTGTCTCATGTCATAGCACCCTCGGAAGGCATGAGGAGGCATTCGTCCAACACCTTGTCAATTTCAAAAATGGAACTGCCATTCTCCAAGAAGGATCCGTCACACATGATTTACAATTTCAAGGGACAGATCCACTCAAGGAGCTTAGCATCTCCACCCCAACTTTATCTTCAAATTCAAGGGCCAATCCATCCACCACCATGCCCCACAAGGGCTTGCATACAAACTCAAAAAGCCATTTGGCTACACCCATCTCACCTTTCAATTACTACCCCTCAGTGCCATGGGAGGGGAGTAATGTTAATCTCAACACAAGAAAAAGTTGAAAAAGTGAAAAAGCGCAAGTCAGGAGCTAAAAGAGGCCCTAAGTGTTTTTTTTTTTGCCACACATTGATCTAGCCATTGCAAAGATATCTATGCCAGCATTTGAGATAAAAAAGAGTGGTGGGGGGGTGGCATCCTTGTCGTAAAAACCTCCTACTAAGGAGCCGCTGCTTGTTGCACCTTTTTCAAAACTTGGCCATGTGCCTTTAGTGTTAAATATATGGGATCTAGAGCATGGCAGATGCAGAAGCTATGGGGGTTGAAAAAGGAAGTAGAAACTCATGAAGATATTGACCGTGACAAGACAAATTGTGACACAAGTGAATTAGGTTCCAAGATTGAGACTTGGACTGATAAACACAATCTTGTGTGTGGACAGTGACATAGACACTTTACTAGAAAGAAAAGAGTACTATCATTGCATTAGAAAAGAGTGAAAGTACAATGCTTTATAGGAATTGAATGGTAGCACTTCTCCTACTATGCATATGGGATTCTGGTCTTGATCCCTCACTGATCCTTACAAAGGAACTGAAGTAGGTGTGATTGCAATATCTCAACACCCCTCCTCAATCACAACCAGAAGTACAAAGTTTATAGAGGCTGTAGTGAAAGCAACTCTTGCAAAGTGTGGGCACAACATAAAGATGGCAAAACTCTAGAGGCTGTCGCAGACATGCTAAGTGTGGGTACCACAAACATGATGGACATCCTGAGGCTGTAGTAGGGGCCTCACAAAGTGTAGAGAGGCTTTAGTACAAGGCTAACTGAGGAGTTTACAAGTTTTATGTCTAAAGCATTAGGGCTAGGCAATACAAGGCTAAAGAAGTCTATCAAAATAGAAGGACTAATGTGGTTTGTCCTTCTCCTTGCGGTCTTCTTCTTCTTCTTCTTCCTTTGCTCCATTTTCTTCTTCTTTTTTAATTGCAACTAGATAGGCCTTTTGGGACCTCTTTCTAGCGTGGCAAAACTTCTCGGTGTGTCCGATCCTTTTGCAAAAGTCACAGAAAAGCTGGCCATTCTTGCCTTTGTACTTGTTGCCAACATATAATGCATGTTCATCACTAGAGGTGCTTGGTTCTTCCTTAGTTTTTAACTTCTTTTCCTCCTCTAACAGTGATGCCTAGATATCAACAAGTTCAGGGTTTGGCATATTGATTAGAGTTGTTGATACATTATTATATTCAGGAGGCAAACTTTTAAGTAGAACACCCATGCAAATATCTTCTTCCATTTTAATGTTGATTCCTGCAAGTTGGGTGATTAGAAGTCCTTCTATGTAATTTAGATGTGTGGCAAGTGATGTGCTAGACTTCATTTCAAGCCTAAAAAACTCAATCAAGAGACCATACTTTGATGAATAGACTGTGCACCAAACAAAGTGTCAAGTCTCTTCCATGTATACTCTAACGAATCAAAGTTATCCACATGGTGGATATAGCTGCTTTCTAGCTCCAATTTGATAATGGCCTGAGCCTTATCATCGTTCTTTTTCCAAGTGACTACAAGGTGTGCATCACAAGGCTTCTTTTCTTTTCCAGTGGTAATGTCCCAGAGGCCCTTCTTCATCAGGTAGAGTTTGATGCGTGTTTGCTAGGTGTGAAACCTGACTCCTTTGAAGCGAGCTGATGGAGAGTCTTTGCCCATGTTAGATGGCTAGAGTAGCAGCAAATCAACAACACACTATGTAAAGGTTATGTTAGAGTTGATGTCGAACTCGAATCTTCTTAGTTCAGGGTCACCGATCTTTCGTCAATCTTTCCAAGTTCTTCCCCTCCTTGATTTGATGGTAGGACAGTAGATCCGAGTGGTGGTGGGTTCTTTCAGGTGGCAGGAGAGAGAAATGATGAGATTTTTGAGCTTCAGTAAAGTTTGGCTATGGCTTCATGGATTAGGGTTTTGACCCAACCCTGGTTTTTTGCTGATTGTGGGAGCTACAGTGGATTATTTTGAAATTTTTTTAATGCAAATGAAGCTCTCTTCATGGTCTATCAAAGCCCCATAATGATGGACAAGATTGCTGGCAGATTCAGGCATGCAGGGCGGACGATGGCAGCAGCCACAATCTTTGACAGATTTGGACATTTTTTACAATGCTGATCATATAGAGTACTAATGCCAATGACTTATGGGCTAGGAGCGAGTGCCATAAGTGGGGGAAGATATGTCTAGAAGAGAGTTTATGAAGATATGCTCTGTATTTGGAGATCCAGCTCCTCCAAAGTGGATATGTCCTATAGGCCACATACTCAGGTTATGGCAGCAACTGACAGAAGTGACAATGCTGAGCTCCAGATAGGGCAACGTCGAGATCTTATGCAATACAAAGAACCCTTGAAAGTAAAGGAATAAATCTCGAGAAGAGAGCTTGGAGAGATATGCCCTCTACAAATAGTTATGGAAGCTCAAAGGCAGGGATGTGCAGGCTGGCTATGGCTGCCACAAGGTGCTCTGAAGATGAAGTTGAAAAAGAATGAAGTCATACAATGATCCTGCCAGGTAGAGATTGAGAGGGACCAAGAGAAGCTAGAGAGGCAGTGCCATGCCTGACTGGGCTCTGATACAATGTTAAATATACGAGATCTAGAGCATGGCAGATATGGAAGCTATGGAGGTTGAAAAAGAAAGTAGAAACTCATCAAGACATTGACCCTGATAAGACAAATTGTCACACAAGTGAATTAGGTTCCAAGATTGAGACTTGGACTCATAAACACAATCTTGTGTGTGAATAGTGACATAGACACTTTACTGGAAAGAAAAGAGTACTATCATTGCATTAGAAAAGAGTGCAAGTACAATGATTTATAGGAATTGAATGGTAGCACTTCTCCTACTGTGCATATTGGATTCTAGTCCTGATCCCTCACTGCTCCTTAAAAGGGACTAAGGAAGGTGTGATTGCAAATATCTCAACATTTAGTCGGCCTTTGCCGCTCTTGCTTTGCATATGTGGGCCCTGCAATTTATTGTTTTGGCATGTAGCCCAAGCCTTAGATCCCTCCTGGTGATCTCGAGCTTTTTTCTTAAGGACTCAATGGCCTCTTCTTCCTCAGATTGTGTGGCATCCAAGAGAGTGCGGAGAAAGGCGCGTTATTGGGATTCCAAAGTCACCTGTGGGGCCTTTGGCCCCTACTCTCTGCCAACATTGTGTCACCTTCTTCTATGCAAGGGCTAGTCAGCGCGCTAATAAGGCGCTCACTTTTCCTTCACTCATGTTCACCCATTCATCTACTTTTTTCTTCATTTCTTCCAGGCTTTTGTTGTGCCTACAGGCTAACGCCCTTAGCCGCCTCTACTGTTTCTTGATTTCTCTTTCTAAGCATTGTTTCTCTCCAAGCTTTGAGGCTAGCCTTTGTTCTGGATTTTCTATATGCTTTTGGTGCTGGTGGCTTCTCTCTTCTTCTACTACTACTAGCTCCTCTGCAGCATCTCGGATCTTTTCATTTTCTTTTTGCAAATCTTTGTACATCGCCACCATCTCATCGAAATTCCATTGTAGACTCATGAGGATGTGTGTTTTTGCCGCAAGTTTTGCTTGCCACCTTTCGTCTTCTCCTCCCTTGGCCTCGAGCTTCTCCTTTAGCTCCTTGATCTCTCTTTGATACATGGCAACTGAACCGGTCCTCTCTAATTGAGAGGCCGCCATCATCTCCCTTTCAACCTTGAGCTCAACTATATGGCTATTTTCTTGTCTTCCTTTTTTTGCTCCAATTGTGACAATACTTCTTGCATGTAGGCATCGTAGTTTGTGGACAATGGTAGTGCAGTGTGATCAGTGCTATAGATGCCTCTATCTTTGGCCTTTTGAGGTCCTGTCTAGATTTTGTGTTTGCAGCAGCTGCCTTTATTTTTGCTCCCGTCATCATAGGGGTTCTTACACTTGCACCTTGAGTTGCCTCTTTGTTGACGAGGAAGTGCACCCAAGCCACAAGATCATTGGCGTCTACCGTGGTAGAGGAGTCTTGGGTGGGTGTAGTGACTAGGTTGGAGGGCAGTAGGACAAGTGGGATGGGGTTGATTAAACCCTTGCCCTTTCCCTTACTCAGGTAAGTTACTCATGAATATATGTGTGCATCACCTAAGTTTAATATAAGGTATTCTTAAAATACTATTTTTATAGATTTTTTACATACAAAAGAAGGGTGTAATATAAAGGGTTTATTTACAGATTAAATAGAAAAGGATTATGTTTTATTCAGGAAAAATTCACAAATAAGGATATTTATAAATAGGCCTTGAACGCACGTGATGTAGAGGATATACATATAGTAACTTCCCTGAGATCCTTGATCACTGGGGCTGGCAAGATTTTGGGTGTCTTGGAGCTGGTGCTTGGACCTTCGTGTCGGAGTGGGCTCATGGCTGCCAACTCTTCTTCTCTTGAAGGTTGCTCCACTGAGAGGCGGCTAGTGAGGGCTATATCTTCTTCCTCTTTCTTCCTGAGCTCCACATCTTCCTCCTTAGTTCTTCTCTTTCTCTCCTCCTCAGCCTTTCTAGATTCCTCTTTTATTCTCTTTGCCTTGTTCCATTCTTCTTTCTTTCTTTGTTATTTTGTGCTCATTTTGGGCTATGTGTATTAGCTATATATAGTTTGTCTATAGATAGCATCCCTGGGTGCTCACTTGATGCACTTCTGGGGTTCCACTTCCGGTGTCTCGTGTCTCTCTTCTCCTCTCTCTTCCTCTGTTCCTCGTCTCCCTCATGCACTGCTCAACATGGTATCAAAGCGAGGTTTCACAATTACGCAAAGGTCTACGTCTCAGTAGTTAAAAGCACGTGAAGTGATGCGTTGTTTCCTTTCTCTTCTCTCTCATGTTGTGAGCATCTCAGCATAGCCGATTATATCCACACTCAAGATAAAGCAATTTAATGGCCCTTTATCTCCTTTGATTCCTTCGTCTATTGTAATTCAAGATTGATGTAGCTCCTTCATTTATCTATAGTAATTCAGGAGTGATGTAGCTCCTTCGATGCCTACAAACATGCACTTGTATATTCAGGAGTGATTTAGCTCCTTTCAACTTTGTAATCATATGTTTTCAATATTAATATAACAATAGGGCTATATAGATCTATGGGTTTTTCCCTTGAGCCCCCAAGGGTTTTTTCATCCACAGTTAGGGACTTTTATTTGAGCGGGGGTATTAGCTATACATAGTTTGTCTATATATAGCATCCCTGGGTGCTCACTTGATGCACTTCTTCGGTTCCACTTCCAGTGTCTCATGTCTCTCTTCTCCTCTCTCTTCCTCTGTTCCTCGTCTCCCTCGCGCACTGTTCAACACGTTGTCGTATTGCTGCGCATTCGAGGTGTGAAAACCACCCAAAAGTTTTGTGTGTGATTTGATACTTTGTACATACTTAGTTGTTATGTTTGCTCTTTCATTCTATGCGGAAAATATAGTGAAGAGGGTTTGAAGCAAGAGGAATTAATCAGCAATGCTCTGGTTGACATGTACGCTACATGTGACGTAGAAGAACATGGAGTTTTTGATAGATTGGTAACTCAAGATGCAATCTCATGGGCTACACTTATTTCAAGATATGTCGAATATGGGTTTTGTGAGGAAGTACTAAACTATTTCCAAGAGATGCAAATCGAAGTACATTGGTGGATATATATGCCAAAGGTGGGAGCTTCCTTGATGTTCAGCACATGTTTGACTGCATGCCACAACGTAATGAGTATGTTTGGAGTTCCCTTTTCCTTGGCTATGTTGATAAGGGAATTCAGCTATTTGCGTCCATGATGGGAATATATGGCACTATTCCTACTGTGAAGCACTATGTTGCTATGATGGACTTACTAGGATTTTGGCTTGGCAAGTGGGAACAACATTAAGCCTACTCCTTTTCATTTGTGTGAAATACACCACATGCAGAGTATTGTAGCAAAAACTGTTCTTGGTTAATACTCTTTATATAGAGTATGCTAAAAACAAAGGCCGCTTTACTAGGATGGATTATGGCGAAAGGTATCCAAAAATGATTGGCGGGATCCTGACTGGGGGGAAAAAGCGTGAGTTTTGAGCGTTTAAACTGAGGATGGACAGGCCTGTCTTCGGAACCTGTCGAGCAAGCACGGAAGGAGGAGGCTAATTAGGGGATTCAAAAGCTAATTAGGGAGAAAAAAAGCAAGCGTTGTGTGGCTTCAGAGCGAAATCAGGACAGTGTTCTTTGGAAGCTTGAGGAAGGAGGAAAAAGAAGGATCGAAGGGAGGGGGTGCAAGATCTTTGCTCGGTCAATAGGCATCCATGGACCTGGATAGCAATACATGGTGCATCCTTGGTAATACTCTGAGATGTAGCCTCAAGACGACCCATTTGGTGGCTGGATGCAACTTTGAAAGTCCTGGGTTACATTAGTTGTAACCCAATTGATGCTCGTCAAGTGTGCGTTATTGGTCTGAAAGGCCTTGTGTTATCAATCAACATTGGCAGTCTGTCAGAGATGGAACAACATGGTGAAATCTTGAAGTAGACAAGAGGAATGTATCTCTCAGTCGACGAAGAGGGTGTTTGTTTTGAATCCTTGTGAGACAATTGAATTGATCCTTGCCTTCATCGACATATAGTAGAGAAAAAGCATCGCTTTTTCACGGGAGAAGTGCGCTATTCAGAGCGTTATGCAGTGGATTTTGACACATCGAATTCCCAGGTCAGACATAGACAACAGGAAAAGCAGAAAGGAAAAATGCGGACATTATTCCACTCGTAAGGATGGATCTCATCGTGCCTAGAACAAGGAGGAAAAAGCAACGTCATCCAATTGTGCCACCAGAATTTCTGATATGTTGACAATAGAGGACATCGAGGCTTAAGGTAACGAAGCGAAAGAAGAAACGATTGAAGATAAAGAAAGATTGACGATGAGGACTATGATGAGGTGTTAAAAAGAAGCTACGAGGAAGTCAAAGACACGGAAGGATCTTCTGAAGAATATCCAGGAGGGAGGCTTGTCTTTCAATATGCTAAGAAACGTGCCTTTGGTCCTAAGTGTGCCATAACTAGCAAGCGCATACAGGGAATTCCACATTTGTAGCCTGCTGAGTACAGAGGCTCTCGTTTCAGTAAACACAGGAAGATGGTTAACAGAGCTTATGGTGTACACTTTCTGGAGATTCTGCTCTGCATCATGCCAATTTAGTCAATGAAGAAGACAAATCACAGATTCACTCAGAGAAAACGTCAAGTGATCTTTTAAAGCGTTTAAAGGAGGCAATAGAAGCTTTAATGTACAGTTGTTTTTGAATTCAGAGCTGTATGCAAATGAATTTTGCAAGACTTGGGGAACCTTTAATCATCTTCTCAAGACATTTATTCTGACTCCAGAGGATTACAAAGTTGTAGAATGGGAAGAAGGCAGTTTGAAAAATCGTGAAAGGAGAGTTACACAACTGGGTAAACAGAAACTGTGTTGCTACTCTGAACTAATCATAAGTCTAATCAGCTGTAACAAGGGATCTACAAGAGTTTTTAACAAGACTTATTACTACAACTCAAGTGTCATCCAGCGAGAAATTTCAATAGCCTCACTCCTTAAACAATATCACTCTGACTCAAAACAAGTTACCTAAAAATCTGTGATATTCACAGTCAGGTCCTATGCCAAGAACAGATTTGTGACTTCAAATTCCTTACACTATTGGACATTATTATGATCTGCACTAAAAGTGTTTCCTAAACCTCTTGTATATACCTCTGAGGATCTTCTGTACTCGTCCTTTATTGCTGATGTAACTATTCTGAAGAAATATAAATATGATTCTTTGTGGAGGCCGCCACTATTGACGATCTATCATTCTATCTTGAAATTATTCAAAGTCCTCAGTGGTCGCGACTTTGCTTTCGCAAAACCCTTCGACATCTTTGGTGAACCCCACCTGAAAGCGTCTCAGAAATTTTAGGATGGGAGATACTTCAGCCTCTCTTTCAGCCTCTTCTAAAATTCCAGCTGCGTCTTCTACTTCAGCTCCATTAATGACTGCTGCGTCAAGTACTTCAATAGAGGATCTAAAGCAGATTTTACAGAATATATCTATGTATATGCAGCTCCAAAATCAGCAGACACAATTGTATATGCAGCAGCAGCAACAATTGCATCAACAGCAGTTGTCTCAGCAAAGGCAACTCTATTCGGAGCAGGAGAATGCAAACAGCGCGACTAAGGCTATTGAAGCAGTTGAGAATGAGAAGAAGCTATTTGACGGCCGAAATGTTTTAGCATATTTGAAGACATATGAGATCAAGATGGGGTTTTTTGGAGTTCCAGCTGGACTTATGAGTAAGTATTTCCTTCGCCTTGTCACACCCGCCTTGAGGGCGAAAGTGACTGACCTTTTTATTCAAAATACACATTGGCAAGATTTTAAGAAGGCCTTGAAATAAGAATACTTCCTTGAGGACTTTGGTATGGCTACTCGGCGGTCATTCCGAGAGTGGGTCTACATGCCAAACAAAGGTCTAGCTACTTCAGAGTTGATTCGAGAATTTGAGGAGAGGTATAGTCAGCTTGATGCCATTGAACAAAGAGCATTGGATGTTGAAAAAGTTGAGCTTTTCTTACAAGCTGCAGATCCTGCTCTTTAAGAAGAATTGGGTGAGCTTCTTGAGGATCGCACGAAGCCTATGGGTCTTAAAACGGATTGGCAGGATGTTCAGGATGCAGTCTCGACTTTGACCAAGAGGAGGATATGGAAGACTCGCCTACAGAATGGTTCCATGACACCTACACCATCATCAGCTCCTATGCCTGCTTCTATCCCTGTTATTTCTTCTCCTCCTCAGCCAGTTTCTTGGCCTATGCCAGTGCCTACTGTTTCCACTCCACCTATTCCTCCTGTTCCACGACCGATGCCTACACCTTCTGCTCCAAAACCATCCGCTCCATCGGTGCCTACCTCTCTTGATGACATAATCAAAGGCATAACAGATTTGACACTAGAGTCAGTCAAAGCGGAGTTGGTGGGAAAGTTGAAGGAGCAGTTTGCTTCGACTGCGCCTACTACTTCTTCTAGTGCTCCTACTGCACCTAGGAGTGCTCCTAGTGCACCTAGGAGAGATCGGAGATGTATTTGGTGCGATAGTACGGACCATCAGCATTGCAGGGATTGTGAATATTTTCAAGATGCAAGGAGGAAGAATTTGGTATATTGGGGGCAAGATGGTAAGATTTGGTTGACTGAGACAGGAGCTCCACTTGCTACCAACTTTGGTAAAGGTGGAATGAAGAAGTTAGTGGATGACATGGCTGCGCGTACTTCTTATGTGACAGCTAGAGGTGATGCTTTTGCATATGCAGTCCAGATTGAGAAGGGATCAGAGACTCAGTCAGCGCTATGGACTTATGCTATGGAGACTGCAAACAAGGGGAAAATTCAGCAAACTGTTTTGACTAGTGCAGGCTCTACCATCAGATCAGAGACAGGTTGGGACTCGCCTGTTGACGGGTACTCTATTTATGCTTATTTGGCTAAGTCTCAGGGAGCAGATGTACTTGTTGAGGAGAAGCGTAAGAGGGATGAAGAAAATCCAAGTGCAGCTAAAAAGACTAGAGGGGGTGAGTTTGTTACTCCACCTACTGCAGGACCGTCTTCAAGACCAGGGCCAGATCGACAAATGGAAGATGCTCAAAAGAGAGAAAAGAGGCAAGAGCCTAGAGAGAGAAAGCAGCCAGGGTTTAGATTGATGTCCGATATTGAGACATCTACAGACATGAAGAAAATCTTTAATGATAAGATACTTGGCAGTGAGGTGACTTTCACTATTTCTGAGATTTTGGGCATCTCGAAAAGAGAGTTTCAGGATCAATTTCAGGAGGTTTTGAAGAGGAAAAGACATGCATTGTCTACCACTGATACACAGGGAGTTTTGATTGGGGAGTTGGATGAGGATGAGGATGAGGTTATGGTTGAAAATGCTTCTGTTTTTTCGCAGGTAGAGAAGAGAGTTCAGCCTATGCATTATGCTGAAATTGATGAGCCTGTCTTGATATCGGGTAGTCACTTTTCGTGGAACCATTGGGCTAGGGCAACTACAGAGACAATGGTAAAGATTGGAGAGAAACAGGTGCCTTATGTTGCATTGGTTGATTATGGTTCAAAGATTAATCTCATAGTGCGTGGAGTTTATGAGAGTAACAGATGGCCTATGGATGTAGAGCATGGGTGGCGTATGAGAGTTGCCAATAACACTGCAGGTGATTTGTATGTTGCCTGTCCTAGTGTCAGGGTTTCTATTGGTGATGTAGAAGAGGATTTTCATTTCTTTGTGCAGGATTCATGCTCTTATCCTATAATTCTTAGACAGCCATTCATCACAGAGATGCGCATGGAAACGAAGGTCATGGATGATGGATCTGCTTATGCACAGATTCGCAGTAAAGATGGTATGAGAGCAATTCAGTTTATGACTGTGTGTGTGAACCATGTTAGAAACAGGGATACTCTCAGAGATGCACCTTTGCCCACTGTGAGGGATTCGGGTTTTCATTAGGTACGGCCGTTTCGCGAGACGACGGTGGTACAGAGCAGAGGAGATTGGAGTTCTCGCCTCCTGGAAGTGGTGTTTTCTCCTCCGGTTTTGTTGGGATTTCAGCAAACAGTTCGATGAGCTATCAGAAGACTTCTAGGTTGCCTAGAGCTGCCAGGCAGTATATATGGAGGAATGAGAAAAATTTGAAAAATGTAGGAATTTTGGAGGATGATGAGCACATAGATGGGATGTATGACAGTGTGATTTGTGCATATACGATGACAGAGATGGGAGATATGCTGAAAACTGATATGCAGAATTGTCACAGTAATGTATTAGTGCAGTCCCTGGACATGTTTCATGAAATTGCAGATTTTGTGTCACAGATTGAGTCAGAGGCTGAGGTAACTCAGCAAAGAGTATTGAGTGCTGAAGAAATTCAGCAAACAGAGTTTCCAGCTGGTTATGATCAGCTTTCAGAGACACAGAGGGCTGAAAATTTTCAGCCAACAGAGTTTACTGCTGAAATATTTCAGCATCCAGAGTTTAGGGCTGTTTCTATGCAGTCCATAGAGCAAAGGGCTGAGGATATTCAACCATTGGAGTGCAGAATTGCTGATTTATAGCAAGATTTATGTAATGCAGAAGAGCATAATGAAGCCAGGGTTGACCCGAAATACAAAATTGTGGATAAAAAGGTGAAGCCGGTTGCTGTACCGCTTCCACCTGACAGTGATCAGCAAATAGAGAGGGCTGCTAAACAACAAATTTTGAGGAATCCGGAGCATATTGGTCATAAATTTTCAGCAGAGACTCTTGCTGAATTGAAAATTGGCAATGATGATTTCTTGCTACCCATAGAGAAGCAATGCTTTCAGGATATGCTTGAGCGACATGGAAGGGGATTCGCTTTTTTCCCGCATGAGATTGGATGTGTGAATCCTGATATTGTTGCTCCTATGGTCATTTTTACTATTCCTCATATTCCATGGAATATCTGACCTATTCCAGTGCCTAAGGCACACTTGCCAAAGCTGATTGATTTATTGAATGAGAAAATCAGGATGGGAATTCTTGAGTCTTCATCTGCACCATACTCAAACAGGTGGTTTACAATTCCAAAGAAGAATGGTACTCTCCGATTTATTCAGGACATGCAGCCAGTGAACAGAGTTACTATCAGGAATGTTGGTATATTTTGGCCAGGTTAGAAGAAGTGAACCTGGCACTTTCAGGGCAAAAATGTGTTTTTGGAGTGAATGAGGTTGTCATTGTTGGACATATGTGTGGATATTATGGCAGGAAACCCTCACCTGATAAGGTGAATGCTATAGGCAAGATTGCGGAGTATTGTTCTACCACTTCAGAGGTACGGAGATTCATTGGAGCTTGTGTGTTTTATATGATTTGGATACCTCATTTTGCACACATAGCAGATTGTTTGTATCAGCTGCTTCGAAAGGGGCAGAAATTTTATTAGGATGAGAGCCACACTAGAGCCATGCGGAAATTGAAGAAGTTATTGCAGAATGCTCCTACTCTCAGGAAAGCGGATTATAATTGTGATAGGCCTATTGTATTGACAGTTGACACTAGTCCAATTGGCATAGGTTGGGCTGTGGGTCAAGATGATGCAGATGGAAATAGGTATGCTATTCGGTTTGGGGCAAAAGTCCTAAACGAGAGACAGAGGAGATATCCGCAAATCAAGAGGGAGTTATTGGGGATTGTTAAGGCTCTCAAATGTGACAAGGAGTACTTTATTGGAGCTTCAGTTGTGGTAGAGACAGATTGCTTGCCATTGATTGGTATGATCATGAGTTGCTCTACTCCGGATATAGCTATGTTGAGATGGATTGCATACATCAAGTCATTAAATCCGGAATTTAAACACATAGCAGGGAAGGATAATCCAATGGGCAGATATGTTGTCTAGAGCCAGATATGATGATGAGGAGACTCTACTTGCAGAAGAGGATGATGCAGAAATTTCAGCCACTATGGTTGATCATGTTTGTCATGTCTATGATATTGTGGCTTTCATAGAAGAACTCTATGTTGGAGATTGGTTGCAGATTGGCAGGTACCTTAGTACATTAAGTAAAAGAGATGAATGGACAGATGAAGAGTTCAAGAAGATCAGAAGGAAAGCTTATGGTTATTTTCTCAAGGACGGATTTCTTTGGAAGCATCTGAAGAAAAGAGGCGGATTACCTTTGCGGGTTATCTGCGATAGAGAGACACAGTTACAGGTGATGAGGGAGTTTCATGAGAGTCCTTGGGCTGGTCATAGAGGAGTGTGGGCTACTTATGAGAAAATCAAGGAGAAATATTGGTGGAAAGGCATGTATAGAGATGTTTCTCATTTTGTTGAAACTTGTAGTGACTGTCAGATGTATTCGGTAGTGCGTCAAAGGTATCCAAAAATGATTGGCGAGATCCTGACTGGGGGGGGAAAAACGTGAGTTTTGAGCATTTAAATTGAGGATGGACAAGCCTGTCGTCGGAACCTGTCGAGCAAGCATGGAAGGAGGAGGCTAACTAGGGGATTCAAAAGCTAATTAGGGAGAAAAAAAGCAAGCGTTGTGTGCCTTCAGAGCGAAATCAGGACAATGTTCTTTGGAATCTTGAGGAAGGAGGAAAAAGAAGAATCGAAGGGAGGGGGTGCAAGATCTTTGCTGGGTCGATAGGCATCCATGGACCTGGATAGCAATACATGGTGCATCCTTGGTAATACTCTGAGATGTAGCCTCAAGACAACCCATTTGGCGGCTGGATGCAACTCTGGAAGTCCTGGGTTGCATTAGTTGTAACCCAATTGATGCTCGTCAAGTGTGCGTTATTGGTCTGAAAGGCCTTGTGTTATCAATCCACATTGGCAGTCTGTCAGAGATGGAACAACATGGTGAAATATTGAAGCAGACAAGAGGAATGTATCTCTCAGTCGACGAAGAGGGTGTTTGTTTTGAATCCTTGTGAGACAATTGAATTGATCCTTGCCTTCATCAACATATAGTAGAGAAAAAGCATCGCTTTTTCACGGGAGAAGTGCGCTATTCAGAGCGTTATGCAGTGGATTTTGACATATCGGATTCCCAGGTCAGACACAGACAACAGGAAAAGCAGGAAGGAAAAAGGCGGACATTATTCCACTCGTAAGGATGGATCTCATCGTGCCTAGAACAAGGAGGAAAAAGCAACGTCATCCAATTGTGCCACCAGAATTTCTGATATGTCGGCAATAGAGGATATCGAGGCTTAAGGTAACGAAGCGAAAGAAGAAACGATTGAAGATAAAGAAAGATTGACGACGAGGACTATGATGAGGTGTTAAAAAGAAGCTACGAGGAAGTCAAAGACACGGAAGGATCTTATGAAGAATATCCAGGAGGGAGGCTTGTTTTTCAATATGCTAAGAAACATGCATGTGGTCCTAAGTGTGCCATAACCAGCAAGCGCATACAGGGAATTCCACATTTGTGGCCTGCTGAGTACAGAGGCTCCCGTTTCAGTAAACACAGGAAGATGGTTAACAGAGCTTATGGTGTACACTTTCTGGAGATTCTGTTCTGCATCATGCCAATTTAGTCAATGAAGAAGACGAATCACAGATTCACTCAGAGAAAACGTCAAATGATCTTTTAAAGCGTTTAAAGGAGGCAATAGAAGCTTTAATGTACAGTTGTTTTTGAATTCAGAGCTGTATGCAAATGAATTTTGCAAGACTTGGGGAACCTTTAATCATCTTCTCAAGACATTTATTCTGACTCCAGAGGATTACAAAGTTGCAGAATGGGAAGAAGGCAGTCTGAAAAATCGTGAAAGGAGAGTTACACACTTGGGTAAACAGAAACTGTGTTGCTACTCTGAACTAACCATAAGTCTAATCAGCTGTAACAAGGGATCTACAAGAGTTTTTAACAAGACTTATTACTACAACTCAAGTGTCATCCAGCGAGAAATTTCAATAGCTTCACTCCTTAAACAATATCACTCTGACTCAAAACAAGTTACCTAAAAATCTGTGATCTTCACAGTCAGGTCCTATGCCAAGAACAGATTTGTGACTTCAAATTCCTTACAGTATTGGACATTATTATAATCTGCACTAAAATTGTTTCCTAAACCTCTTGTATATACCTCTGAGGATCTTCTGTACTCGTCCTTTATTGCTGATGTAACTATTCTGAAGAAATATAAATATGATTCTTTGTGGAGGCCGCCACTATTGACGATCTATCATTCTATCTTGAAATTATTCAAAGTCCTCAGTGGTCGCGACTTTGCTTTTGCAAAACCCTTCGACAACGTGTAGGTTTGTTTTCTCTTTCTTTCCCCTCTCTTCTTTGGCCTTCTTTTGCAAAGTCTCTTTCTTTGATTTCATGGCCTTTCCTTGGCCAGATTATGCTTCTCTCTCTCCTTTGTCCTCACTCATGGTCCTTTCGTTGGCTAATGCTTTTGTTGACATTCTATCATCTTCCTCACAAAGTCATTTAGGTTCACCTTGTCGAAGGGCAACAATGCTTTCGAGCATTGGGACATTGAATTTTTTCGTCAATGTTTTATATCGTTGACTTGAGAATAGGACATGCACCGTTTTTTCCTAGATTTGGACCTCGGGGTGGTCGAGGATATTAGCTAGGCTGATGTTGTCGTTGGTGTGGACTATCACTTTGTCCATTTGCAACATGTTGTATACATCCCTTTTTGGCTGTCTCTCCACTTTGTTTCGTAGGCCGAGTGCTTTCTGTACCAGCTCAGGGCTTAGCGCGATTTCTACTTGGTAGGCCTCATTTTCTAGGTGCACCGTGACCGTGCCTCAGTTTATGTATAGGTCCGAAGGAATTCGCGCACTTCTCATAGTCGATGGCTTGGCTAACCTTCTCCACATACTTTTGCAGCTCCATGCTGGTCACCTGTCATGGATCCATGCTCATCATTAGTGCTTTTCAAAACAATTATTTGCAGAGGGAAAAGATCACATGCTTGCAGAATTGAAATGCTTAATTATAGAATTTAACTTCTCCCTCAAGCAATCTATACATTCCCAATTTTATGACGCTTTTCTTAACCCTGAATTGGCTTTGATTTATTTTCATTTGCTTTTGAGTTTCATTTTTATTTCTCCTCCTTACCCCCTCCCCCTGCGATGAAAAGAAGAAGAATCCCTCCTAGGATTATGGTTAAGGGGTAAAGGGCATTTTGCACATGGTTGTCGTGTTTACTTTTGCATGAGCCAAGGATAAAAATTGAGGTTGTATTCCATTTGAGCATAGTTGTCCATGTCACAGGGTCTAACACCTACTTGCATGATGTAAGTGATGACATCGAGAAGGAAATCCCCGAAGTTGATTCTGCTAGCAATATGGAGCTCCTCTTTTGTGAGAGTTTGATCTAAATAGGGATGCCATTAGGTGTGGTCCTCAAGGGGCCGATGTCGAACACCCTATAGGAAGTTGGGGCTACATATGTGGGCGGGTTATACTTAGTGGTTTTGATCGCACGTCTTTGTTTAACATTTTTCATGACTTGGCATCCTTCTAGTTTCCATTGAAGGTGAAGAGCATACCATTTGCGTAAGAAAGAGGAATCATTGGTGGCCGCGAGTTGCTTTAACTTTTCAATTTCCTGGCCCATGGCAAGGACTTTGGTCTTGACATAAGATGTGATCAGGCGTTGTTTGTGTGTTCGTTCGATGGAAAGCTCGGTGGCAATGAGTTCCTCAACTTCTTGGGAAGTTTTGACAAATACGAGTTCAGATTCCTCCCATGAGCAAGATAGCATGTGCATTTCCATTAGTAAAGGCTTGTCCAATAGACCAAAGTCCAATTGATCGTAACTTTTAGCAAGCATGGTAAACATGGCATCCAAGTGACTGAGGCAAGCAACCAAGTCATCACCTATATTCTCAACTAAGTCTGCGGCCAAGGTAAGAAAGGATCTCCACTGGTAAGAGGGTCTAAGGCCGGCAAGTAGCTTAGGTTTGGTTGGGCTTCATAATTCCACAGTTGTCGGGTGTAGCTCTGGTTGTGGTTTTGGCTGGGGTTGTGGCCTTGGTGCACTAGGCGTGGCCAATGTGGTTGGTAGCGCATTACTATATGCTAATGCTTGGGTGGTAGTTGGGGTAGAGCTAAAACCCTTGAACACAAGTTTAAATGGGTATCAAAATATCCAAGCCCACCGCCTAGGAGCACCCAACCACAAAATCACAAGGCTAGGAACCTTCCCTCAAAACCTAGGAGGCCTAGAAGAAACTACAAGCATCAATGAATGGTCAAGTCACAATGGGTACCTAGGACCTTGTTGCAAGCACAAAGCTATTATGAGGGTAGTACCTGGGTTTGGGTACCTAAACCCAAGACGGCCAATGATACTACTCAAATGTCGCCCTCAAGAAAAATAAAATATCAGCATCACTAAAGCCTCTGGTTGCAAAGCCCATTACCCTTCCAAAACCTAAACCCATCAAGACTCAATAAGTCTATCAACCAAAACTATAGCTCGCTACTCCCTTTATGACTATGAAGTCAACAGAGAATTGGATCCCTGCAATCTTCAAGGGGCCAATTCTTTAATACTCCAAATGGCCACACTTTCATTCCATTGGCTAGGGTGACATTGAACCTAGCATTCTCAACAGGTGAGTTACCCCGGTCCTGGAGTATCACGTGATTCAACACACTAACTCCTGCTCCTGTATCCACAATTCCCTTTCTCATGGTGTCTCCTAGAGCTAGGTCCAATAAGACTACATGCATTTTGATGCCTTCCCAAAAAGCAGTAACGTGTAAGAACTTTGTCATTGAGTGCAACCTCAGACTAGGTATCTGAGTTACCGCATCGTGATCGTGTAGATCGGATGCCCCTTTCCCCATTGGTCCTTCAACCCACTACTTCAGTTCTTGCCATAGTGTCAGATGCTGCCTAAGTAGATCTCCTAGGCTTAAGAGTCACCGGGGTGGTCACTAGCATAGTAAGGAGGTTGTTGGCTGCTTGCCTCTCTTCTAACTCTGAGGTTCTTGGCCAATGGCCCCGACTAGTTTGCTGGCCTGTAGCGTGTAGACTCTGTTTAAGTGGCACTGCTGTGGTACAGCCATGTCTCTCAACTTTGGTCATGGAGGCAAGACTGGTATGCTTACACTTGAGAGATCATTGATCTCATCTTCTAATATGGGCTCAACATCCTTTTCTGGGCTTCTTTTACCCACTCCTTGACCTTTTCAATGGGCTCGAGTTGGCACTTCTTCGGAGTGGGGTACTCTCCGACCTTTGCACTCCCCTTCTCGGCCATCTTTGGAGCTAACATTTCTACCTCTACATCTTTCATCTTTTCTCCAGCAAGCAGCATCGTGGCACTATCGATTTTTAGTGTGACCTTTGCATTAGCTTTCTTTCTCCTTTGCTTAAAACTTTTCTTTCCAATTGAGGCTCCATCTAAGTTGTTGGGTTTAGGCAATGATATACCAGCCTGCTTTGTCTGCCCGCAGATCATGACATGCAACGGGATGGGTGTTTCCTCTCCGTTAAATATCTCAACTCCAAACAGCCCCAATGGTATCGATGGCTCATTTGTTGCACTAGGGTGGCTTTATTCTAGGGCATTCGACAAATAGGTGAGTGATTCCACACTTTGGGCATCTAAGACCGGCCTTTTCGTGGTTTGGCTGCTCTTGTTCGAAAGGCAGCGTGAGGATATGTGTCCTGGGTGACTGCAGTTCCAACACGAGATTGGTTCTTTGGTTTGCCTTCCAAAGCCTCCGCCTCTACCTCTATCTAGTGCCATCACCAATATAGGTTGGTAATCCATAAGGATTGCATTGCCCTCTTTGTTATATGACATGTAGGGCTGCAGGTAAGGCTCATTGTCATTTGGCTCCTCCACGTAGTGGACTAGAGCATCACTCATTGGATGGGTTACGTAGGGTCCAAGTGGTCCAAGTATGCCTATGGGGTTTATCTCTATCCTAGGAATGGCTAGTTTGGTGTCATTAGGTGCTAGGAGAGCCAATGGGGCTCCCCTTGCAAAAAAGTTATGCGGCCTATTAGCTAGGTAAGGTTGTCTATATGGTTGTGAGTATGGGAGTCTCCTCGGTAGCCTTCAATGCATGACGTCATGACGGTATCTACCACAATTGGTGCAAGGTCAGGACCTTGGGTCCTGACACTCGGCTGACAGGTGGTTTCCGCCACAATATACTCATTGGACATGAGTGCATGTTGGTCGTCTTATCATTTCTTGTAATTTGGTTGGCTTCATTTTCATCTTTGCTAGCTCCCATGCCCTTTCCTTTATCCTGAGTGCTTGGGCTTGATCTTTCACTTTTGGCATTGAAACTCTGTCACAGTTTCTAGTGTTAGTCTCCTCTCGAGTCAAGCTCTTGGAGCTTCTCTCTTTGAGTTGGTCATCCACTCTGATTGCCTCGTCAAAGACCCTAGCTAGCGTGTCTCACTGCAAGCTTGAATTGCTTGCCAAGGCCTTCTAGAGTTCCTCACTTCATATCCCATTGATGAAGATTGTGGAGACCACTCTTTCGGTTGGTCGCTGGGATTCTTTTGAAGAGACTCTCCACGTGGGTGACGTAGTCTCTTATGTCCTCCTTGTCTTTCTCCTTGATGATCATCAACCGCACCAGAAGGTTATCGGAGTACCCAGACTCAGAGAATCTCTTAATGAAGAGACTCTTAAGGTTGTTGAAGTCAATCCGCTCATCAGCAATGTCCAAACTCATGTATTAGGTCCTACCCTTATCTCTTAAGAAAAGGTCCTACCCTTATCTCCTAAGCATAGACCAAAAGCTTGTGAGTGCAAAGTAAGATGGGTGAGGCTGTTGGCCTCACAGACTTTCTCCTCCAACTACTTTACGAAGCTATATGGATCATCGTTTGGTTGGTACTTGTCTAGCTGCTTAGCCACATCAGGGATTTTTGATTGGCTCTTAGAGCCTAGGTTAACCCCTAATCTTGCAAGCAACGAGGTTGCCATTGCAACAACGCTCTGCTCTGCTGACGCATTCTCTAATAGTCGCTTCCTAAGAAATTCACTCAACGTGAGGTCCCCTTCTAGCCCTCTTTCCCTCTCTATGTCAGGTCTTGTCCTATTTCTGTTTGCTAGGGCTAGCACTTGCTGAATCTCATGTATTTCTATGTTATGTCGGAGCTTCTCACTTGTTGTTCCTGATTGTAGGTCACTATGGCCTGCAAAGCTTCCTGCACTAGTCTTCTCTCCTCTTCAAGGTCCAGTATGATATCCTCGGACGTCCTATTGTGGTGGTTTGTTGTCTGTGTCTGTAGATCGTAATTGGTGACTAGCCGCTGGATTTTTGTCGGGAAACCACCTAGGTCAAGTTCTTTGTCACTTCTGTGGTTAGTGCATGACTTTGCTATGTTCGCGGTCTCGTGCTCCACTAGGTTGTCGATGAGATTGATCAGGTCGAGTAGATCCACTCCTCCAATGTTGTCGGTCCTTGCTTGGCCCTACGCTTGCGGTTCTCGATCACCGAACTATATTTCAGGGTCTTCTCCTACTAGTGGGTTCATTGAGATTGTTAGGTTTGAGTGAGTTCCTTATTATTTACAAACACTCCTCAACTTACACTCACTCTGTGTATGTGTGCACGTGCTCTCTTCCATACACCATGCGCATCATGCTTTCTGCTTTTCCTAGGTGCACTTTAAGTATTGGAAAACAATGTGAGTGCGAATACAAAGTGTACTTGCAGCTCTCATTCTCTTGTGTATGTACTTGGTCTAATGGGGCTCTAGGCTCGATTCCTAGTCGCTTCCTCTAGTCTCTAGGGTCTGTGCTACATTGTTCAGCAGCTTGCTTAAGGTCAAATGGGGTCTTTTGGATAGCCTATGGCTCTAAGTGTGTTGAATATGCTGATATGAGTGTCATCAGTATACTTGGTTATTCGGGTGTGATTTTTAGGATCAAATTTTCCTATAAGGCTTTTGATGAATTCTCTTATTGCGGGTGGTACTCTTTGTCACCTCGGACGTGCTAAATTTGTCAATTTTGATGTTTCAAGATTTGGTCCGATTCTACAGTGTCCAATTTCAGGAATTGGGCATTCGCTTTGACATGTGTCCGATTTTAGCTCTCCGATTCTGGGATTGTCCAATTATAGGATGTCTGATTCTCAAAAATCGGACAAGGTATGTCCAATCGGATAGGTCAGGTTAGTCCGATTTGAGTGTGTCTGATTCTCAAAATCGGACAGGGTTAGGTTTGAGTGTCCGATCCTCAGGATCAGACACGTGGTAGTGGTCCAATTATTGGGTGTTCGAGTGTCCGAGTCCGATTTTCTAGGTCCGATCGGACTCGTCAAGTTGGTCCGAGTGGCCGTCCAACTCTTAGAATTGGATGGATGTAGAGCATTCGAGCATCCGATTCTGGGAATCGGACACCTATAGGTCGCGTCCGATTCCACTGGCACGTAAACATCGAGAAAGAAATTCTATTCATGCTAATGATTTTTGGCCATATATGCTATCAAGGTTCACCAGAATCAAAGGTTAGATGCACAGAAAGGTTTCTACACACCTGATCCAAACAATAAACTCTTGTGGCCTTCGATCCATTCAGTGGAAGCACAAGTCTTGCACAAGCTCTCAAGCTCTCTCTCTCTCTCTCTCTCTCTCTCTCTCTCTCTCTCTCTCTCTCTCTCTCTCTCTCTCTCTCTCTCTCTCTCTCTCTCTCTCTCTCTCTCTCTCTCTATACTGTAGAACATGAAAATGTGGTCTCTCTTTGCCTCCCAAGGTCTTAAACCCTGTTGTTGGACTCAACCTTAATCTACTGGCCGATCACTCTCCTGTGTGATTCTAACACCTCCAAGTACTCATTTTTTCCATTTTTCTCCCTATTTATGCCATGTTTGGACCTGTTACAGTAGAAACCCTAAAGTTTTCTCCTTCAATTTATTGGTTCTAACCTACTCTAAGTGCAACAAAAATAAAAAACAGAAAACTGAAATGCTTTCTCCTACTTGCCTAATCATCAAAAAACCAAAATACTTACTTGTTGTCAAGATTAAAAACCCAAAACCTCCTACCTATCTCAAGCTCTGGTTCGGGGATAAAACCCTTACTTCATTGCTTGAATCTGTTGGTCCCGGCAACAACAAAACCAAAATGTAGAGACGAGGCTCCGCTCAACCGTTAAGACCCATGGTTATTGTTCAAGCATTTCAAGCAAACACCTATGGATATCTCTCACCTTGCCGACACACCTTCGATCCTACCGGGGTGTAGTGAGCTTATCTTGATGCCCAAAGGAGTTGCCTCCTCTGTCAAGCACTCCGATAGCTCCACGATTCGTGATGCAAGTTCAAGCAACCTCAAGCCTCCATCCTTGATAGCCGCGTGTGAGAAAATAGAAGAGAAGAGAAGAGAAGAAGAGAGGAGATGATGGAGAGCTTCTTCTCCTTGATCCCTCACCCTCACACACACACTCCCTCACACTCTCACAGTCTCTCTCTCAACAAGCACACAGAAGCAAGCAAGAAGGAGAGAAGAAGATGAGTCCACTTTGCCACACACCAAAGAATGAGCTCCTCATTTACTTTTCAACTTTATATATAGAACCCTAAATCCATTCTGGGCAGTCATCCCCATATCCCCTTTTTTACATGGCCTAGGCCGTCTTTCCCATTTTTCTCCTATCTTCCTAGCTTCCTTCCTACTGCCCCCATTGACCTTTACAATTTGCACACGAGGTAGCCTAGCGCTCTTTTACAAAAAATTTTAGGGGTGCCTTGCATTTAAAAATGCACTTTTACCTTTGACTTAGCTTTTGAGACCCCCCTTGCGCTTTCGGCCGTTTCCCTTCATGCTTCTTCTATTGTGTTCGATTTCCT